>NC_132939.1:53542035-53852214 GCF_034638445.1 Ciconia boyciana | reverse complement strand
AGATTTGTGATGGATTAAAGAAATTATTTACAACACGAGGATGGGAGAAGAAGAAGAAAACAATTACTTTAATTATCATAAATAATTCATCATTTGTTAGGAAAAATATCAAGCTACTAAATTTGTTTCAGAATATACGGAAATGTCTTCAGCGTGTCTGTTAGAGTATCTGCTCATCTATTCAAAAATTAGCTGCAGAAAATGTCCTTGCTTGAGATCAGCGATGCAAGACCTTCATCACCAGTGACGTCACAACTCAACAAAGACAGGACTGTGTTTCTGGACACTATAAGCTAAATGTGTCCTTTCACTCTAAGTCACGTATTTGATGAAAATACAAACGTTAATATAAATTCCCCACTAAAGAGAGAAGCTGACCCCATGGCTCTCTTACCGAGTTCCTCTCGACTGGATCCGGGCTGTCAAAACAGTACCTGTGCTCAGCTCCAGGAACACAAAGAAGCCGTAAACCTGTTCCAAGAAGCAGGTACACATTGCCTCTGCATGGAGACATGTTCGGGTAGTGTTGAGAAGACAAGACAGATACACTCTGTGTGCTGTTAATGCCCTGGGGTACATGCCCTGTAGGGAAAAAGTGCTTGCAGAAGGGCCCTGGGGAGATCTAACCAGTGTAGGCGTGCTGCTGTGAGTGATCATGAGCCAGGCCAAGTCAGAGCAGCACCGAAGCTGCTTTAACACTTGCTAGGAGAACATCAACACCCCGGTAATCGCAAAAGCTGTGCTGCGCCCTCTTTGTGCATGTTAGATTCCTCTGTCCTGCTTTCTTACCTTTAGAGACACAGCACTTGCCGCGCTAGCTATATACAGCACAGGAGACATGCTTTCGTAACACGCAAAGCTGCCACATGCCAGGAACTACCAAGACAAAAATATTCGGTGGAAAACCAGCAACCTTCAGAAATGCTGGAGGAAGGTCATTTGCAGCATGACTGCAATCTACGTGCAGTCTGATTTGAGGCCTCAGACCAGCTGCAGTGCTGAGTGCAAAGACTGAGGCTGGCCAGAAATTTTATTTCAAAACTTTTTTTCAACAAAGAGTATACAATTTATATGAAAGATTTATATGATCTGAAGAGAAACTAGAGCATGTTTCAGCCAAATACTTTTCTGTGTAAAGCTCTTTTTAAAAAAATATATTTTTCTTTGGAAAGCCAAAATATAGATGAAGTTAGCTGAGGTGAAAAACTGACAGTTTCCTGGAGTTCAATTGCTGAGATTGAAAGAAAACCACTGATTTTTATGAATTTTATTTTTAATTAGCATTTTCGATGGAGGGAGAAGAAATTCTCATCATGTCTAAGTTGGCATTCATTTACCCAGCAGCCTTCTGGTCCTGTTCTCCCCACTATAGCCCCTCTTTCTCTTCTTCCACAGCTAAGATTGTCACATAAATTTGCAGAGAGTAGAGACCAGTAAGAGACTTAAGTGGGGGCTTTCCTCCGAGAAGCCGTGTGTGACCAAAAGTAATACTGAAAATAGCATTAACAACGGAAAAGAAAGAAAAGTACTTGCTTTGGTCCTCTTACATGCCTCTCTGTTATCAACAGTCACCACGCTAAACTTTCGTAGACCATGTATCTATTTGCAGCTTGCAACATTGCAGCTCCCCAGGTTCCTGGTGCGTACATGTAACTTCCATTTCTGTAATTACCATTTTCAGGATCTGTGGAGGCATTCTGGCACAGTTTCATCTCTCAAAAGTGTAAGTACAGGGAACTTCAAGGTTTTTTTCAAGGATTCAAACAGTGAAAGCTGTATGAAATAGCTGCAGAAAAATCTGCAGCAGTTTAAAATATGCAGAAAGTTTAAAAGTGCCAATGGGGCTAAATATTGTTCAGATGACAAAACACATGTAGAGCAACTTACAGAGTTTGGAAAAATACACTCTGATTTTGGAAGAGCAATATAATAAAATACAACACGACCTTTTTACTTATGTTTCACGTGGATGAACAAGTGGATAGCTTATGAAACGTCAGACAAATCTCATGATGTTTCGAGTGGTCATCTCTCTTTCAGCAGCATCTGCAGTATCACATCCTGACTGGGGTCACGTCCCCAGGGGCATGCGCTTCCTAGCTCTTTCTTCAGTAAAGCATCTTCCATCTGATACCAACCTGTGAAAGAAAAAGTGAACGCTTTCTCAGTGGCACCAGTGAAGAGGAAAAATATTTGCTCATGACCTGGGTCTTGAAAAATTAAACCAGATCAATCCTACAAAACAAGCCCCCTCCCTCAGGAGCAGGGTAAATGACATGCAAGGTTAAAGCCTGTCCCTGTTGCAAGCAGTATGAGTTAAATCCATGGTATTGGAGACTACCCACAGACAGCGATATTGAGGAGGGATAAAGCTCTAAAGCATAGCGTGAAAGCAGTAACATTTGGTACTACCTTCCCCACAGAATTCATTACACAAGGTCCAAGACAAAGCTTAGCCCTGAACGTATTAATGATCATTTTTTCAACAAGATTTTATCACCCTGGTTTTCCAAAGTCTGCATTTTTTTCGGTTGTGGCTTTCTCTATCAAGGAGTGGAGCGAAAAACAAGACTATCCTTTTCTGTCACTTAGAAGATAACTGTATCTTTGAATGTGCTTTCATGTAATTCTCATACATAGCACTACTAGAAGAATTACCTAGCTTAGTATTGGGAAGGTGCTGTATCAGATTGCAAAGTGTTATTAAATCCACCCAATAGCAACAGTGGGATAAAACTCAGCAGTTCCCAATTCACAGTGGCAGAATGTCAAATGGAAACAAGCCAGCAAAGATCAAAGCGCATTTAGGGTGATGAGGTTCCAGTTAAAGGATGTTGAGGCTCAGCAACGATGTGGCCTGAAAAGGTTTATGCAGCCACTCAGAACGTAACTGAAAAAGGCACATAGCAAGCAGGGACTAGCAGGGGCTTTGGGGCACTAAAATAAATTTCCTTCACTTGATCATGTGAGAATCAGGACACCATCCTGTGACTTGTGAGCCATGACACACCACCCATCACTGAAAAACAGCAAAAAATAATTCAGAGCAACAAAAATCTGACTGAATCTGTATGTGTGAAAGTAATTGCTCACATGTCAGAGGGGACACACACACAGAGGACAGACTTGGAATAGCAGAGGTGAAAAAACAAAATTGCAAATTGCTCTTTAGCCCCTAGACTACACGCTTCTCAGTTACCAATATTATTGATATGATAGTATGAGAGATTTCAAAGGGGAGACAGCAAGCCCCTGTCACAAATATCAGATCAGCCAGAGCTCACAAACAAGGCAGCAGAGTCAGCAAGTGATACTATAGGAAGCTCACGGACCAACTTCTGTGCTTTGTGACAGCAATGGCAGAGCTGAGAGATTCCAGCACCTGACTTCCACAGGCACAAGAGGAGAGGTCCCTTGGGAGATCTGTACTGGGAACACTGCTCTAACCCTCCTTCCCCTTCTCTCTTTTTCTAGTGGAGGGGAAAAGGTGGAAAAGAGTTTAAAAAAAACCAAAAAAAGTCAGGCAGATATAACTGGATCCAGAGTGGAGGCTGGTGATGAGAACCTGCCGACAGTGAAGAATTTTAAGACATCTATTAAAAAGGAGAGGAGGAGGCTAACAGAGAAGTAAAAGGAAGTCTGAGGTGTGAAAATTTGCATGTCTGTGTATTTATATAGATGGTAATAGCAGGATCTAAAAAGAAGGAGAGGAAGCTGGAAATTCCTGCACACATTTCAGAATATCGCACATTCCCAAACATTATACTATGTGTGAGGTTTTGACACCTTTAGCATCTCCAGCAGGAAAGAAGTTTGCCATAAGTATTGGAAACTGCTGAAGATCCAGTCAACTGACTAAGAGCAAATGACAGCTGGTTTTCTTATTAAACATTATGCAAAACATTAACACATAGGCCTGTCATGTTAAATCCTCCCTCAGAGTACTTGGCCTCACGTGTGTGGGGCCTAAAGCAGCTTTTACTGGAAGCAAATGAAGCTAGCAAATCTATCCTGCAACTACGTCCGAAAGCTAAAATACTAATGAGCCTCTAGCAGATGCTGCAATCAGCTACAGCAATCGTCTGGCTGCTTGGCCCCTTTTCCATTCAGGTTGTGTTTCAGATGCGATGAATTTATGCAATTGGGAAAAAGGTGGCAGGAAAAGCTCAGGGGACTTGTCTGCAGCAGAGTAAGTTTTCTGAAGGAAGAGTCCTGCTGCTTTCGTGATACAGCAAGGCAGGTGGCATTGGGATGCCTCCCATCACTCACAGGTCTGGAGCTGGCAGAGGGGGAAGAGGGAAAGGGGTGGCAATCCCAGGTGCTCAGGAGGTGAAAACAGCACTAGGAGACCCACCACCGTGGAGGGGAAGAAGGTAGGAGGAATATCCCAGCTCATTCTTCGGAGTAGAAGCAAAATACAGAGAGGTTGAAGCCAGGCATCAAGGGATGGAACAGCAATGGAGTTTCCACACATTCATAGGGAAACTGTGATCCCAGTCAGCTGTGGAGGCACTGGGGAGGAGGGCACAGGTCCCTTCTGGGGAACACCCATGAACGGTCAGGACAACCTGCCCAGACAACCTACCAGAAGCCTGCGGGGTCTCCAGTCATTCCTTTGAGAAGTAGGGGGGTCTTACCCCTATTCCTCCTTTGCCACAACAGTGTTTATGCAGGGTCACAAACGTCAGCAGCAGAGGTAGAACAGAGTCTCACTCTCCCCATTTGAAATTCCAAATAACAGTGAGAACATTCACTTGTGTATTTTTCATCAACAGATCTCAAAACATTTTATGGGAGGAAAATAACCACCTATTCTCAGTTCACAGATACAGGCATGAATTAGTAAGAGACTTTCCTAAAGCCAGAGAGCAAGTGAGGAGACAGTAGGAAAGCCCTGTCTGGGGACTGCCAAGGCCTCCTTCCTCTTCAACCAGGGAGGAGGCCACAGCTCAAGAAAAGACCCCGCTCTTCCACTTCTGTTCTCATGCCGGTTTGCATATTGGAAGCAACCAAATGTGGCAACAGCAGAGCCAAATTAAGCATAAATTGGTTTTGATATCAAGGATATCACCTTTTGCAGAGAACTCATACTACCACTTTGCTGAGCAAGTATTTGAATGGAGTGGAACCAATTGGCAATTGTCATGTGTTATTTAGAAGTGAATACACCAGATCTTTTACTGCACTGAGAAAACAAATAATCAGACCCCCAAATTCATGTACTTTCCCTTTAGAAAGAGCCACACTGTGTTGTTACATCAGCAAGTGAAATATGACAGGGTGCTTGTGTTTATACTCAGAGAAGTCATATACAGATTCCATCTGTTCAACATTTGGAGCAAATTTGCAGTGATTACTCAGGCTGAAAATTGCTTTGGAGTTTTGTCTGCTGTTGCTTTATTTGAAATAAATCACTGATGTGGTGCCTCACTTCTGAACACAGACATGCATGTCAAAGCGAGAGGACAGCAGCTGAACTTTGGCTGTTCTGATTTGCAAGACATTCAGGTGTTGTTGACACTCACAGGGTGGCTTTCTCATAGGCTTGGGAGAAATCCAAGAGCTGAAGCTGCTGCTGAGGTGAGGAATTAATTTCCTGGAGCTTTGTCTCTGCAAACTAAGACTCATTGCACTTTGGACAAAGTCCATCCCATGCCATGGGCTCTGGGACAGAGCCGTCAATAGCAAATGTCACATCACAGAGTTGCAGCTGCATTGCTAAAAGTGGTTGCCCAGTAGTCTGATAGAGGCATCAGTTAAACCAAGGCGCAGATGATTCCCAGCCATTTGAGCTCATTGGGTCCGGACTTACATCCAAGCTTTGAAGAAGCAACCTCTCTCTGAACAGAACGTAGCCAAGACTCTGGATCGTAACAATATCAAGGAGAATTAAGAAACTTTGGAGTTTGCTCCAGCTTTTCTGATTAGGCTCTAAATCAGAGCAAGAGAGAGATGAATTTCAAACTCGATCCTTGATATGGCCAAAAAGGAAACCACAAAGGAGAAAAATTAATTTCAGTCATTCAAATGCAGTTGAATATGCTCAGCTGCAACTTCAGGGAGAAATCAGAGAGGAAGAATTTAGCTGATTGGATTTTGAGCCAGAAACAACTCCTATTAAAGTGCCAGATGTTCAACAGTAGTCACAAATAATAAGGGTTAAGCCCTACATCACCATTATCCAATCCTTCAAAATCCTTGAGTGATGGGAGGGTTTTTATGCGAAGGTAGGCTATTCTTCCAACACTCTGCCTAGCTTGCGAGTTCAAGTGGAGTAAAGCAAGATGACTAGCTACCCCAGCTAACAAATTAGTGGGATGAGAGAGTGAAAGCATGTGTTGCTCTGAGGATCAGGCTAACCGTGTGGGTGGCAAAGAGATGGGAAATGGGTTGGAGGGAGTCAGTATGCATTACTAGCCCCTGATCCTCTGCAAAACTTGTTGACAATGGTACTGCAGCCAGGCAGCTTTGGAAGATGAACAGCTTGGATGGTGGAAAAACCTGTTCTCTGGCCACCCACGCCATGGAAACCAGCAAACAGTTGGCTTTGGATGGATAAAAGGTTATTTCTATGGATGAAACACACTCAACAATTAAGGGTAAAGTGGCAAAGTTAGGCATTGACTGAGCCCTAGCTAACACCCAGTGACTGCAGCACGACTTGTGAGACACTGACACCATGACACCATCTGTTTATGATTTATGCTGAACAGACTGCATATAGAAACAGATGGGAGGTGTCAGCTTTGTTCAGAATTGTTATGCCGGTGATTCCACAGCACATTATATAGCCGAAAGCCTTACTTTCCCACATACTTCTATAAAGAGGAAGGTGTTTGTATTCATAGGAGCTCCATGTTACTGAGGGAATTATTCTTGCTGAATCTCCACTGGACAGAGTCCTAAGGTTATGCAGCTGGGACAGATCTTTATTATTGTACTGGATATGTTCAAGACAGACAGTCACTTTGTCAAGTCCAGTGTTCCTAAAATAAGGTCCCAAAGTGTCTTTTTTGGGCTAGCTCTCAAGGTCACATAGGAAACTTGCTGAGACTGTGTTCAAGTTTGTTATGAAGTGAAGCTCAGGCACCATTGTCCTTTAGCACTGCCATGCTTGTTATTTCAAGTCTCAACATTAGAAGGTTTCCTTTATGCTTTCATGACTTCATGTAATTGTGAAAGTTAATTTTAAGTTTTCATGACTGTGGAAAAAACTGATAAATTTAATTCAGATTCAAAATAACAGAAATGCCCATTGGAAGGGACGCCCCAGACAGCTCTTGTCTAACTTCTCACTCAAAGGAGGATCATTTTCAACACTGGAACAGGTCAGCCATGGCTTTGTCCAGCTGGGGCTTCAAAGCCTCCAAATTTGGAGATTGCAGAACCTCCCTGGGCAGCATGTTCAGAAGCCAAAAGGCAGACATAAAAGAACCCAAACCATATATTTGCAAAGCCTGATTTATGATTTTTAACACAAACACCTGGCATGGATACCTTCAAGAAGAGTTTTCTAGTATAGATAATAGACCATAAGGTCAATTTTCTGTGTTGTCACTGGCTGGACTTTCCTTAGGCCACACAGTTGTTAGGAGACTCAAGTCAACAAATATTAGATCAAAATAGCCAAAACTGCTCACACACACTTACAAATCTGGTTAGGTAATTCAGTGCCACTGGTCGTGGTAGGACTCAAGCCTGTTTACATCAGCAGGGTGCTGAGGGCCACTATATTTTTAAGCATGAATGTATGTGCCAGAACCTCAGAGTACAGGTGAGTAAAATGAAACAGGTATGGATCATGTAGCATGGAAAAATCTGGCCACCTTTCCCAGGAAGCAAGGGAGTCCTGCTAGTGCTACTCCAGGGCACAGGCCTCAGGACCACCAGCGTGTAGCTGCAGGTCCTCACCGCTCCTGAGAAAGCAAGCACCCGAGTTGTTGATTAGCTACATGGCACCCACCAGGTTCAAGAATAAAAAGCAGCAGATGGCACAGCAAGAGTCATTATAGAAACAAAACAAAAAACTTTTTTACTTCTTCCTGAAACTAATAAGGTTTCCTGAAACTGTAACAGAACGAAGCCTTGTACCCCTGGGGGCTGACAGATCTTTCCCGGATGCTGTGCCTCAGGGCAGCGCTGCAGTGGGGATCACCTGCACTGTTGGGAGCTACAGGCATGGGGGCCACACACCAGCATTGCACTTGCAGGACACCAGCAGACATGGGGACCACTTGTTTTAGGGATTGTTTGTATTTACTGTATAGACAAGAAAGAGTGGATTAAGAAGCAACCGGGTTTAGGCTGAAGGAGTTTTTCACAAATTTCCCCAGGCCCTGGAGAAAAAAACCCACTATAATTCCCAAACGCTGCTGGCTTCCCACAGTCCGTGCTGCCTCACCTACCTGGCGTTATCAGAACCGATCCTGAAAATCACCTGCCAGATCAATCGCATTAACTTGCCAGGGCAAGATCCAATTTTGCACAGTAAAGGTGCAGAGCCCAGGCTGACCTGAAGGCACGAGGCTACAGTGGGAGCACGGGGTGTGGCGGGGACAACGTGCAGTGGAACTGGCTGGGAGCTGCTTTCTCAGTAGTCAACGTAATGAATGGTTTGCAGTGAGGGACAGAGCCACAGGAAAGTAAGTTTCCCCTGTGTGTAGGGCAGAGGAGGGAAGCTGTGGCCTTTGCACAGATGCTCTCCCTTTCTGCTGCTTCTGTGCTCAGTGCTGCTGCTGGATTGCTTCCCCCTCTGCTCAGCCACCAGGCTGGTTGTGCTGGTGGGCTTCGAAGAAGTCACCGTTCCGTGCTCTCACGGACACTCGGGAGAGCTGACTGTGCACACTTATGGTAGCACAGCCAGTTTGTGACAGGAGGAACAAAGCGCTCTCCCATTCCTCCAGCATCATCCAGTTCCCTCAATTCAGCTTTACTGGACCTATACACAGGCATATAGAAGTAGCACAGTCCCTGGACACCTAACAGAAGGACAGCCAGCATTAGACTGCAAGCACATTTTCCAGCCTCATCTGCACTTGTCAGGCATCTCGCGGACAGGTCAGCAGAGCGGGAACTCGACAAAGAAGGGTTTCAAACTCAGCCAAGTGTTCAAGTAGAGGGGAAATGCTTTCATTTCTTAACTTTCCCTTAAAATAATGTGCACGATCTGTTCTGGGAACACCCACCCAGTGAAAATCCCTCCGGAGGCTGCCTGCCAAAGCCTGTGAAAATCCCTTCTGGGAGCCGTGTCTGCTATTTCAGACACAGCCTGTTCATAGGAACATAAATCTGCTGTCCTCACTGATGAAGATTATTCGAGCTGGATTTAACGTGCCTAGGCACATCTTTCTTAACTTGGCTCAGACAACCACCTGCTACTTCACGTGCATTTGTTGCTCAGTACAGATCTCTGAACAGAGTCACCCATGCTGCTGACAGCAGCTGCAGAGGGCTGCACACTTACCTTTTCCCCGCTACCTAGCACAGTCTATGCATATAACCGGTGCTGGTGAAGAAGCCATTGCTCTCCACTCTGCCTGAGTATTTTACCTTGGGATTCTCTCCAGTTGCAGTGTTATTCCAACATGTTGTCAAATCTGAGGCAGAGAACACCTGATGTTTAGGAAAGAAAGTAATAGAGTATGGCACAACTCCCTAAAAACATAATAGAGATGACACTTATGGAAACTTAACAACATCTGTAGAAAGTTACATGAGTATCTATACAATTTACAAGAGAGTGGGTTTCTTTTGCTGAACCCCTGTCTCGAAGTCCATACCAGCGACAAAGTGTCTCCTGTAATTCACTAGGGGGTCAAAACCACTGGAGGAGGATTCTATAAGACATCTCTCTCCATTACTGTAATTCCTATAGTAAAGAAGAGAGCTGGGGGGAGCAGGAATAAAACCCATATTTTGGCACTTCTTCTGCTGGCAACTTGTTGAATTGTTTAAAACCAAAGGAATCCCCACAGTTTTTGGGACGTCAGAACATTGGCACACACAGGCCTTTGTAAGATTTGGCATCAGACGACACTGTTTTCACCCATATCCAAAGAGTACTGCCAGCCACCCCAAGCACGCTGCCATTTCAGCACGCTGCTGGCACCAACCCCACCTGCTGGAAATTCAGGTTTCCTGAGTGCAATTGCTGCGTTAGAGAACTTGACTCTGCTAACATCCTTGGTGATTTCTCAGTATTACCCCCCAGAATCAACGAGTTCCTGGTGCTTTAAGGTTTCATATCTTTCTGAATTAAGTGATCAGAAGGCAATCCTTGTTCTAATGCAGCGGTTTAACTCTGTCCATGTTCTTTATAATTCACCCTTTTATCCATGTATATCAGAAAAATAAAAATTCTGTCAAAAATAGAAAGTTTATCCTACGCTCTCAGTTTTTAGATATTTTTAAAGATGGAATCAATTCAAACTGATTTAGTTTATCTAGTTTGATATAAAGTAGATTAAATAATCACAATGAATGATTATTTGTATCTCTCAGCCAAGGCTCCTGGAACACATTACAAGCATTAGGCATAATAATTCATGTTCACAATTCCCTACTAAGGTATGATCAGATACCCGCATTACCATCATCTTATGTACAAGTACTCAGCACAGAGGATTTCACAGGGTTGTTCCAGTTCTGAATCCACTATTTATAAGGCTCAGAACTTTGATTTGAAGTAAGCCTTCACAAGATATTCAGCTTCAGTTTGAAATTCTACTCAGTGGGGAAACTACCCTATCACCTGCTATTGCACTCAGTTGTTAATTACCTTCACTGTCAACATTTTGCCTCTTACCTCCAGTGTAATTTCATTTCCAAGAGACCATGGGCTATTATCATCCCTTCAGCTGCCAAGCAAAGCACACTCTATTAGTAGAAGTGTCACAATGTGGATGTTTATCAGCTGAATAAATTATCACTTAACCTTCCCTTTAAGCTAGCCGTATTTTTATTACCCTTGTATTCCTATTTTCCAATTGATAAAGAGGAAAAAGGGATATGGTTGAAATCTAAACAAGGCAATAGCAGAGTCAAACATGCCTTGCAGGATCCTGATACTCAAACCTCTGTCCTTGACATTACTTTCTTCTAAGAACAAACTGACGTTTCTGCTTCTCTCCCAATACTATTTAACAGCAACACAACAAGCTGGTATGTGTTGGAAATTCCGAGCATACAGAGTGCAAGATGGTAGAAGAATACATGCATTATAAAAACAATATTTTAAACAGCTAGGAAACTGTTAACTCAGATGAACTAATACAAAGGTATCTTGTGATTCAAAGGATAAGAAATGGTCATTTTGAGTTTTACTGCATATTATGGTCAACTCAAAATTAATTATTTGCAGAAACAATTCTTTGATTCATGTAATCTGAGAAGCAGCAGTAACATCAACGTCTTTTAAATCATCCAGTGTGCTGAATCCACGGCTTTCTAGGTGTCCTACAACATATTTGCTGAAATCAAACACATTCAATCATTGGAATTATCTGGAAAAGACCTAATTTTATTTTTTTGTTCTGAGCTTTTCAAAATAAACTAAATGAACACTCAATGCTCACAGATAAAAGCAGGCACAGGAAAGTTCATGTAATGCTGTTACTTAGTTCACGAAATTGCTGGCATTTTTGCCAATAATTCGGTGATTTGATTTTCCTAGTATACTTTTTTGCAATAGACAGATTAAACTCATATTGCCTGAAGATACCATCAGAACACCTTCATTAGCATTCTGTATGCTTCAAAGATTTTCTCATAGCTATATACCACTGCAGTAGCTATGATGGTCTAACAACATCAGAGGTAAAATTTGTTGGTAAAAGCAGAATCTTTTATTAGAAAAAATGCTGTATTTATGAAAAAAGGTTTGTATTTTCAAAAGATATCCCTTAATCTAATAAAAGAGCTGATGTCTTTCTACCAAATTTTCAAGATGTCTTGAATCATTTTTAGATCATTCAAATTTCATAAAACTTCTTTGCAGTAGGAAAACAGAAAGGTAGTTGCAAACATATTTGTCAGAACATTTCTACTTCTGTTTACATCAAACTTTACCTTCAAAATTTTATGGAAGTTCCTCGAACCTTATACTATTCTCAATGTGTTATGTTTCCTAGAAGATAAGAGGCAGTAAGTTTGACTCAATATTAGGAACGATTATCTACAGTTGTAGTGCTCTTCCATCAACACTCAAGATGTCACTCATTTGCTATGTGAGTGGAATGACTAGCTTTTTTTTATTTAAAAAAAACAAACAGGCATGAAATCTCCCAAGAAGAGCTTTAAAAATAAATTTCCTTTTGATTAGTCTGTCACTTTTGGAAAGGCATTTAAGCTTTATCAAGGTGCATCAGGTGATAATCTCAGACGTGGCAACCAACAGCAGGCACAACTTTGATGCAACATCTTACAGACACAGCAAAAGGGCTTTCTGGATTTTGTTTCAATAACTAAAATCTTCAGCCTTTTGCAGGAGTTGAACTGCTGGGTGAGTAAGCTCAGAAGGACACAAAAGACTCAACAGCTGAAAGTGCACTTGAGAGATCCTCAACAAGCTTCCACAGGTTTCACATCAAGTCAGGACTGTCCAGTTTATGGTTTTGGTGAGACCACTGTACCAACAGTTGCCATAGTAGAGTCTCTGTAACTGCATCTCTTTCAACATGGGCATGAAATAATTATGTACATTGACTGCTGGGACTTCTTGTGTCTCTGGAGTTTTATCAATACTGAGAAAATGTTGACAATTTGATAATGAACCATTATCATTAGGGAAAAATAAGAGAGAGATTGAAAGTAAACATCTGGCAAATGCAATTAAACATATTCTCTTATCACACATTATACGTGCTCAAATTACAGAGTATCTGCTGCAGGTCTGCTGCTCAGCATACACATTTCCATCATGGGTTACAAAACTTTTTTTTCCTTTTATATCAGCATTTGTTCTGATGCAACTGGGATAACTGCTCTGAAATTATTTGCTTACCAGCGACTGCAATACTGCATCATATGCACGTCAAAATCCTAACATCATGTGGCACTGGACATTTTTTTCCTCAGAATTCTTTCCCCTCCCTGCAATGCTCACCTAGAGACTTCCTTTTACAACTCCAGCACCAACTCCTCCCCCTAAAAAAGGCCAAGATCTTGAGCATAATGAGCCATACTTTGTGCCTGTGGAAATTTTGTCATCTTATTCATACCATACCTACTAAAATCAGTCTGCAACAATGTATGAGGACACAAGAACAGGCATTCATTGAGAAGACTTTAAAGTATCTGTTTTTGCACCTGAATATCAGATCAAATTATTTCGTACCATAAAGATAAGTTTTTGTAGTCCTTTTCTAAGTTATGTTTATCAACATTATCTGCTAGTTAAGTAGAAAAGGTCTATGTAATTTTTCAAACAGCTGCTTTTTGCCAAGCAATGTGCTCAGTGAGTTTTAAGTTAGTTTATTCATGGAACTATCATGAAGTATCCACTCACTCACCTCTTTAAGATGACCTTAAAAATCCCTCAAACAAACAATAAAGAACAGAAAGCAGCAAATTTTCATTTTTTTCCCCTCCCATTTTTCGGAGATAACCTACCTGATAATAAGCTTCCATTAAACATTAATGAAACAAAGGTTACATAATTCGCCATCCAGCAAGGACTAAGCAGGCTAAAACCAGATACTAATGATGATTTGTTTGGGATTAATGGTAAGCGTTGGATTAGTTGAGGGCTTCTTGGTATCTGCATTTCCCATCTCGCAACAAAACCTCCAACTGCAAAAGACTAGTGCCACCTTTGGATGAAAATTAGTATTAGATCTCTCAGTCAATCTGATCTGTTCCCTACAGACATTGTTTTTTGATTAGATATTTTGTCACACTTTCAGAAAGTTTAGTAAGATTTAGTCAGAAAAGCCTTTTTTCCTTCTCTCTCTCACCTTCCTTTTTCCTTTTGCCTCCTGTTCAACTTTAATTTTTAAGCAATGAAGAGTGAAAGAGTCCTACCCTCTTCTCAGTGCTCATGTTACCTCATCTCTTTGGAGTTTATCCTTGGAAATGCATCAGAAAGTCTCCTATTAATCGTCATGAGATTTGATTAAGGCCCATTTGTAAGCTATTTCCACGAAGCTGTTAAGCATTTGAGGGGGGGGGTGGAGGGGGAATCAGTGAAACTTTTTGCCTAAGATTAGGTAAAGGTTTACCTAACTCTTTTGAGTCTTTTTTTGGTACTTCACCCATTTCCAGACTATCCTAATTTTACCTTGCTTCAGATAGCCAGAAATGTTAACATCCTCATCAGTCATCAGACCTGCAGCACCTAATTCATCTAACAAGGAAGGACTGCTTCATTTGAAAGATGGTATCCAAATGTGGTGTACTGGGTCTGGCCGGAATGAAGTTCACTTTCTTCATAGCAGACCATGCCCTGCTGTGCTTTGAGTTTGTGACTAAAACGGTGTTATAACACCCCAGTGGTTTTGGCTATTGCTGAACAGTGCTTGCACGGCATCAAAGCTTTCTTGTCTGTCACTCTGCCTCCCCAAGCAGGTAGGCTGGGGGTGGGCAAGGATCTGGGAGGAGACACAGCTGGGACAGCTGACCCAAACTGGCCAAAGGGATATTCCATACCATACGACATCATGCTCAGTGATAAAAAACTTGGGGTAGGGGGGTGGAACATCTTCCAGCACAGCCATTGCACAGAGACTGGCTGGGCATCGGTCTGATCGTGAGAGATGGCAAGTGCACCTTTGCAGCACTTTCCCCCTACCCTCTTTCCTTCACTTTTAAAATGTCTTTACCTTGACCCAGGCATTTTCTTGCTTTTGTTCTTCCTATTCTCTCCCCCACCCCACTGGGGGAGGTGGTGAGCAAGCAGCTGTGTGGGTGCTTAACTGCTGGCCTGGGTCAACCCACCACACCAGGATTTGGAAAACTTCTGTCTCTGAAATAGGCACATGGAAGCATGCAGTGTATTATTTCTTAAGGCAAAATGGTATAGCATTACTGACAATCAAATCTACATTCGTGTTTGGTATTAACAAAGAGCGGAGACTGTAAGCTAAAATCCCAGAGAGAGGCAAATGATACCATTTGCTAATTGGCTTTGGTTTTCCATCTCTGTGTGGGTTTTATAATTACATGTAGGCTTCATTTGATTTCAAGGGCTCTGCTTTTATTTCTAACAGTAGCACTTTCCAGTTTTTATTGGATGATCCCCTGGAGACCTTGCACTAGAGAAAAAAAATAATTGTGATCAACCAAACGCTTCACTTCATATGTTCAGGCATACTTCTACAGCAAAATGAAACAGATGCCATTTAGTCTACCACACACAGAGGCAAGTGACAACTTGAGAAAGTCTGGAATGAGTCAAATCAAAAGAAGGGGCTTTTCTTGATGATTTCCCAATGCAACCAATTAAGTCCACTCCCTGCACACTGCGTGGCCTTGTTTTTCAATTTTTCATGATTTCTTTTTTCCTAACTATTTCCCTTACCCCCTTAGGGGTAAAAGGACAAGCGTTTGCTTTCTGCTGAGGAAATGCTCTGACACCAATGCCCCTGTATGGCCATCCTGGTGTTAAAGCCTCTGATTGCAAAACTGAGGGAAGTTTGGCCAGCTGACTTTTTTTGCTCTCTACAAGTATCTCCTACCACTTTAAGAGAAAATTCAGGCTCACCTGCAAAAAAATTGCTTCACACATCAACACATAATTGAAGTGATATCACTAATACCACATGAGCCATCACATAACAATTTACTGGGGAACGGGCTCATGTTCCTGGTTCAGTTCTTATGACTGTCCTTCATCTCGTCTACATGTTTGGCTCAAGCCATGAGTTGCAGTGAGATGTCTCCTTTGTCAGCAGCTATCCCTTTGAACATACTCATCAAACCTAATTTTAATTCCCTGCTATGACAGGAGGGATCAGGGTCAACAGTTATACTCTGACCTTACTGTAACTCATCCATGTGGGTCTCCAGTGAATGATTCGCTACATAGTCACTGTAACAAGGTTTGATAACTTGCTCCATCAGAATAAATAGCTGATTTTAAAGCCTTGTGGAAAGAAAAGTAAGCAAAGCAATTAAGAGAGAAAACAGTCCATCTACATGCTAAAAAATAAAAAATACACTTGTATCCCATCACTATAATCACTTTGATCAGGCTAATTTTCATCATCTAATATTTTTTCTGTGATCATTATAAGCAGTTATATTTATGCTGCACTATCAAATTGCTGATTTGTGAAGGCCATTTACAAAGGCCATGACTACACAATTTAACACACTCTAAAAATCCAGAGTTTCTCCATATGCCCTACACTAATGCATGAGTGCCTGTAACAAACTTACCACTTGAGTCCAGGTCAGGTGGATATTAGGACAGCGTATGTCAGAAGATTCCTGGAACTCCTGACATGCTGGGAAGATTTAAAGAGTAGCTAGAAATCACATCTTGTATAACAGCATCTCTTATTCACGTTTTATTTACATGAAAGTTAGTCAAGGAAGTAAAGTGTATGTGCAACTCTTCTACTAACTCCCATTTCCCCCATTTCTATCCAAACAAATTTAGTACGTAACCCACCCAGTACGTAACCCACGTAACCCAGGAACTTTGGAGCTGCAAGCATGTCTGTGTACATTTAATTAAATTAAAGAAGACCAAAGTACATAAACCACCACCAAAACGAACAGAAAATGCTGCTCCTTCCTCAGTCCAGGCCCTGTTTCTTAGCCCATCTGGCACTTAAAGCCACCTTTACACTTCCACCAACCCAAGGCCATATGAACCCAGATTATATCCCAAAATAAAAATGAAGTTGAACAGCTCCAGACTGTGAAAGCTAGATTAAACCATTTGACCCGTACTCCATCCCTGTCCTGCCAACATAAAATGCAGCAGCAAGCAGGCCCTTTCTGTCAATACAACCCATTTATTTTACCACTAACCCACCCCAAGTCTGCAGTTCCTGTCCCATTTGCTTACATTAGAGCTGACATTCACCCGTACATCTTGATCACACCCAACTTTAGTGCTGTAGTGGGACATATTCAGTGACTGACAGCTGCCCACATTAGTATTCACAGCAGCATAGTTGTTACCTTTACGACTGCAGACAACTACTCTTAAAAGCAGTTACCTTGTACCCAAGTCAGAATTTTAATGCAGAACACAAAACTCAGCAGAGGTGCATCCAAATGCATCCAAAAAGCTGGGTAAAGATTCGGCCAGAGGATCCAGCCCTGGCCTCCCAGACTGGCTAGTTTAAAACATCAACTGCAGCAACAGAGGAAAACATCTGTAGATTCTCATCAGGTAACTCCTCAGAGCGTGCAGCTCACAACCAATAGGCAATGCTCTACTAGACTTACAATACCTCAAGCCTAAGCATACCCTGATACCAAAATGATGAGCTTGTGACCATACCACAGTATCTAAATTTCTGTATTACCTTGCCCAAAAAGTCTGACACCATCCCCCCTAGTTAGGATGCTAATATAGGCAGAAGCTAGTAGGCTGACAGTGGGCCTTGTCCCTCTTTTCTCTCCCTGACCAGGTGGCATTCTTCCCTTTCTTCAGCAAACTGCTAGAACTGATGTGACTGCTCTGCTATGAGAAAAGGTAAAGGAGGAATTTTGTTCAGACCAGGGGTGGGGGGACTCTGTCACAGCCAGCGCCATCTCACCTTGCAGTCTCCCTGGGACAGGTTCTGGCTTTCCAGCAGCCAGATTAACACCTCCCACCCCACATAAACATACTCTTTCCCCTATCCACCATCCCAGGAAACCGTTCGGCCTTTGTCCAACAGGTTTAATAGTAGCACAACTGCAAAGGGTACAACAATACCAAAGAGAAGCATCAGTATCATGAAAGATGCAAGAGATGTGTAGTTAAATGTATTCCAATGTTTAAAAATATGGTAGGCAATGCAATTCTAAAAAGTCAGTAAGACACACTGTAGTACAAATTTAGGCACGCAGAAATGCAAGTGGACCCCTTATGTCTGAGGCTGTAAGTACCAGCTGGGGAAAAAAAAAAAAGAAAAACAACTTTCTCTTGCAACTCTATCAGAAATCCCATGTCTCCCAAAACTTCAGTGCTCTCAACTTTCAGCACTCAGCTGCTTACCCCAGCCAGGATCTCTCCATGTGCCTCCTCCAGAGCTCACGGTGCACTGCAGCGCTCAGCTCGACAAGAGCAAAGAGAAAGTCACGACTGACACCGTAAAAATGTTTGTTCCACATATGGTTGCAGCTCACACTTCGTTAGTGTCTGCTCCTAAATGACAAGTTTATCTGTTGCTTTGATGCTAGATGGCTCATGCCTGCCTAACCATGCCGCAACCAACACAGCTAACCCAACGGCAGTTTGGTGCCAAGAAATTCCACATTCCATGTAATTTACTTATCTGGCAAAAAAATCATACACTGCATAAGCCTTTTAAAGGTGTCCATAGCAAATGGAACGTTTGATGAGGACTGTAACATTGCTAATCAGTCACTAATGGCTGACACCATTTGGAACATTTACACAAGCCCGTAATCGACCTTCCCGCTCGCCGGGTCAGTGGGGCTGAGGGGACCCTCTCAGGGAGGGCAGTCACAGGCCTGTCACAGGCAGAACAGCCTGGGGACTCAGGGATGTTTTCTTAGTGTAATTTATTGCCAGTTAACACCAACTTCCGATCATTGATCTGAGTACTGGGGGGAAAAAAGAAAAAAAAAAAAAAAGAGCATAAACACACCCACGAACAGCTCTCCTCCTCCTTTCTAGTCTCAACTTCTCCTGGGTCAGTTACGGTCAGCCCGTCCCACCTCCCTGTCGAGGCGATGGATGAGGCGGTCAGTCAGGATGGTGTGGCAACGGTCTCGCCCGCTGCTCTTTCCTTCTTACTGGTTTTCCGTTGCCACTCCACATCTTTGTCTCCAACCCAGTGGTGCACCCACAGCCACTGTCCCTCGGGGATGGGTCCCCACCCTGGTGTGGGGCACCCATGGCTGCCGTCCCTCGGGGGATACCTCCTCTGGCGTGGGTCACCTTCTTCCAAGAGCAGCCGTCCCCTCAGCACGGTGTCTCCGGCCCCTTGTGGCTGCTGCTCTTGCTCAGACGTGTCAGTGCTGATGGCCATGGGCTGCCCGCACCGGTCGGGGCTGGCTGGCACCGGCACGGGGCAGGTGATGGCTGCCTCCCAACGAGGGCAGCCCGCAGCCCCCGCTGCCTAAACACAGTACATGGCCATGCAGCGACAAGCTGCTCTGCATCACACAGCTTAAAAGTGTTAGAGCCCAACTATTAAAAAAAAAAAAGTAATCTCAGTCTACCCTTGCTCTTACACTACTGGGTAAGTCAAAATATAGAAATAATATTAAAGTAGAATAGCACTAATACTTCAGCAGTCTTTGACATGAAATTGTTGAAAATCCTCTCGTGATTTACTTTGGATTTGTTTACCTGTTCTAGATTTGGGATATTTTTTCCTCCTGCATATTTCCATTTGTTTTAGCATATATACCAAAACTGGGCTGCTATTGCTATGCAAGTTGTTTCATTCAGATTTCTTTTTATAGCTGCTTTTGTTTCAAAGGCTTGCATAACTTGCTAAGGAACTCATGCTTTAAAAATATACATACTGAAAACAAATTAACATTTTCTGCAGGAAGTTTCAAATATCTGTACAAAGGGGAGTTAAAGAAAAAAATTAAACACCCTTTTAAGTGGGGTATCAGAAGTGAGGCTTTTTAAGTTACTTGAAGATTATAACAGAGGAGTTTGTTCAGACACAGAATGTAATTTCAAACACAAAAGTATCATTGGTTCTAATTATGTACTTTCCCAAAAAAAGACTTTATTTTGGGCACAGAGACACACATACATCCTGCTTTTCCAAAGAAGCTTCTTTATGACCACACTGAGCTGCACCATCGATGTCCCACTTTGGCCTTCAAAGCTCCAGCCACTGCTGGAGCTCTGCCGCTGAGGCACAACATGCGCCCTGAGCCCGCAAGCACAGGCTCTGCGGTACGGTGCTGTATGAACCGCAGCGCAGACCCGGAAACTGAGGAGATGAACGTGGCAGGCAAGACATCACACCCAGACGTGGCATATGGACAATTGAGTTCTCTTTGTATGACAAAGAACTGGTCTTCACTAACATTAGCCACACCAGTCTATTTCTGGCAAGCTGTAGAGTTGGTATCACAGCTACCTTTTTTTTTTTTTTTAATCAAAATGACTTGCACTTGCAGTCATTTATATTGGGATTTCTTTTCAAACACAGGAAAAGCACAGAGGAGGTGTTTGCACTGAAATTCTTCAGTTACTTTCATCTGACTGTAGCAACAGAACATACTTTTCATCTGTGAACTACAATGCCTTCTACCATATTCTTTAATGATGTGGCTAGTAGTAACTAGCAAAGAGGTTTCTGAAATGAGTTATTTCTACAGCTACTGGATATGATGAAGAGCACTCAAAAAAATCTAGAACCTCCTTGATATTTTATCATTCAAGATGGCAATAGAAGATTCCATATTATCATTAGGAATGCAACGTTCTGAAAAGACAGTGTTGGTTTTAACAGTTCTGCACATCAAATTTCACTAGAAGTCATGGAAAACAAGACAGTTTTTTTCCTCAGTTATGTTTTTCTAGGAGTAAAAGACTTCATGGTTCAAACACTACATGACAGAGTCTTTATAACTTCCACAGATTTTGTGACTAGGTTATTGGGATGTTTATTCCATTAATTGCTTAGTTTAATCGCACAGCAAGGTTAAAGAACAAGCAGCAATGCAGAGGCAGACAACTTCTGTTAGCCCAATATCCCATTTCTTGACTGAAGATGTCAAATTGAGAACAGCCTTGCCCCAGACAGGCATACATACATACCCAAAGAACAGCAACTCCTCTCTCAATAAACAGTCAATACGCCACGAGTGTTATGAGATAACCCCCAAGCTTTCTGAGCTACTGAGACTCTACATCCTAATTTAGGCTTGATTTCAGAACTGCCACAAGCTCTGCCACTTTCCACAAACTGAAAAGCCTAGAAAAGTAGAAACAACAAAGCATTGTTGGTTGAGTAAAAGAGTTCACAGAAAAGATAAAGAGCAGAGCTGCTGAGCGTCCCAAAGGAACCAATGAGGTGTCTGAAAAAGGCAGAATGTATGGAACTGTAAACCGGAGGAAGAAATTCAAGTATGCTGCTTTAATGCACTCTTCTCTCAAGCTTAGTCCCCCTGCTAAAATAAAAAAAACCAGAAAACATTTAGGACAACCATCCATCCACTGTATCCACGAGTGAACAGAGACTCCTTGCACAAAGAAATGCACAAAGAACTCAGGAGACCTGGTGCAGAAATCAGACCAGCTGATACCAAGGAAAAATCCCGGGTTCTCATGTTCTGAATCACATCCTCCAGGTTCCACAGGCAGCATGGGAACACTAGCCTCCTATTCACCTAAATGACATATCTGGTATTAGTAAAAGAGTAACTGCTCTTCTCCCCACACACTGTAGCAGATCAAAGAGTGGAAGACTTGTACAGATCCAATGTAGAAAAGAGAAAAAGGCCCTGTGCTTGAGGAGACAGTTATGCTAAAGCAGAGTATTATAAACATAAATCACAAATAGGGTGAAGCTGATGATCTAGAAAGTAATTCTTAGGCATATTCCACAGAAGTATAATTAGACAACAAAGTAAGAATCTGCCTGCTTTCCCACTTCCATCTTTTCCCCCTTGTCTTCCCTGAAGCATACCGTTTTGCCAGCATAAATAGATGTCCATCAGACTAGACATTAAAGGTGCCTTGCTAGCTATATCTCAGCTGCTTGCATAGAGTCATAAGCTAGTTACCAACTCCAGAGCTACAAATTTGCTAGACAATGAAAAAGGAGACCTTGGAGTCAAAGCCAAGCAGTTGACTTGACAGTTTCCAAAATAACATAAATAATGCCGTACTTCAGCAGTTCTCATCAGTCACTCAAAGAAAGTCAAAGCTCTGTGCAATAAGAAGTGTGCTGCAATGCTGATAGGAGAGAGATTTTACACTTGTACATACATCAGTAAGCAGCAGACTTTCAAAGTGCAATACACTGTTCAGAGACTTCCATGCATTTAGGCTTTTAGAGCCACAATACACAGAAGATGTGGCAGAGCACTTGCAATAAGAAATCAAGGCTTACAGTGTTTTAAACACAATTTTAGAAAGCTCAAGGAATTAAAAAAAAGTTAATAACTTAATTAGAAGTCCTTGAATACTCAGAAGATTTTTCAATATTTAGGAGCCCCACTATAAAAACTCTCTTTAATTCCCTATTTCATAAAGTTACATTGCATATGATTGAACTATAATTATTAAGCAGCAGAATGGTGTGATCAATACAATGAAATAAAAAGCAGAAGTAAATATTGTTTAGTCCAACAAGTAACACAAAACTGTGTATTCAAAACCTTACAGACCAATGCTTTGACCAGTGACAGTGAATGGAGTGCTGTGTGTACTACAAGTTTATGAACAGACAAGAAATAAGAGTCTTGTAACTTCTTGTTGTTGGTGTCAACCCAGTATCAGTTGGTAAGGCATAAGTTGCCAAGACGACCCATGATTTGCCTTCAGTGCTCTACTCCATTTGTATTATCAATACCAAGCCTCATTCTAGCTTCTCTCACCATAAGACTGTACAAAATTTAGATTTGTAACTCTGGTGCCCCTAACCCTGTCCTTAGCCATAACCTAAACTATAAATCAAATAAGCCAAACCACCCAGCACAGAACATTTCGTAAACCACTTGCAGCCATCAAACCTAGACCTACAGACCCTGCTGTGTGATCCATGAGTAAGTCTACCTCTTTCTGATGCTGTTCATAATCCTAACCTAATTTTATCCTGGAGAAAAACATAAACCATTCTTTTCTTCTGACACGATAGGCTTATAGAAACTGAAAGATCTGCTAGTAAAACTCTCCAGTTCCCCTCCCAAATCTTAAACTCATGACTAATTCTACAGGGAACAGGTGACAAGACATCCATAACCCTTTCGAGCAAAGCAGAACAACATCTCCCTAGAAAAGTCATCACAGTTTTGCTTATTTCTCCTTACCTTCCATGTTGTCTGAAGCTCTTTCTTCCCTCCATCCATACCTTATTTCCAAACCAAGAATACCAAGGCAGATATCATTCCCCAGTCTCAAGGAGATGGTTAATTTCTTTAGGCAGCTCAACTTAAAAGAAAAAGTATTCCCCCCATAGCCAGAAGGGTTATTTCAGAACAATTCCAAAATTGTTAAGAGCACATTTCTTTTGCACAAGCAAAGGAAAATTCCATTCACAGATCAAAGAACTGTATAATTTGGAAGCTATTTCTTTCTTACAAAATGATGAGCTGAACAGTCCTGCAAATGTAGGAGTAAAATTACCAGAAATGTGAAGCACTTAAGTTCTGTACTTAGGTATGTTATTATTGACTCTTGTATATACAGCTCACATAACGCAGTCTCTAGCTGTTTTTGAGATCATGCACACATCCATTAGAAAAATAAGCTTCCATTTGGTATTAAAAAAAAAATCATGTAAATTACCCATTTCTGTACATCAGCTTGAAGGCACTCATTTTTATATATAAATAGCAGCAAGGCTACTAGTCAAATGTTCAATCTTTCCAACGGGTTCCTTGAACACAAAGCTGATGACTTCTTTCACTATATATTCTAATACCTCAATTACCAATGCAGTCTTTTTTTCTTTCTTTCTTTTTTTTTTTTTAAAGCTGGCTTTTTACAGCAAGCTGTCAGCTATGACATAAAACTTGTGCACACGTGAAATTAAGAGCACACATCTTGCCTGACCAAAGACAATGCACAATATTGCAGGAAATAAAGTCATTAATATATGATGGCATGACTTTATGGCTTTTTCATAATAATTAAGTTGTTAAAACAGTAAGAACAGGGTACACAGAATGAACAAACAGGTGCAGTTTTGCAGGATGAGGCTGTCATGCAGGTATTTTACAGCTATTCAGTTTGGAAGGTATGAACTACATACATGATTTCTACTTTTTCCAGTTTAATATTTCTTTTTCTTTTTGCCTCTTCATACAAGAACCAGAAGAATTTAACATAAGTTAAAATATCGACAGTCCCCTCCTCCCAACCAATGGAGCAGAAGCCTATGGGCTACTCAAATCACATTTTAAAAAGTCAACAATTAATGAAAACAATGCCCAAAAGTAATTAAAATCCTATTTCACACAAGAACAAAAGTATTTTGACACTTCTGGAAGAGAAATCCGAAGTATGAAAAGTTGCTACTGAATTTCTTTGATAAACACGATATTAACTATTCAAGTCACCAATACACAGAAACACAAAAGCTGCGCTGAAGAACTGTTGCCATTGACTCCAAGAGGAAGCAGATTAGGATCATGGTTTGCAATACCAGAGTGTTTTTTGACTGCAACAGAAACTAAATTTAGACCCAGTTACATAAAAAATACTAATAGCCTTAACACTTTTAATCAGCATAAGAGGTTTAGAGATACACAAATGATTTAAAGTCTGTTGACTAGTTTTATACTGCATTTGCAATATTGTGCATTAGTAAAATCAGGGAGATTATGAAAGAAATACTGAAGCATAATAAAATTACATAAAACATGAAAAGCAGGCTATACAGAGTGACTCCAAACTTTGATACTAATAGAAATTTTACCAGAATACATCAAGAACATACTTTATAGATTCGTGCAGCATGAGGGCTAACCTACCCAGGTAATGCAACACAAGTACCTGGTAGGTTCAGAAAACAGGTTGGACTTTTTATAAATGCAGTATTAACTTGTGTGATCCTACAAAGGGCAAAAAATAAAACGCTTACTATCTTCATACTGTTGCACACTGCTGATCCATGGCTAGCGCAACAGCACAAAGCAATCTGGCAGGCTTTCAAATGCCAAGTCTGGCATGGTGACGGGCAATATGCTCTGCCAGCTGTGCAACTCCTTCAGGAGCTGCGAAATGGCAAAAAAAATATAATTCCCTGATGACTTTTTAAGGATAGTTCATTATTATGGCTTGCAGAGCACCTGCCAATAATTAGTGAAGTATTGATCACATCATGCTCAGTGTTTTTTCTCCATAGCAGCTAAACAAGTTTCCTGAAAACAACTGAAGACACAACAATATTGTCCTAATACAAATAATTACTTGGATAAGCTACAACTGTTGCCCCAGACATATGGTAAAATTGCAAAATAGGTGGCAATGTTATCATATGTCCCATCTCCCACTTTCTGATATGTAATCTACACCATGAAAACATTTTTAGGTTCAAATCTTGAAGCATATGCAACCGGCCTGTTAGCTAAATGTGGGTAATATTTTTTTGTTTTTTACTTGAATGGTTCATTGCACGATGTCGTCAGAAAGTATTCCGTAAAAGCCTGTTTCTACCACTGCGTACTAGCAGATACAGAAGCTAAACGTCTGACAGTTAGTCCTACTGAGTTTTAGTGATGACTAAATTCTATCTACATTCCATTTTTTTCTTTCAAAGATCTTTCAAAATCCCCTTGTACAATTTTTCTATACAATTTGAGTGTTACTACTGATAAAGACAGATTACCTACCCCCTTCAGAATTATTTCTGAGAAACACTGGTAGTAACAGCTGAGATGAGCATACTATAAAACTTATCCAGATGGATTTAAAAGGAAAAAAAAAAGATACTAACGTTGAAGCAATTACTGTAAAATATACCTTAAAGTAAGTATTATCACTGACACCTGGCCAGTCACTTCTGAAGCCAATTGTTCTTTCTACAAAAAGATAAATATCTGGAGAGGAAGCAGTAGTTTCTCCAGATTAGTTTAACTGCAATGGTTTTACATAAAACTAGAACTTTACACAAACCCCAGTAAAAGGCTAGCTTTTAACTTGTAAGCTATTAATCATTTTTTCTTCACAGGAACTCATTCTCAGTGATCTAAGCTGGCTCACCCTAGATTAGAGTTCTTGTTCCGATTTACATAGCTGTAAAGCAGTCTAGAAAATGGCTGTGCTGTGTGTCACAACATTAGGGTTTAGAACCCGTGAGACGACTGACCAGACTCCTTGCAGGCAAGGCAACTGAGTTAAGTGACAACTCTATGAAGGTATGGATGAAACCACCAGCTTGAGAAACTGATCACTCCAGGTGTTGCTCCTTAACAATTGTGTTGCTAAGAGTTCATTCTTCAGAATTGACACCTAAATACTCCTATAAACTGATTAGCCACAAACAAAGGAAAAAATAATTTTGGTTGCATCTAAAAAATCATTTAATACATTGGAGATGGAACAGTTACTTAGCTGCAAAAGTTCTGACATTGTTACTTGACAGTAAACATTATGCTTTATTTTCTACATCTTAAATACCAGCCAGCGCACCATAGCCACTACCACATGATGAACTCTTTCCATTGATTTCCCTGTGTAATTTTCCACAGTCAATTTTATGAAAACTGATATCAACCTTGGGCTGAGTTGGGCAGAAAGTTTGTGGTTTGGGTTTTTTTATTTTTTAACTGAAATTACCATCATTGCAAATTTCTTTAGAACTGTTTGTCAAAAATACCTTTTAGAGAAGTTTTTAGCACTTCAGAAAAACTGCACTGAAAATGAGAAATACTTAAGAAAAGCCTACACAACTGAAATCATGTATTTGCTCGTTATCAAAATTTGTCAATACCAGATTGCAGTTACAAACTATACTTTTTGGCAGATGCTTAGTTCATTATCATTCAGCTGTTGAAGCACAGATCCAGCTTGCATCATGTAAGAGGATTATGCAACAACAGGCAGGTTATTACTGCTTAAAGCTCATAGACCAAACTTGCTGCTTCTTAATGTTTTGCATTTCTATGGGTCCTTCTTTTCCAGGAAAACAGCTACATGGCTTCTTGGAAGTTCTACTCAAAAATGCAGTTGTCTTTTTTTTTAATTCCTATCACAGTGGTAATATATAACCTATCAAGGAGAGTAAAATGTAAAGTGGACTGCATGAACAATCTAGTTCTCCCATATCTTTATATCTCCCATACCTATCAAACTTCCACACTCTCACTACACATAAGAACACATACTTGTCAATTAATAGATCTTTTAGATACTGCTTCTATATTCCTCTTCTACCACTGTGAGCAAGCCCTACTGAGCTGAAAGGATTGATCAGTTCACTTACCACTGAAGGGCAACCAGTCTTCAGAATTTCTCTGCCAGAAACACTAAGACACCTTTTCTGACAAGGAATTAAGAATTTTACTCATGTAATTAAAGTAATTTAGATTGATCCAAAACAATGCGTTCTTTGATCCCTTGGTTAATACCGGTCAAGCAGCATGATGTACGCTAAAAGTTCACAACATACACTGCTTGTCATGCAGGGAGGATGCAATTTTAGACCATCCAAAACATTCAATGGAATATTTGCCCTGCTGGCAAACTTCATAGAAGATGATTTTCTACAAAAGCTTGTGTTATTATAATGAAAGCTTTCAACTTCACTAGAAGGAATAAAAGTACTCTTTTTTAAGATGAATATTGCTCACATCAACTTAGGCTAACAACAGTGTTCTGTACTTGCAGGAAACAAGCCTCACAATGGACTCCCATTTACAAAATAAATCCTAGTGATGCAAATTTTTATCTTTGTGCCCTATCTATTTTCCAATCAGAAAGAGTCTCAGAGAAATTAAGACTTAAGACTGTTTGAAGTATTTTTAAAACTAAATTTCAACAGGCAATTTTAAAGATTCTTTTGATCCCATTTCATTATCCTGAACTACCATCGGTTCCTTATATAGTTTTCAGATCAAGACCTAAAATTCCATTTACTGGATACATTTCTTGATCAGATTTGACTGTGAGATCATCGTCCCCAGCACCACCTTTTTAAAACTATGAAAACATCTGTAAAAGCCATAAAACAGAATATTGTGCAATGTTCAGATCCTTACAGTAAGATTTCTTTTGCCGAAGTCTCAAAAAATTTTAGTGGTTTAAGTGTTTTCCCCAGGCGATACACTCCCCTTTCCTAACTGAAATATTAATACATGTCATGCCTTATCAAAGAAATCTTGATTCTGCACAATGTTAAGTGTTTGAGGGTACAACCATCTATAACAATTATTTAGATGGGGGGGGTGGGGTAGGGTGTCTCTTCGCTTGTTTATTCCAAATAAATAGTGTTTGACCGCCATTAAAAGCTAGTACAGATACAGGCGAATTCCTACCTTTCCAAGCAAGTTTTACCAGCAAATAGATCTCAAATGCTCTCATGAGACTGTTACTCTGACTGAATGCAGGGCATAATACCTTTCCATTATAGCATATTTTGAGAAGTGGATCTGGTTAAGTCTAAATATTGTTCAGGGAAGGAGAAGAAAAAAGATTTTCAGCGTCACCTCACCTCCAGTACATACTGTCAACGTAAAATGATTAAAAATGAGACTGTCACCCACATAAAGTTATTTAACTTCAGGGTAAAGCTATGTTTAGACAATGGGAACAGCCAATTCATTCTAGAATTATTTTTTATTATTAAAGAGTTCTGCTTCTACATTCCCTTAATCTTTTGAAATATGTCTTCATATTCTACTATATAGGCACAAGAAGAAGAGAACACAAAAGCTAGGATTTACCCACAAATACTACAGACTTTGGAGATGGGGGAAGGCAAGTTTCTGCCTTTCCTGTGTCTCCACACTCCCTTGGCTCTCCTTAGCTGAGGAATCTGAATTATCCAAGACCCCTGGAATGAAGTATTTTTAAATGGGCAGCAAGTACCAAAACTAGGTTTGACTTGAAGTTAATATTCTTGCCCTCAAGAGCAATCGTGACAGTGTGCTTCCCCTGCTCCTGACCTTTATCTCCCATAACGTTGCTAAGGTGATAACCACCAGTGATGGTCATAATGGAAGCATATGGTCATGATGGCTGCATCCCACTCAAAGTGGATTTGGAAGACAGATAACAATAGCCAAGGGCTATTGTGCAATGTGCCCACCTAACCACAGTGAAGAAACTAAAATCTGCGGCTGGTATGCAAATATGACTATGGGTCAATCATCTTACCCCCATAAATAGTGAGGAGCCCAAGAGCCCTTTGAGCTCTCCTGCATGGCAGTGGGCTGCACACCAGGATCTCCCGTTGAGTAGGGATGCCCCTCAAGGTTACTCCTTGAGACTGAGAGATTCCTTACCGCAACAGATCCTCGGTAAGCAACTAACAGCATGCTAAACTTTGAAACCTCAGCTAAGTGATATAAAGGATTGATTTGGCATATATAATCCTTTAGACATAAACCATCGACCAGGTCTGGGACCAGGACTGGATCCAGCCGCACCTAGACTCCTCTCTGAGAAGGAGTTTAGAAAGCAAGGGAGTCCTTTCTGAACCTCATGACTCAATGGGAGGGTCTCCCTGACAGTTTTGTCTGACCCTGTCCCCTATGCAGTAAATAATCAAGTGTACCTTGCCATCGAATCTTGTTAAACCACTGTCGCATTGAACTTCGTTAACTCCCTGTTCTACATCAATAAAGTGTATTTTTCTTCTCTCTTACAAGTGAAGTGTACTCTCACTCCATCCACGACAGCAATTCAGCGAAGAGTAAGAAATGGTACTCCTTACTGAATTTTTACTGCTAATGAAGAAAGTACAGAAGTCAGAAAATACAGCTTACAGTCCATGGCGGCACTGGCATTTTGTGGAGGCAAGGGAAAATGAATCTTTCATTTCAGATACAAACAAGAACCAGATTAGTAACTCTGAAAATTACACAGAGAAGTTAAATTATTGTTTAAAGTGAACCACAGTCAAGAACAACAACAAAAAAACAAACAGAAAAGAACAATAATAATCTAGCAGAGAACTGATAGCAGAGTAGGCAAAATTCATGGGAATTTGCTTCAGTTCCGTGATTACAAGTAATGAATGCATAGCTGAGGAGTACACCTGCCCCACAGCAAAGCTGCAGCCTGTAATATGTTTACTACAGATGTCCTGTATTCCCCTTCATCCCTCTCACCACCAGAATTGTCCACAAACCCAGCTTTCCCCAGTCCCAGCACTCAGATGCCTACTACTGGCCTTGCACATCAGCTTTCCAGGTCTGATTTCAAGCCACGCTCACACTGAATAGACTAAAAAAGAACAGCTAGATGTTTTGATCATACTTGAGCCTTTTCCTTAGTAATGCCACTAATTTGGGGTACTCTTTACCAGAACACACAGGAATGTAGTGACTGATAACACTAAACTTTTGTTAAACTTAGCTGAATTTGAATCAATAGGTTAAAAAAAACCCCCAAACAAAACTGATAGAAAGGTGTATGATCACACTGTCTTGTTGTTATCCCTTTCTTAAAATCAGCACTATTTGTAGTTTGATTTCCTAAAGGGTTTTTTCTTTGTTAGTATATTCCATGCAGGCATGTGTGATCTCTGCTCACCCTAAGCCCTCAAGATAAAAGTCCTAAGGCCAATATGATTATGTACAAAGTATTTCGCTTTATAAAAGTTAATTAGTATCAGCAACAATAGTAATACAATAGTATTCACCAACAACCATCCAGTATCATATAGATTTACATAGCATTGCTACAAAACAGCTACAAAACCAGAGCATTTCTATGAAGTTCTGGCTGTCAATATAATGGAAAATAAACATTTTTCTACACTGTTAAGAAAAAAAAAAAAAAGTGCTGAGCCATTCAGTCATTCCTAGCCAAGATTTTCTTTGTGTAACAAAATACATTCTCAGTCAGCATTAAATTTTCAAGTTTTTTACATTTCTAGTATATAGTTCTAGCAGTTGTTTGTATGGTTGTTTTTTTTTTTTAACACAGCCTTCAGTTTTAAGTTACTATTTTAAACAGAATAAATAGTCTGTAGATCAGATAGAAAACTATTTGTCAAGAATGAATTGCAAAGTAAATTATCTTTCCATTGATAACCTACAGGGCTATTTTTTGCCATGTTTTCAAAAGTTTTTATTTAAATATACATACAGAGAGCACATATTACATTGCTGTTGTATGTAAAAACAAGCAGGCAACCCTCCACTGCCAAAGCTGGTGGTTCACACGTGGACAGGGGAAAAAGGGATTAAATAAACTCTCGAAAGGCCATTTGTTTGCATAATTTAATTTCTGAGAAATTAAGGCGCCCAGAACTGTGCTCATCTTCACCTAAAAAGTAAGGTCAATTCCTAGCATCAGCAGCTACACTAAGTCCCACTGCCAACTAGAATGAAAAATGGCACAAAACATGCAACTAGAATGAAACATGGCACAAAAGCATTAAATACATCGCATGAACTCAGATTTCAAGATAAAGGATCTTCCTGAACTTGGCTCATGGCACTCTGAACAAACAGTAGTGCATGGATAAAGGCTTTAGACTTTGAAAGTACTACAATCAGAACTCAGAACAGATTTTATAGTTGGCATAATTTTGCAAAAGCTAGAGGTTACAAATTCTGTAAGTTTGTACAGAAGTTACTCTGAAGCACACAATTACTGGATTTTAAACTGCCTGACAATATTTTCCAGTCATCTTAGAGTACCTTTCCAAAGTAATTTTTCAATCCTGCGGATTAATACTTTATATAGAATCTGAAATGCTGTTCTGGAACAAATCAGTAACATGGAGCAGATACAACATTAAGATGCAGCCAGATTAACACTGGGGGAAAGTTTAGGTAGTCTAGCTTTAAGTGGGCTATTAAAAATGTACTTAGCTAGCCTCCATTTAAAAAAAAAAAAAAAAAAAAGACCGTCCCCTAAATTGCATTATTTAAAAAAAAAAACAAAACAAAACAAAAAACAAACCCATAGTTCCCTATCTAATCTTATTTCAGAATAGAAGAATGACTCTTATATATTTTGTACTCTTTGGCAGGGAACCTATGAAACCAAAACATGTCCCGACAAACTGAACCTTTCCTGAGAAGGGTTCATAGTCATAAACTCATTTATAATGTGTTATGTGGGAGAGGGCGAGTCATAAGAGTTTGAAAGTCAACAACATGGAATGTACCAACAGGTTTATGAAGAACAACAGTAGCAGTTATTTACATGTTCAGGGTAGTTAATTGTTGTTTATGAATTAGATTTCCCCTGTATAAATTAGAAAACTACAAAAAGTCAGAAGTGGGAGAAATCCCCATTGTCTTTAAAAGTTCCAGTAAAAACATCTTTGCAGCACTTTCCTTAGACAATGGCGTATTGCTCGTATAAAAGGTCTCTTATCCTATAGAAGTCCTGACAGAGACAGCCTTCCAATCCAATGCGCCCTGTTTCAGTCTGAAACAAAAGAAATGTTTCAATTTATTATCTTTACACTATTGAGAAACTTAATTTTCATTTAGAATATTATTTACCAAAGAGTGTAAAGACACAGAACACCTACCCTGCGAACAGCCACCAGATTGTTGCACACAAGCACTCCTCCTACAAATTCAGCTTGTATACCTTCTCGCAAGAGAACTTGCTTGAAGTCAGACAGTCTTGGCTCATTCATAAACACAGACTGATGTCCAAGAACCTTTAAACAACACACACAATCTTAATACTTCTGATACTTAATACCTTCCATTTTTCCAAATATCTCCTCATCATTGTGTTGGCAGCAGTGTGGCCTAGACTACAGGACTATAAATGAGAAGATAGCTTCTATTTCTGTTCACCTGCAGCAAGACATTTCCAGGATAGGAAGGCCTTAGAAGTTATCCATCAAGTAAAGGAAAAGTTTCCTTCTTTGCTCACATATTGAAGACAAATGGAAAGCTATCATTGAAGATCCCTCTTCCAAGCCATGGTATGCCAGGGGCAGAGCTGCAGTAAGCTGTACTGCTGATCAGTGCATACCCCTATGACAGCTGTCATGAATCTGAACAGACTTTAGAGTTGTCTCCACATTTATCTACCTCCTAGAACAGACTGCATTTAGGACTGTGCAACAGTATCTTAAAAAGCAATTCTAGGATTAGAAGGCATTGTAATCATTCAATGAAAAGATAAAATAATATCTACTCACATATACAGTATTTTAATTGAAGAGTAAGGATAAATTTATAGAAAAGATTAATTTAATGAACTCTCAAATCACTACTATAGAAAGCAGAGACATATGAAATTCAAAGATCTATATCTCAAGTATATGAAGTATTTTCCATAGCATCAACAAACCATAATAAAATCCAAGAGTGACTAAACGCCAACTAATTTCCAAATCTGCAAGTACTAACCACAAATATGAAACATGCTAATTAAAATCTTATCTTCACAAATAGATGGTACTGTGTACTAGGCACTGTTAGTGGATACAAGAGATCATCCTTGCTGAAAAGCATAAAATCTGAACAAAGAACAGCACCAGGTTTAACAAAGAGAAAACCAAACATGAAAATCCAGTTTCAGTTAGGCTTTCATTTGAATAAGATCACAGTATCAACCTCTAAGCACTAGAAAAAGACAAATGAGTACAGAGATCTTCAAAAAAGAAGTGCAGACCAGCATAAATTCTGTACCTCATGAGGTGGCAGAGGTTCCAAAGTAGGAATGATCTCACTCTCCTCACACATCTCCTTGTCATCGTCACCGAAGAGGCTTTTCATGGCCTTCTGTTGTGCAATGACACTAGAGTCTGAAGAAGGCATATCCACTTGCATCTCTAAGTCTTCATCTTCTCTCAGCTCTCCCTCTTCCAAAATAACTCCAGTATCCACTTTCGAAACCCGCATGTCCAGAACACCATCTATCCAAGCCAACTCAGCATCCTTGGCTTTACAGAACTGAAGGGAGCTGACAAGAGAATCTTTTAACCTGACCTGGGTTGCACAAAAATAAAAGTACTGTTAGTTTGATGGAAAACACAGAGAGAGTTCTTCAAGCTTTAAAAATTAGCAGTTTTCCTTTCACTGTCTCTCCACATAGGTTTGATCCATACTCTTTTGGGAAGGGAAAGGAGGGAATTGGTATCACCAAGGCAAGATGTTCTATACTTTCAAAATATAATTTGTATAACCCTCATGTCACTACTTAACTTAAAAAGCAGCAGAGATCAATACCTTTTTTGTCTTGGTTAAAATTAAAAAAGAACCTACACAACTGCAAAACTGAATTAAACTTACAGCAAGAGCAATCAATTCTTTTTAAAACATCAGAAACCATTTTTGCAGGCAAGGAGTTCCTCAGTTGGCCTTAGTGAATTTAAGGAAAGTTGCTGTAGATACATTTAGGTTACTGAACAGAAGTTCCAAATTTCAACCCTCAAAAAAAAAATTATAATTAATATCTTATTGTACGAAGGGATGCTGTAAACATCAGATTTTAAAGTGGCCAAAACATTACCTTACCCTGATTCCTCTGGTGCATTCCAGGACTTTAACCCATTAAATAAAGCCCTACTCTGAAAGACTGTTATCCACATGAGATTGTGTATGATCCCCACAGCGGAATCAAGGCTGCAACTGTATGAAGGATACTGCAACTAACTATCCATCTGCAGCACAGTCGACTCAAAGGACACTGGGATTTTGATGCCCCACTCACATCTATTATTTTCTAATTCAATGTCTCCCATGTACTTCATCTATTCAGAAAGCTTCAAAGAGAAAAACAAACTAAAGCTATGCAGAAGATTTAATTTCCCCTTTATATATTAAAAAAAATTGAAATTAAATATGGAGCAATTACAATTTTATTCAGATAAATATCTTGTGAAAGATTACAATCATGTAATTTCTTACACACTAGCACTCCTCATAGCTTTAAAAAAGCCAACAAAAAACAAAAAAACAAACCAAACAAACCCAAACCAGAAAACTGCTGTTTTAAGACTGTCAGAACTAGATAATTTAGAATAACTGGAACTTTCCACTTCCTACAGGATAACAGATTTTTCTCTGGAAAGAAGCAGAAGTACCTCTTTCAACAATTCTACTCATGTTTTTCTATTAACTTTAAAAGGACAGAAGGAATAAAGGACTAATTCCTAAAGTGCATGTGAGAGACTTTCCTCTAAGCAACTTCAAAAGTTGAATCAGGACCATACATAATCTTCACATACTCCACACAAATTATCCAAGTTTTCTTATTTAGAGCTTAACCATGAAAATTAAATGCAATATATTAACATAGTGCAACACATTATCATAACCTCAGTCCCAGAACCATCACGTTAACTTTTTTTGGGGGGTAGGGGTGTAATTTATTTTTAACATTAACTTGCTCCTAACTTTACATGTTCATTCTTAGGTGCTATTTAGGTACGAAGGTTTTTTTTTTTTTCCTCTTTGCTCTCTAAGGCTCCCCTTCAGATTCCAAACAGAATCCTGAATTGCAAGTAGTGTACAGTGGTACTCTAAATAGAGGCATTATAAATCTATTAAGACTTGAGTCAAGCAAACTGATGTTCCCATGGACACGAACCTTGCCTTTTGCACTATGGGTAAAAACACACTGATCTCATGTTTAAGCTTTCAAACACTTCTTATGAATAATAAGCATAAGGAGAATGCTTACCTAGAAGACAGAAAAACGCTACTAATGTCTTGATCACATGAAACCAAGTGTACACATAGGTAGTATCATCCCTCCTCTCCCAAAGAACAGAGGGCCAAATTAGAGTCTGCCAATACAGCTCTACTACACCTCACAGTAGTTACACAACTAACAAATTCCAGTACCTTACCTGATAAATGTGAGTTTCGCTGGTTGCATCTACAGTTTCATGCAGTTTCGGCATGTAAACTTTAATATCTTTTCCACCAAAAGCTCTGCAACATTCTGCAAGGTCCTGACTGGCCTCAGGTGGTCCATGGACAATGATCAGTTGTCTTGGTTTCATTTGGTTAATAATTTTTTTAATTGAGTCCCCATCTGAACGTCCTTCATAGTCAATGTATGTAACTCTGGCTCTAGTTTGAATTAAAAACCCAAGAATAACATTTTTTAGTTTAAAAGATTAAACCTTCGAGCAGTCCAAAATATTTCATTCAAAAATAGAAGATATTTTGAAATTATTCTACATCAAAAGCTGTCAGCACAAGGTGTATTATGGATCAGTAAAATGCAGAATTGTCAAATATCAGCATGTACGTGTATTTAACATTACAATTTCCCAAAATTCACTTACATAGTTATCCAAAACACAAGATAAGCACATTTGAATAAGTTCTTCTTTTAACAAAATATATATACATTTGAGTACCTATGCTAACATACTATTGTATCATTTGTTCTTCCTCCTTCACTTGTCTCCATCAGACAGGGAACAAACTGTGAATTTCTTAAGAGTGGGAAACCGTAAGACTCTGTACTGTGCTCCCAGAAAGACTAGTAAAAAACTAACTTAGATAGCTTGGGGGAAAAAAAAAACAACACCAAAACAAAAAAGCAAGCTCTTTCCCCACTTTCTTAATTCCAAATTAGCCTTTTACCCAATTTGCACTGTACCTATGCCACCATTCTAGCAGAACTGACAAAAACAAAGACGCTCACTTAATTTCCATGGATTCTGTTGCAGAAATACATTTGGTAGGAACATCTGATAAATCCTGGTCCATAGGCTCTTCTCCATTTGTCAAACCAGATTCTAATTTACTTTTTTCTTCTTCTGTTGCTTGAAGTTCTGGAACTAGAAAATCCTCAGGTCTAAAGAATGAAAGGCATTTTGCTTTTAATAGTCTTACAGTAAAACCAAAGCACTACATAATATAAAAACAAACAATGCTGACTATTACTACTGAAATGTTTTATTGTGAAATTGTTATTGCTAACAATTTTATTACACTTGCCTTCAATATTTCCATATTCGAACAGAGTTCATTTGGAAAATATCACCCTCCTATCCTAAAAAAGAACTTTGATATCTTGGGAAATACTAGCAAATTGAGGTTTTTCTAGCAAGTGCTCCTTATGCAGATAGGACAAGTATTGCTAGATTTTTCTAGCATGAACAATGTTCTTTCCCCTCATTATACATTTATCAAAATTATGTGTAATTTAAAGCAGAAAAAAAGTCAGGTTAAAAAAAAATTTATAAGATAGAAGATTTACAAGAAAAAAAAAAAAAGCCTGGAGTGGAAACACATCCTAAGAGGTGTGAACACAGGACAAGGATCAGCACTCTGCAGCTTCAATCCTATCATAAGGTTCCTGTGAGACTTAGCGCAAACCATCCTAACTGTTCAAAAGTTACTGTGGTTGGAAGAGTACATAACAGTGCTGCAACAGAGATTAAATGATCATTTTTATTTCTATTGCTTCTATTTTTGAATTATTTCACAGCTACTACATGTTAGTAGGCATTAGGCACCACATACTTGATAATCTCGCCATATTCATCCCATTTAATTCTTTCTTCAGGGGCTGGAAACATTGGATAAGATTTCTTTGCCTGTTTGAAGAAGCTTCCTTTCCGGCTACCTTCACCTTTCATCATCAAATCATGTTTGGTCTTATGTACAGTTGGTTGATCAATATCCTCTTCAGCATCACTCTCATCACTGGAATCGATATCTGCCCTGAAATGACATTCAAAAAAACCCCTCACTTTCTTTTTTCTTCAGGTTTAGTATTACATAAACACACTGACTGGAAAGTAACAGTTGACACAACACTAACCAAGGACAAAGGCAGTTTATGTATCTGAGAAAGAGCTCACAGTCAAACGGCAGATGAAACAGGTCTATCATAACAACAGATTAAAGACAACCGTTCCCGATTCCTCAGTGCCCTCAGACAAATCTATCAAAACTATGACTTTCATTTATCCCTATAAATGGCTGAAGCAGCAGAATGATCACACAGAAGTCTCAACTCTGACCATAACAGCAGAATGCAAGAACAGCCATTATACTTACTCTTTAGACTGTTCTAACTTCTTAGCTGCTTCTTTCTTCAGTTTCTCCTTTTCTAGGTATTCTTCAAGCTCTTTTCCTTCCAACTTGACACGTTTTCTCAACTGCAAATAGAATTAAAATTAATATTATTGTGAGTAGCTGACATGATTTTAATACCTTTCCTACACGCTGCTGACAAGAATATTTGTATTTAAGTACCAAGGGCAAGTACAACTTGTACATCACATACAAGACAAGATTACGCAAACATGTGGCACCTTGGCGTGGCAACATCATGACAACGTTATCAATTAGTAGAGTCTACTTTAAGATAAAAGCATTTATAAAAGTATTAAAATCAATTAGCTTTACAAAAATGTCTTAAAACATCCTCAGGAAATATCTCTGCAATAAGTGAACGCAAATACTCTGAGAAGAGCAGTATTTTATTAAATTTTTGTGTCACTGACATCAAACCAGAAGAACCTGGCAAAGTCATACTAGCAGGCAAAACAATGGTAAGTTTTGTTTCTTGTGGTCTGAAAATGAAATTAGAGTATAGGTCATTTTGAATAATACTGAATTCTAGTAATAGTCTAATACTGTAATTCAATGCTTCCAATCCATTCTAAAACTAAAATAAAGCTGCATCATCAGGATTGATATTATCACTGCGATCACGGGGGACTCCCATAAATTAACAATGTTTACCAGAGAGAAGTAGACACAGGTATATGAATTATTGAAAATAATTTAAAACAGGTATATGAATTATTGAAACTAATTTGAAAGCATGAATAACAATTAATTGTGTTCTAATTCCTAGTTTTTGCTTATCTTTTTAATTCTGCTGGGGTATGTTATACTAATTTCACTTGATCCTCCCCTCATCCAAAACCAGAGTATTTTCCAGCAAGAATAATCCATTGTATATTGCGATCTGTATGTCAACTGCAAGTAGAATTTTTTCTATTATAACAAAAACATAAAGGAAAGTGTTGTCTAAAGATAAATATGTAAAAGCAACTTCACGCTCATCTCTATGGAGTATTAATTTTGCCACACCACCAAAAATCATTTTGCAGTTCCTAATATGAGACCTATTTTTATGTAAGTTTATCCACAATTGGTTAAACATGCAACATACTGATTTCAGATTTCCCTCTGCCACTAGAAGTGTTTTCAGTAGATCAAAAAGGAAACTAAGTTCAATTTTGCTCATATTCCCCCATATGGCCCACAATAAAAAACTTTGAGATGTATAGACAACTCTTACCTCAATATCTATAACTTTTTCAGAAGGATTATCAATCAGGAATCGTGCTAATGTTCCAGGTGTAGTGCGATAAGTTAAAATTATAGAGTTTTTGGAATCCTGGCACCATTGAATGAAAAGATCTCTAGAAAACCCACACTCTAAGTCAGGTTGACTGGCAAGAACAACTTTTGGACTAGGCACTCGAGCCAGATCAGACAGACTGTGACATAAGGAGAGATGGCGGAACTGAAAAGGATTGTTTCTCTTGTCTTCAAAGCACCTCATCAACTTGTCACTCATCCATTCAACCTAAAATACGTATTAAGAAAAAGTTATCTATAAGAATGCAAGATCTACAATAATGTACAAACCTGATATGAAGTACAGGATGCAATATGCATGTGATTACATCAATGTTTCTCAGCAAATGTGGAAATAATGCTGAGCATAAACAACACGGAAACAAGTACTTTAAGTCCTCTTTTTTAACACCTATAAACTATGCTAACATGCCCATAGCCATGACTGGACTCTGTGTTACTTGATCGAAAGATCTGAGACACAAACACGTGCTATAGAATAAGAACAACATCCAGTATTTAGCCATTTTTTACTGTTAAAAAGAAAAACAAAATGCTTTTGCATGCATGTTCCATTACCCTCTTCATAATTGCATTTTAAAATCAGAACAAACCTGTGATTTAGAGAACTCCACTACATTGTAGCTGACATTATTCAAAAGTGCTAGAGAGTAGACTCCTAATCCTGCATCTTTCGTTCTCCAGATCTGATCAAGAAGTTGAGCAAGTTCCAGAACTCTGCCTGCTGTATCCACGGCTATTAATACATTTCCATCACCTCGTAATGTCTCCAAAACATTAGCTAAGAAGAATTAAAAACAAAACAAAAACCTACTTATACTTTGAACCAAAATTAGAATGTTTGTGGCTTGGGTTTTTTTGTTTGTTATATCACACTAGCAATCATAATCAAAAGCAAATTGAACACAAAAATAAATTAAACTTCAAAAAGAGATCCAAAACCACGTTTCCACCAAAATTAAAGGGAGCTGGAGTTGTCTTGGTAGCTCTGAAGATCTCACTGCCTTGATAGTACTTTTTCTTTCTTCTTCTTTTTTTATTTAAAAAAAACAAAACCCACCAGTAAAATGGAGTTTAAAAAAGAATGCGCTGAGGAAGGTCATTTAAAAATCCCTTAAGAAGAGATTAATCGATACTGGGTAAAATACACTGTTTTCAAATACAGTTCATTGTTTTCAGGAAAGTGTTTAACCACATGATCAGTACCATCAGAAAAGAGTAATTCAAAATTTGTTAAAGTTTTATAAAAGTTCTTAGTTTGGATGCTGATTAATTTCTCATAGAAAAATAATTTACAGTGGCTAATACATCCCATTAGTGCTATTTTCAAGCCCAAACAGAATACATACAGAATACATACTCAGTAGCTGTTCATCCCTTTGCTTCCTCCTGGGTTGTACATAAGTAGCATTAAATGAATCTGTAATAAGCAATGAAGGCCTGCTCAACATTTCCAAGGAACATCCATTCAGATGACTGTAAAAAAAAGGTGAAATCTCACTTTTTGCATTTCTATTTTATGAGAAAAAAATAAGACAGCTAGCTTCCAGATGTTTGCATGTACAGAAATCAAACTCCTCAGTAGCTGAATGTTTCCTGCTTCAAACTTACAAATAAATAAAACTGAGTGGAATGAAGAAACCCAGAGCTACTGCTTGTTTCCAATGGATTAATCTGAACACAAGTGAAATTAGTGGTCGTCTTAGAGCTGGAAATGCACTGCTACTTTCACACCTGTTTATCACACACTAAATGATGCACACCTAACACAACGTCTAAGAAATCTATAATGCTATGTTGAACTTACATCTCCCTCTTGTGGTTGAAATCAACTGCATAAACGATTTCTTCCTCTCCGTCCTTGACAATCTTCCAAATTGTGCCACCTATCATGTGGCCAGCTGGCAATGGTGTGATTGACAAACCGTGTCCTTTGCCTACAAAAGTTTTCAGTATTTTAGGTACACTACATGTATTAAAATCCATTACTCTGAATAACAGGTAGTAATTTTAAACAACTGAACACCAGAATTATTATGCCAGAACGCCAGAATTATTAAAGAGTCAAATGAAGTATGAAAAATCAGTAACATATCTGTCCTTCCCACCTAACCAGTAACTTCAAAATCTTTTGCAATTCACTTCTATTTTGCCTCCAGAAAAAGAAAAATAAACTAAAGTGAAGATCACTTCTTCCCTCCACCTCCCACCAGTACTCAGAGGCACTGCAGAGCTGCTGTAACTATAGACCTAAACAACAGCAAATTAAAAAACAAACATATCACATGAAAGCAAGTACACTGGTGAAAGGCAGAACCCTCTCTGGGGCAACACAAAGCATTTACTATATCATTCACTATCTAGATACTTACAAAAACACATATAAATTACACAAACTGGAAGTTTTCCAAAATGACAAACACACAAGTCAAACAATACCAGGAAAGGTGTTCATGTGCTGCAGTCAGGGATGACAGATCTTACCAGCATCTGATCCCTTTTTTTTTTTTAATGCACTGTTGCTCCTCATCATTGGTGCTAGCCTATATCTTTGTCAGAGAAAAACTAGACCACCATTACTCACTGACTTCGCTCCATTCCACCAACTTGAACAGAATTGCATAGCTTTAATAATAATTAAAACACACATTATCTTCTTAGATGCATCCATCAAGTCTTTTCATATTTAATGGAAGTGATTCGAAAAAAGTAGGATGTTTTTAAAAAGTTGTTCACTAAAATTACTTTTAAGCTGTAAAAGTTGGCAGCACAGACATAGCCTTGCTGCAAGTATCTTGAAAAAAGGTCAGCAGCCTTTCATGGATGGCATCCCATTTCTATTTTCCAAATTACAGGGCAAGTATTTTGGTAAGCAGCATTCAGGAACTGGGAGATACTGCATCTCAGAGACAAGGTGCTGGCGGTCAGCTTGTACGTGTCTTTGTTTAAGAAAAGGGCTTCCATTTCATTCTGATCTCTAAATTCAACAAGAGTGAAAAGCTGCTGATTCTCTGGATGCCACAGTTCCTAGCAATAAGCTACACCGAGTATGAGAGTCAGTGAAGACCTCTTCATTAAATCATCCATATGCTGTAACTTAATCTCTGCAACCTATTCATCCTCTAGAAAGCTCTCCTTTGTGTTACTGGTTACTGAAGAGTTCTGAGGTATCTACCACCAGGCATGAGTAAATGCTTTTGAGAGAGGTGAGCAAATTCCAAGAAAAGTTACGAAAACACAAGAGAGAAACAAATGTCTAAATATGCTTTGGCACGACCTCCTCCTCATTAAGTGGAAATTCTACTCATTTCCACATACAACTACTGAGGCAAACATTCAGCTGATACAGACTAACACAGGGCTACTGAATTTGGCCCTGCAAAATGCACAACATTTCAAAACTTACTCAGTTTAAAAAAAAGTTACTTTAACTCTTAATGACTCTGTTGCCTTTCACTAAAAGCCATTTATTGAAACTTTGTTGACAACTTTACCTTTCAAGTTCACAATTTGAGAAAATTTCAGCTGTTGTATCTTATCAAAGGCTGCATCTACATCATCCAATGTAAAGAGCGTGAAATCTTCAGTATTATGGCGGGACTAAAACAAATAAGAAATACAGAGCATTCAAGAACCTGAGCACTCTACCATACCAAAGACGTTGTGCATGAAAATAGCAACTTAAATATACCTGGTAGAGATCATACATAAACATCTGTCCCATTTTATAGACAGGAATAGTTGCATAAATGGCACAATTCAACCCCATTTTTCCAACTGCATATGGAAGAGCACCAAGGTGTAGAGGGTCAGGATGAGAAAGAAGAACAGCATCAACCTGGTGTACATGTCTACAAAAAGAGGGACAACAAAAGTTGGTGAAAAGAGTTTTGTATGTTGTTATACACTCCCTATTATGGCTATTTTAGGAATACATACACAGTCTGAATACCAAACAAGAAAACTTAAATCCTTCCAGGTTTAGAACAAAGTTTTTAAAATCATAATTAAAAACTACAGATATTTCCAAATGTTCAAGTACTTAAAAATGCAAGTGACTTCTGAAAACGTAACTTCAAGATCTGGAAGACACAAGTTTCACATCAAATTCTTGATTAGAAAGACCTTAATACATACCTGGACACCAGAAAGTACATTAATTGAGGGGCCAAAAATATTCTCAGGGCAGACAGGCTACAAATTGTTTATACATCCAAAAAGTTAAAACAGACTACAACTTTTCTTCTGATAAGAAAGACCAAATAACAGGACCAAAGACACAACAATCCTTAAATTGGTAAGGATCAAATCAAAATATATTTCTTTAAAAACAGAAAAGGTCAAATACAACATTTAAGAAAAGTGGCACAAAAATTTGGGGAGTTTTATTCATTTTAAAACCAAGATTTTTTTCTTGCAAAGTGTTGCATAAAATAAGAACTCAGACTAAAAACTTACTACCTATCATAACTGAAAAACTTGAGAGCATAAAACATATGCAACAAGTGAAAATACAAGTTGGACTGAAAGCTTTTTGTTCCCTCACATAGTAATTGGGGCACACACCTTCTTGATGGCTGTTATTAAAAAGGGGATTTTTTTCTAATTGCTTCTCAGATAAGACATTTGAAAATTTTTATAAATTATCCTTAGTACCTAATAATCCTCAGTTAAAAGAGTTCAAACACTACAAGTGTGTCAATGCTAGAAAAGTGAATCTATAAAAATAGCATCACAAAGCTTAGTTTCTTTCACGAATTTTCATGTTGCAGTCCTAACCTTGTAATCAATGCTTGCATCAGCACAGCTCCTTGCTGTAAGCCTGCAGAAGTTCAGTACTGAAGTCTAGACAGCTTTATTTCTTTGCAGGGCTGGGATAACTAACAGAAGCTGTTTTCCTGACTGACAGTCTATCCAACTTGAAACAAGAGGTGAGAGTTGAACCACTTTGTATTCAGCCTACATACACTAAGGATTCTTTCATTTAAAACTTAGTTAACCATTCTAAATTAGTTTAGAGCCAAAGTCAGTCTCCCATAAACTCTGCTCTGTATCATGTTTACGAAAAAAAACAAAACACCCAAGCCAAAACAAACACAGAACAGTTTGAAAATTAAAGTTAATAGACGTAACTCATTAGACTCACAAGAAAACCCCCAAGTTTTTACTGGAAACGTTTCAGCAGTGTAATTCCCTTCACATAAAACATATTTCAAACAAACAAAAAAAGAACAACTTTGGATTTAACATCACCATGCACATACCATTGCATGGTATTTTGAAAACTTCAGAAAAGGACAAGACCTATTAAAAAAAAAAAAAAGTGTATGAACTGAACTACTTACTTCCTCAGAGAATCAATAATATCCATAGAAAAGTTTTCATCCCAGCCACAGTCCAAAAGAAAGCGGAATTCATCTACTTGCAACAGATAGCAAAGGGCAGATTCCTCCTGCACCCCTGAAAGTGTAGTCAACTTGATAATCGATGTCATTTTCCTCTCCAAGTGTTTAATCTCCAGAAGAACTAATCTGAATGGAGGAAGAAAACGTTTCAGTGACTAACCCAAAGGAAAAGTCTATTTATTTAGACCTAACCTCATACATTCCTGAGAATATGCAGGGCAACAGTTGTGAATACTGTCCAGTACAGCTACTGGACATCAATTAACTCTCAGATATTAACTTTTGATCGTTGTAGATCTTTTGTTATTAGAAAGAGCGCTTTTTTAGAATAAAAAGAAAAGGATCACTAGGAGCAGTACAGTTAACAGCAGCTCCCCCCCGGGGGCCGGATGGGGGCACCCGGACATGGCGCATCCAGGGCTGTGGCCCCTCAAGCCCAGCGACTGCCGGGGGGGGGGGGGCCAGCACGAGGCGGGCCGGAGGCTCCGCACGGCGGCTCCTGCGCCCCGCCGGGCCCCGCCGCCCGGGCCCGCCGCCGAGACAGCGGCCCGGCCCTGATGGGGTGAGCCTCGGCGGCCGGGCCCAGCGTTACGGGGGCGAGCCCTGCGCCCACTCCAGTCCCGAGAGGAAGAGGAGAAGGAGGAAGAGAAGGGCGAGCTCGGCGAGGACAAGCCGAGCGCTTCACGCCTCAGCACCGGGCCGAGCCCGGCTTCCCGCGGGGAGGAGAGGGGCGTTCAGCAAGGAGCGCTGGGGCCGGCCCGCAGCGCTGCCCCCCGCGCCGCCGCCGCTACCTGCCTCGCGGGCCGCCCGCGCGCCGGCCTCCCTCAAGCCCACCGGGGCGCGCGCCCGGTACCCCCGCCCCGCACGGCGCCCTCCGCCATCTTGCGGGAGGCGGGGAGAAGGAGGAGGGAAGGTGGAAGGGCAGCGGACGGCACCACCGCGAGGCCGCCGGGGGCGAAGGCCCTCCTCCCCCTCTGCCTGCGCAGCCGGTGGGCTCTCCCGGCCTGCTCGCGCCGCCCGTTGCCTGTTGCCCTTGGTGTGGCCGCTGCGCGGGGCCCGGCGGCGGCGAGGAGCGGTAACGGCTGGGGCCCGCGTGGGGGGCGGGAGCAGCCGAGGGGGTGTTTCCGTGGTACCGGTGTCAGCCTTCCGCGGGAGCGCCTCGCCCTGTCGCCTGTCCCTTCGGCCGGGACACAGGGCCGGGCGCGCCGAGCGGGAGCGCCCCTCAGCCCCGGGGCTTTATGGCGCTCCTGCCCCTGCGGGCACGGGCGTGTGGGGGACGGTCGGGTTCCCAGGCAGGCTAGGGGCAGCGTTGCTCCGCGCCCGGCGGAGCTGGGAGGCTGGCAGGGCCCTCTCGCGGGTTAGTACCGTGAGCGCCGGCCCGAGCCGCTATCGCGGCCGGCTGAGGGAGCGGCCTGGAGAGCGCAGCACCTTCCGCCGTGCTCCCCCACGCCGGCTCAGGTGCTTGGTGTGCCGGCGGCCCGCAGCGGCTGTGAGAGGAACGGCGCCGTTTGTGTCTGTCCTCTGTAATTGGCGTGTGGGTTTGGGCTCGCAGCTGCATGACTTCCTCGGTGTCTCTTATAACTTCCAGCAAGACGCTCATCTGAGGGCTTTGGTTAGGTTGGAAAAGGCTCGCTGGGTTTTGGAAATGCCCTTTCTTCCTTATCTGTCAATTCCCCGCTGAATGTGCAGCTTATCTTTCAGGTCTTGTTACAGATAATAAAGCGTTCATCTACAGGAGTTTATAAATGCATGTGTAGTGTTTTACAGAACAGCAGACTTCTGTATCATTTGAGTTACTTTAATGGGTAAATTACTGTAGAACATGTAAATTGAACTATTTTACCAGGGATATCTTAAAAGAGATGTTCTATTTCTCTCCCATTTTAGGATAAAATCCTATTTCCCGGGGCCAAGAGTTAGTTAGGATTATTTCTAAGAAACCTGTGTATGGATTTGAGAACAGCATGTGTCTCGTAGGAAGTGTTTGATGGCCCTCATGTTTATTATGCTGTTGTAGGATCCTAGTAAGTGAGATTAAAGGTGCCAGGTATGCAACAGTTTCCATGTACAGATTTATCAGTAACTCTCACCTGTTATGCTTTTCTCTCTAGCAGTCATGGTGAATTTCGCCCAAGCTGTGCGTGACCACTGGGTTCACATCTTTGTTCCCTTAGGATTTGTGATTGGATGCTATTTGGACAGAAGGAATGATGAAAAACTCGCTGCCTTCAGAAACAAGAGCTTATTATATAGAAGGTCTACTTTATGATGCCTCTTAAATATGTATATATTGTTATTTTGCAAAGTACTTCTCTGGTTTTTTTGAGAGTCTTAAGTATGGAAAAAAAAAATCAGTTATGCTGTTAAAATGTTAAAGGGAAGAAAGCCCTAAGAATTTCAGTAAGCATTCATGAAGGGATTTAGGTCACTAATGCCCTCTGGAAATTGAGGCTTTAAGAGCAGTCTTAGTCATGAAAGAAGGGATCATTAACTGCTGTCAAGTTCTTAGTCATGAAACGTGGAAACCATTATTTTGTCTCTCTCTAAAACTTCAGTGGGAAACACAGTGCTTCAATTTTAATTTTCAACTTTTCAGTGGATTATAGCAAACCTCTCTTAAATTTCAAATTATCACAGCACTTTTAAACTACTTTTATGAATTTGTGTCATTTAGCAATAACAAACAAGTTTTTGAAAATTAACACAACATCTATGTTGGCAACTGCTGTATCTTCACTGAAGGATGTGATTATACACACTGACCAGTTTGGGCTTACTGGCTGCCTTCTCAGGGAGAATTTAGATAACATCATGCATTGCCTCATCTATGTCAGCTCTCCTAATTCTGTATTAGACCATACGGTTAACGAAACAACAGAAAAAAAAATCATGCTGCATAGCATGGACTAATAGTAGGAATGTTATTATCAGTGTGCAGGTGGAGTTTTTTTTTACTCTGGCCTCACCTAAATTAGTTCCGAGTAAGAAAGTAAGCTTATGACATAATCCACCCCACTGTTACTTTAGCCTTTTTCCTACTGCAGTTGCTGGCAAAGTTGAGCTGGTATTTCAGCATATTGCAAAAATCCCCTCTGCTTTCACACCTAGTTCTCTTCCCACTAAAGTAATGACTTTTTGTATTTAAAAGAAGTAGAATTTTTCCTTTTGGATCCCATTATGTAAAAAGTCTGTTAACTCCTTAGAGGTCAGCTGGTTTGTGCTTCCATGTAAATGAACGGGCGTTAAGAGGACTCAATCCGTTGAAGCTTTGGAAAGGATAGAGGAAGCTTATCAGTACTGAAAGATTTTTAACTGATTATGATTGCAAGGAAAGTTAAATTTGTACGTAACTCTCACAATTAAGGTATTGTAGAATAATTAGCTACATTTATTAGTAATTATTCTACAAAAAATATCCTAATTTTAGTCTCTTTCCTCTTTTTTTTTTTTCTTTCCACACAGAGAGTTGAAGCCTGGTGAAGAAGCTACCTGGAAATAAAGGATGCTGATGAAATGGAAAATACTTTCGTTTGATTCATCCTCTTACCTCACATGTTGAAAGAATAGGATTACGGCTTTTATCTCGAGAGAATATGTAAAGCTACAGAAAAGGACACCTGCAATTCATCAGTGCTAGTTTAATTTCCAGTCTTACTTTTTGGAAGATGACTTAGTTACACGACTAATATGTGTCCAGGAATTCCATTAGTCCATAAGTGTCTAGAAGCTTTTCTCCTCAGAAGTCGTACTCTGGAGGGGAGAGGAAGAATTATGTAATAAAGAAAAACTATGCAAAACCTATTTATGTTGTTATTGAGCCATATGGTGTGGAATTCATGTATTTATAGCTGGCTTATGAACTAGCCTTCAAAGGAATACTTAACATAGACCCAGAACGCGGTCGACAGCTGTTTGGTTTTTTTGATTGAACCTGAAGAAGTTTCTTCTCAGATTTCCCCTGCAGGCTTGTCTGTCTGGCGTGGCAGTGTTAAAGGAGAAGCCGCTGTGCAAGCGCGGTACGGCAGCTTGGTGACCGAGCGTGAGAACGGGAAGGTGGCAGGGACGGGCAGCTGGTGAGAACAAGAAAGGAGCTGGCACTGCTGGGCGTTTGCGGGGCACGGTGGCAGCGGGAAGTCTGACCGCCCGGGGTGTCCCAGCACTCGTGCTGCCGACGCGGGGCGCAGGGAGCGCGTCTGCGCCCGACCGGCCCCGGCCCCCGCCCCGGCCCCCCTGCGCTGAGCGGGGCGGGGACGCTCCCTGCGGGCGGGAGCTAGCTGCGGCTCAGCCCCGCGGCCTCCTTCCCGGCAGGGGGCGCCGCCACGGCCGCCAGCCCTCGCGCCGGCCTCGTGCGGGCGGCCTAGCCCAGCAGGGGGCTCTGCGCGGATTGGCTGCAGCGGGTCGTTGAGCAAGGGAAGGTTTGATTGGCTGGGGGGGTCACGTGAGGCGGAGGCTGCTGGCCGTTGACAATAAACATGGAGTCGATCTTCCACGAGCGGGTGAGTGAGGGGCTGGGGCAGGGTCCCGCTCCTCGCGGGGGCCTGGCGGCCGGCGTAGGGGGGGATTGCGCCATCGGTTGGCTGTCCGGGCCAGGAGTGCTTTCTCTGAGGAGCTGTTCGGGGTGGCGGCTGGGTCTCCCGTCCCTGCGCTGGCCTCGAGGCAGCGCCCAGTCCCCACGGGGCCCGCTTGGCCTGTGCCCTGCCCTGCCCTGCCCGGCCGGGCCGCGCTGCCCCTCCCCGGCATCCTTCCGGTGTCAGGGTGAGACAGCGGCTCCGTTTCCTCTGTCCCAGGGGAGAGCTGGGGCCCTCTCGCGCGGCGATGCCCGTGGCCCGGCCCAGCTCGGCTCTGCGAGGCCTGCCGGCCCTGCGGGGAGAGGGAAGTGTTGTTACTGGAGATCAAAGAGGGCCAAGGTGGAGCCTTAGCGTTTTCTCTCGCATGGTGACTGCTCTTCTTGGGTCTTTAGAAGTGGACCTCAAGTATGGGAAGGTGCAGGCTACAGCTGGTTCTGTTTCTTGAACTCGCGTGGCTGAGAAATGAGTGTGAAGATGAACAGCGGCAGGCAGGGCTGTTTCTGTGCTCTCGGACACATCTCTTCACCTGGCTTGGCTTGGTTGGGGTGTTGTAATGAGCAGGGAAGGGGAGAGCTGTTAAGGAAATCCTAATTCATGTGCTGTGCTTCTGTGTGCTGACCAGTGTTTCCTGTTTTGGAGGACAAATGCTTCTATGAACTGCTGTGGTTTAGCCAGGTTCCCAAATATGAGCTATTTATGCTTTAATGCTATTCAAATAGAATTGGTTTGTTTCATGTACTTTGTCAATGTCCCTGTGCCTTTATTGTGTTAAGATTAACACTAGGTTTTATACAGTGTTATCATGCATAATGGTTAGTTTACTTAGCAAATAAAGCAAGATAGCTGTATAACTTCCTTAAAAAAAAATATTGTTCTGAAATCCATAGAACCTGAGGAGTGTTCTTTCAAACTAGGTTTGGGTAGCAAAACTTGGCAAGCATTGTGGTGTTAAACAGCTGCTGTTCAGAGGATGAGTGTTGGATTTCAGCCATTATGGCCTCTACTACAGTGACCTTGAGTTCCAGTCTAGATTTGAAAATGAGTTCAAAACAAGTGTACCTTTCTTTTATGTGGCCTGGCCTATCGCATAATGAAATGATAACTTTTTTTATGACTAAGTTGCTTTGTAGTTTAATAACAAAACTCTGTTGAAATTGAAGTGACAGAGCATAATACATTCAAAGTTATAAACTGATTGTAATTTGTAGTTGCTACAGGTTTCGGGGGGGGTAATGATCTTAGGTGTCTCATGTGAAACATAACAGCTCCCTGGTTAAGTTAGTTATGCAGTTACAAAGTTACACCTGAATGCCTGTTTTAAATTGGAGTACCAAATATTTTTATCTTGTTATCATTATTATTCTTGGGAAAATTTAACTGAACCTCTGTCTCTTTTTTTAAGGGGTATTTTTTTTCCTCCATCAAGTGCACTATCTCAGTTCCTGTCAAAATATTTAGAGTGCTGCATGTACATGCACACCCCCCCACTTGAATCTGCACACCTCAGATGGTCCGATAAAAAGGCACAAAAACCATGGTATTTATAAAGGAAACTAACAAAACAAAAACCTAAGCAATGTGGCCTTTTTAAAAGGGGAATGACAATTGCAGAAAGTAGGACTTAAGGACAGGGCTTAAGAAGCCCCTATCTTAGAAGCTGGCCCTTGCTTTGATAAGATACAGGTGGTTGAAAATGCTGAAAGCAGGGCAGCAGTTTATATCAGGATAGGTTTCAACAAGGGGATTTCAGATTATGGAAAGATGCAGTATTCTCTGCACAAAAAAAAAAGTTATGGCCATTAAAAACTTGTAAGATCAGTTTTCTCTTCTGCATTTTGCACTTAATATGTACAAATTGTGCATGTGAAAAGTAATGTTTATTACATTAAGATAAAACTGTACAAATACAGAAATGTCTTTTTAGTGAAATTAAGATTTAAGCCTGTAATACAACTCATTTTCAAAGGTATTTTAATACCTATTTGTTTCTAAATCAGTTTCATATAATTCTGCTGGAGAAACCTGTGATTCTTGAGTAGGTTCTTCTGTTACAGTTTTATCATATGACCAGCAGCAGGGATGTGGTCCTGAAGGAACAGGAGCTGTTGTTTAGTCTTGAGTTTCTTGTTGTGGGAAGGACATGAGTTGAAGGAGGTTTCTGGATTCTCTTGGACCCTGGCTGTACAGCCAGTCTAGCTTTAATAATTCATTGCTCAAATGAGTGCTGAAGCCCTAGGAAGATTCTGTGGTCTGGGGTAAAGGGAATTTTCAAGGTTCCTGCTGTAAGGGAGATCATGGGAGATTTGTGCATATGACTTGTATGAGGCTTTCATGGAAGTTTAAACAATATTCCTCCAAGGCATGCTCTTGTATTCTTGGTTTCTGTGGGTTCGGTGGGAGGGAGGGGTGCTCTTGACTTTTGTTGAGGGGTTTTAGTTTTGTTTTTAATAGAGTGCATGCACATTAGAGTTCTTAATGTAAATAAAAATGAGGACTGGTTAAAAGAAAAGAGAAAAGCAGGATTTAAAAACTGATGTTAATCTTGTCTTGCCCTTGTAGCTTAGTTATTTGTGAAGAAAGATTTCTTTTCATGGGAAAGTGTAATTTGGTTGGTTTTGTTTGGTTTTTTTTAACAAGGCAGTATTTTATCTGCACTTATGAAAATGATGGAGCCTGACATGCATTCATTCAGATTAGATATTTTTTAATTTGTGTTACAAAATCATGACCGACATTTCTAATTTACTCATTTTTAATTTGGGTTGACAGTCTAAAAATGTTAGATTTCTATTATCTACAATGTGCTGGATATGTAACAAAGTATCTGAAGTGTTCTCAATTTAAATGGTTTATCAACAAAAAATATTTTCATTGTTTAATATGCAGAATTAAATTTTTTTCTTGTCACCTCATCATCATCATCAAGATTTTAGAACCAGTAGTATTAGCTACTCTTACCTAGTTCCTATACATAAATTTCATGTGGAAAATGAGCTTTACTGCTCCTCCAGCTTCTAGTCACTTTCTCAGCAATAAATAAATTGGTTATAACATGAACTGGGTGAGTAACCTGAAATGAAGGAAACAAATTCTGTAGATGTATACTTTTAAATATCTCCAAAGTCCTAACAGTCTGTTTTTCTTTAGCCACATATGGAGAGCAGATTGCCAATAGCCACACCTGGCAGGGAAGAAAAGTTTAAAAAGAATAAGAGCATCTGTGGAGAAAACATTTATTGCTGGGAAGTAGAGACCTAAACCATTTCATTTTCATGTGGTAGTGATTTGGAAGAGGACAGAATCCATTGTCCTGATGGTTGCAGAATCCTTGTGTGATTTGGTCAGGCCATTGGCAATTTTTAAAGTGTTTTCAAAAATAACATTTTTACATGAAATTTATTTCCTTTGAGGAAATAAAGTAGTATGCATGTTGTTTTTTAACCCTTCAAATTGGTGGGAGGGTTGTATTACACTGCAAGCTATAGAATACATCCAAAGAATATATAGCATTCTGGGTGAGTTGGGAGGGCAGGAAGTTTGCCAAAATGAAATGTTTGAGTCATTTTACAGAGTAAAACACTAACATGATGTTTTGTTGTATTTGGTATTTTTTTCTCTTCCAATGTTAGCAAGAAGGCTCATTGTGTGCTCAACACTGTCTGAATAATTTGCTACAAGGGGAATATTTTAGTCCAGTTGAGTTATCCTCTATTGCACAGCAGTTGGATGAGGAAGAAAGAATGAGAATGGCAGAGGGAGGAGTGTCTAGTGAAGAATATAGAACGTTTCTACAGGTAAAACCTTCTTAATTTGAGATCGCTTGATATTTGCCTGAAATCTAATATTGTGTAGCACAGACCTGCTATTCTTGCATAGCCAGAGAAGGCTAATTTCCTAGCGCTAGAACTTAATAACTTACAGGCCTTTTCATTTGCTCATCTTAAATTTGGCATTTTCAAATGTTACTAGTACAGCTTTACAGTAATGCTACAGAGAGCTACGTCATCTTACAGGTAGGAAGGTCAGGCATGGCGAGGAGGAGGATCAGTGATTTGCCTTTTGTTTTTGAAAGCCAGTGGCAGAGATAGGAACAGGAGCTCCCATGCCTGTCTGTCCTTTAAGCACTGAGCATTTCTAATTTACAGGTTTGAGTTTTTAGTTAGTAAGCTTATTTGGGCATTGTAATCAGCCTTACAGACTGGGACATATTTAGTTGTTGCTTTAATTATGTGCAGTTATTTTTATTTTCAAAACTGAATTATTTCTGACCTTTTGTGCTTACACCATTTTTTCCCTGTTTTCCCCCCGCAACCTCACACTGAGCAGCAGCCTTCTGTCAATATGGATGATAGTGGATTCTTCTCAATTCAAGTAAGCATGGCTCTGTACTGACAAGAGTTTTTTATTTATGCAATATAATTTAAATGGCATTGAGCTTTTTGATCTAGTTTCCAGTTTATAGGCTTAATGGGATTAAGTGCTGGACTTCTAAATCTTCAGAGTGTTTTCCATTAAAAGCAGTGACTTGCAGTTCTTCAGTTTGTGGGCCCTTAAACACATAGTAGAAGTGTGGACTCCTGAACTGTGAAATGACACCTGCTGGCAATAAACTTGATTTCTTGCTTCTTATGGGCACTTCAGGTGTAGACCTTGGCTCTCATAGACTACAGGTGAAAAAGCAGACTTGAGAGTGTTTTCTCAAGTTATAGACTGTAGAGCCCTTGGCAATGGTTACAGGGTTATCAGTGATCTGCAGAATGGAAAAAGCTGTAATATCTGCATTCCAGTTTTTATAACACACTTCAGAGCTGTTTTTTTCTTTTTTTTTATTTTTATTTTAAGGTCCATAATGGAAAAGTAATTAATAAGAAATAGTTAAACCAGAACAGCAACAAAAAAAAAAGGTATTGAACACCAAACTGGGGCTTGTGTCTAGACTAGAGCTGTAGGCAATGCTTTACACCTTTGGCTGTCTCCCAAGCTTTCAGAGGTGCTTGTCAATGTTCCAGAATCCCTCGAGAGCCTCTATTCCTTATGGCAGGACAGGGCTATTATTCTGTTCAGTGAAAAACCATTAACAGTTTGGCATTTCTTGTATTCTTGATTGTGCTGCTTCAATATTGAAGCTGAAAAAAACCTGCTTCCTTATATTCTACTTTTTTTTGTCCTGTCATTGGTTTGCTCACTTGCTACATAGTTGGCTTGCTGAAAGGAGGATGAATTGTAAATTTAAAATTTCTAACAGCGTTATTTCAGATAGCTTTAAAGAGTTATTGTCAAAGAGTTTTTTGCAAATGTACCTGACTGATCCTGTGACACACTAGTGGTACAAAACTTCCAGTAGTTACTGTGGGGAAGGATTACATTGTGTTGGGGTGGGGGGACAGAGCAATACAATGAGAGCAGAGGGATGACAACTTATGAAGTATCTGTGGGAAGTGAAGTTACAGCTTTGTCTGGGGGAGTAAGCTTATTAACACATTTCAGTTAAATCCTAGTTTTGTTACTTCCTCGTGGATATAGTATGTGTGTTATGTTTGCATGTGGATTCATGAGAGTTGGCGTTTTGAATAATGTGATTCCTAGGTTTCCTAGCAATGTTTTGAAATCTAAGTTTTATGAGAACAGTATAATTGTTTAGAGCAGCTAAGATGGTTGCATTGCTTAAATTTAGATTTGACTGCTTTGACTCATGAAAAGTGTTATTTTTTGACAGGTTATAAGCAATGCCTTGAAAGTTTGGGGTTTAGAACTAATCCTCTTCAACAGCCCAGAGTATCAGAGGCTTGGGATCGACCCTATGTAAGATTCTTTTTTTTTTCTTAGCACCCTGCTTTCATTTTGGAGAAAAATAATACTCTTAATCTATGATTTAAATATTTCTTTAAAATTACTATTTCAACCTCTGTTGCATTCTGATGTTTTTATTATCCCCTCTGTCTTTAATTTTTTCCTTTTGGGGGTGTATATGAGCATCTGTCCTCTGTGTGTTCATATCTCTGTATCTGTGGCATCATAGGTATATGGAGATTTCAGTAATGTTGACAACTTCCTAAACGTTATAAAAGCAGTATGAGTACTCTGTACATCAACAGTTGTATTACTGAAATTTTATTTTTTAAGTTTAAATTAGTCGTAGCAAACAACTTAAATGTTAATATGCACTGCAATATTAGAGTACTTAATTTTATCTATCTGTTTTTCTTTTTACAGAAATGAAAAATCATTTATTTGTAATTATAAGGAACACTGGTTTACAGTTCGAAAGTTAGGAAAACAGGTGACATTGTCTTTTTTTTATTTAAAAATTGACTTGAGAATGGGGGTGGAAAAGTGGTTGCGAGTAGACCATATGTTGGCCTTTTGCAAGCTTTTGCTGCAGTTTGTTTTAATAGTATCCCATATTTTAAAAAAATAGTAAACGTTTGTTATATCACAAAAATGCCAGGTAGCTTTTTATGAATGTTAGCCTGGGGAAAGACCCTAGGATCAATTCCCCAGTGAACCTGTCCTCTAGGGAGCTGCAGCTCTGGTAGAGTCTGTGTGACATCTTAAGCTCTTTTCTTTCTCTTCTGCATGCAAAATAGCAGAAAAATTGTAGCAGGGGATAGGGGAAGACAAGTCCTAGACAAGGATTAGGATCCCTATAGAATGCAAACTTATTTTAATGCACTAAATTATTGACATTGTAAAAATAATTTTGCTTGTTTAAATGGACAGTAGGTATAAGAAGTTCAGATTTCAAATGTATTAATATTTATGATTGCTAGTATTTAAGAGTATCCATCAGGATAAGGTTGGGGAAAGTAGAATCACAACTTTGCACTATTTTAGAAAACTTTCTGAAACACTTGTATTATAAGCCAGAAATAGTTATTAAAGGTAAGGGATGGCCATACAAGTATATGGTACATATATAATAAGTCACATCTGTGTCCCTTGTAACGCCAACACAGCATTTTATTTCAGTAGCCAATCATTGTTGTGGATTGTACTGCATAAGGTTTTATACAACATAAGCTGTTTTGGTGTTTGGTTTTTTTCAGGGTTTTTTGTCATAGAAAATGTTCATAGCATAAGCTTTTAGATTCCACAATAGTGGACAAGAGTCTCTTTACCCATTTGGTTCACTTTCCAAGTGGTGGCTACCTATGTTGTCATTCAAATTAAAAAAAAAAAAAAAAAAAAAAAAACCAACAAAAACAAAAACCCCAGAAAAAAACCAAAAACAAAATAAAAAAATTAACCTGTGAGTAAACAAACTAAACTCTGCTGTTCTGCTTTAGTTTAAAAGTATGGCTAATGTTTACAGGCAGTTTTTGTATATTTGACATCAAAAAGGCTGAATGGTCTCTTAAACGTACAGGAATATTCCTTATTATATATACAACCATGTTGGGTGAAATTTTGAGATAGCATTCTAGCCCACAATGTTTTAAGTTAAGAGGGGGGATGTCTGTTGCTTGTACATGCGGCTTGTAACCACATGAAGACAATACTAGGTGTCTGTTGTCTCGAGAGTAATGAGAAAAGATAGACAAAATAGGTTGACTTAGATTTGACCTGCTTATCTTCTGTTACAGTTAAAGCAAAATGAGTTTACCAAACCTTCCTCCTCCATATTCCCTTTTAAAAGTTTGTCTGTAACCTGTCCATTGTATTTGTTTACATAACTTTTTATTCCCTACTACTACGCTGCTGGTGGTCTTTCCCTTTCCTAGTGGCAAAGGGTGTTTTTGACAAATTAAGTGACTAAATGACAGAATGGTAGATAGTCACTTACCTATATTCCAGGTGAATTATAGTATGGGTCTGACTGCAAGTGTGTGACTGCATATATGGAAGTTTGGGTAGATAAATGCATTTTTGTGAGAATGGAGATAGAATTCTCCTTCTGCTATCTGAAATGGTGCTTCCTGGTTAAAATTGGATAATATCGAGTGAGTATGGCATAAAAGTTCTTCAGATTGATTGCAATATATATGGGGTTTTAAAGGTAGAATATTTTGTTGTCCATGTTGAATGTATTTTCTGTCTAGAAGAAGTATTATAAATGACTAGTCTTCTTCAGGGAACTAGAAATGATCTGTGTATATTTATCTCATGTGTCCCCTATGGTAATATTATGCTATACTATCAGCATATTAAATTTGAGTTAATTTTTCTTAATTTTTAAATTTAAAAATTATCTCAGAAGTAAACAATAGTTTTCAGCATCACCAGCTATTAAAGGTAGAATGTTTAATGAAAGTATTTCATGGAAAGAATTCAACTTCTGTTTCCTGTATCTATTAATTTCTTAAGATACAGCATTAACTTATGAAGGGTTTCTTTCTTCATTAGTCTCTGAACAGATTTAAAATGAGGATTAGGCAGAATTTTAGAATGATGTCTGAAATAATAATTCTTCTACCATTATATTTTGATTTATCTGTTTTAATCTGTTTGCCTGGTACCAGTGTTTAGTAATGGGAGAGAGCATGCAGTAATTTCCGCACTTCAGATCTCCTGTTAACTGAAGAGTATTTGAAGGGTAACCTTTAGCAGTATAGGTGTTGTGCTTCAAAAGACTTTTAATTTGATAATTTATTAGACTTATTCGGATATTCCATCATAGAAAATGACCACAATGTACAGAAATGGATTACCAAGTAATCTTTATGCTAATTTGTTCTCTCAAACCTTTTTTTTCTTAATTACAGTGGTTTAACTTGAACTCTCTCTTGATGGGTCCAGAACTAATATCAGATACATATCTTGCACTTTTCTTGGCTCAATTACAACAGGAAGGTAATAGTAACTTGCAGATGTTAAATCTCATTAATTAAAAGTAGGTAATAATCATTATTTATTAGAACTTATGTATTCAGTTAACTACCCTTAGTCTTATGATTGAAATAGTGAAATAACCCAAGTCCTTATAATGAAAGGTAGAGCCTTACATTGTAATAAATTGCACATCATTGTGTTCCATATAGTGTGCATTTTAGAGTGTTTATGCATGCACCTTAATGCTGTAGACTTACGATTTATTTTTCTCAGGTTATTCCATATTTGTAGTAAAAGGTGACCTGCCAGACTGTGAGGCTGATCAGCTACTGCAGATGATTCGGGTACAGCAGATGCAGCGACCAAAACTAATTGGAGAAGAGACAGCACAGTCAAGAGATCAGAGGTAAGGTAAATAGAGATTTCATTTCAATAATGTTCAGTATGACTGGTTTCCATGATTAATGCCTACATGGAGACAACCCCCTTAAGTAATTAGAAGTACCTTTAGTGCAATATGCTTACTACTGTTGAACACAGTAAAAGCAAGTTGGTAGAATAAAAATGGTGCATTTTTAAGTGGGCAAAAACTACCTTAACAAGGATTCAGTCTTTCCATGTGTGTAAGTGTTGTATAGTGCAGATTTTTAACTTCATGATTATGATATTGTTCCAATTATAGTAAAATGGGTTAGCAAATCTTACCAAACTATGGTTAATAGTAATCAATCTATAATTACGACTGGCTTGTGCATTCTGTCATAGGTAGAAAAGAATGCGAAACCCATATCCGAATTCCACATTATATAAATGGGTGTTATATATGGGTGTAATAAAGGGGTGTTCTTCTATGAAGGAGACACGGACGACAGCCCAGCTGAAGTGCCTCTACACCAATGCACGCAGCATGGGCAACAAGCAGGAGGAGGTGGAAGCCATTGTACATCAGGAAAACTATGATATGGTTGCCATCACGGAAACGTGGTGGGATGACTTGCACAACTGGAGTGCGGCGATGGATGGCTATAAACTCTTAAGGAGGGATAGGCGAGGCAGGAGAGGTGGTGGGGTAGCCCTATACGTCAGGGAGTGTCTGGATGGTTTAGAGCTTGATGATGGTGATGATAGGGTGGAGTGTCTACAGGTAAGAATCAGGGGAAAGCCCAACAAGGCAGATATTGTGGTGGGAGTCTGTTACAGACCACCCAACCAGGATGAGGAGACTGACGAACTATTCTGTAAGACTTCTGGGAGAAGCCTCACGATCGCTAGCCCTTGTTCTTGTGGGGGACTTCAACCTACCGGATGTCTCCTGGAAATACAATACAGCAGAGAGGAAACAGTCTAGGAGGTTCCTGGAGCGTGTGGCAGATAACTTCCTGACACAGCTGGTGAGTGAGCCAACGAGGGAAGGTGCCCCGCTGGACCTCTTTGTCACGAACAGAGAAGGACTTTGTGAGCCATGTGATGGTTGGAGGCCGTCTTGGGCAGAGCGATCACGAAATGATAGAGTTTTTGATACGTGGAGAAGCGGCGAGGGGGGTCAGCAAAACTGCCACCTTAGACTTCCGGAGGGCAGACTTTGGCCTGTTTAGGAGACTGGTCGACAGAGTCCCTTGGGAGGCAGCCCTAAAGGGCAAAGGAGTCCAGGAAGGCTGGACATTCTTTAAGGAGGAAGTCCTAAAGGCGCAAGAGCGGGCTGTCCCCAGGTGCCAAAAGATGAGCCGGCGGGGAAGAAGACTGGCCTGGATGAATAGAGAGCTCTGGCTCGAACTCAAGAAAAAGAGGAGAGTCTATGACCTCTGGAAGAAGGGGCAGGCAACTCAGGAGGACTACAAAGGTGTAGCGAGGTTGTGCAGGGAGAAAATTAGAAGGGCCAAAGCTGAGCTAGAGCTCAATCTGGCTGCTGCTGTAAAAGACAACAAAAAATACTTCTTCAAATACATTAGCAGCAAAAGGAGAGCTAAGGAGAATCTGCAGTGCCTAGTAGACGGGGGAGGGAACACAGTGACCAAGGATGAGGAAGAGGCTGAGGTACTTAATGCCTTCTTTGCCTCAGTCTTTAACAGTAGGGCCAATAGTTCTCTGGGTACTCAGCCCCCAGAGTTGGAAGATAGGGACGGGGACCAGAATGGAGCCCCCATAATCCAGGGGGAAATGGTTAGTGACCTGCTGCACCACTTAGACACTCACAAGTCTATGGGGCCTGATGAGATCCACCCGAGAGTACTGAAGGAACTGGCAGATGTGCTCACCAAGCCCCTTTCCATCATTTACCAGCAGTCCTGGCTAACTGGGGAGGTCCCAGTTGACTGGAGATTAGCTAATGTGATGCCCATCTTCAAGAAGGGCCGGAAGGAGGACCCGGGGAACTACAGGCCTGTCAGCCTGACCTCGGTACCGGGGAAGCTGATGGAGCAGATCATCCTGAGTGCTACCACATGGCATGTAGAGAATAACCAAGGGATCAAGCCCAGCCAGCATGGGTTCAGGAAAGGCAGGTCCTGCTTGACCAACCTGATCTCCTTCTACGACAAGGTGACCCGCCTAGTAGATGAGGGAAAGGCTGTGGATGTTGTCTATATAGACTTCAGTAAAGCCTTTGACACAGTTTCCCACAGCATTCTCCTGGAGAAACTGGCTGCTCATGGCTTGGACGGATGTACTCTTCACTGGGTAAAAAACTGGCTGGATGGCTGGGCCCAAAGCGTGGTGGTGAATGGAGTTTACTCCACTTGGAGGCTGGTCACAAGCGGTGTTCCCCGGGGCTCTGTGTTGGGGCCAGTTCTGTTTAATATCTTTATCAATGATCTGGATGGGGGGATCGAGTGCACCCTCAGTAAGTTTGCAGATGACACCAAGTTGTGCGGGAGTGTTGATCTGCTTGAGGGTAGGAAGGCTCTGCAGAGGGACCTGGACAGGCTGGATTGATGGACCGAGGTCAGTTGTATGGGGTTTAACAAGGCCAAGTGGAAGGTCCTGCACTTGGGCCACAGCAACCCCATGCAACGCTACAGGCTTGGGGAAGAGTGGCTGGAAAGCTGCCTGGCAGGAAAGGACCTGGGGGTGTTGGTTGATAGCTGCCTGAATATGAGCCAGCAGTGTGCCCAGGTGGCCAAGAAAGCCAACGGCATCCTGGCTTGTATCAAAAATAGTGTGGCCAGCAGGAGTAGGGCAGTGATCGTTCTCCTGTACTCGGCACTGGTGAGGCCGTACCTTGAATACCGTGTTCAGTTTTGGGCCCCTCACTACAAGAGAGACATTGAGGGGCTGGAGCGTGTCCAGAGAGGGGCAGTGAAGCTGGTGAAGGGTCTAGAGCAGAAGTCTGATGAGGAGCGGCTGAGGGAACTGGGGTGGTTTAGCCTGGAGAAAGGGAGGCTGAGGGGAGACCTTATCACTCTACAACTACAACTAGACCTACAACTACCTGAAAGGAGGTTGTAGAGAGGTGGGGGTCGGTCTCTTTTCCCAAGTAACAAGCCATAGGACAAGAGGAAATGGCCTCAAGTTGTGCCAGGGGAGGTTTAGACTGGATATTAGGAAATTTTACTTCACTGAAAGGGTTATCAAGCATTGGAACAGACTGCCCAGGGAAGTGGTTGAGTTGCCATCCCTGGAGGTATTTAAAAGACATTTGGATGAGGTGCTTAGGGACATGGTGTAGTGGTGGTCTTGGTAGTGTTAGGTTTATGGTTGGACTCGATCTTAAAGGTCTTTTCCAACCTATACGATTCTGTGATTCTGTAAATCATACAGCATTTCCTTTTGGAATAATTTCACTGTAAATGTTGTGGTGCTGCTCTGTTGTGACGCATACTGATAATATAAAACATCCTTGAAAGCATATAAAGTACTCCTTCTGCAATAACTTTATCACCTTTTCATAGTGAATAAATTGCATACTGATAAAAAGGCTTAAGGCTTTTCAGAGGAATTAATTCATTATTATTTCTTCCACTTTGTAAAGGTAAACTGGTGTTGTAAATTGATGGAATGAAAACAAACTACTTCGCAGTGACATGGAAAGTGTGTATAGTTTACAGAGGACCTGTTGCTCTAGTGTGGTCATCAAAGCTTCCTAAGAAGGAGACCACATGCACTATATTCTGCTGGTGTAACTGTTTATATAGAGTAGGTTCGAATAACATGTATTGTTGCTTTTTGTAGGCTTATTGTTTTTGAAGTTTTTTCCTATTGAACAGATTCTTGTCAACATGTGTGTGGGTTTAGAGTTGCAATATTTTCATTTTTACAGCTGCAAGTTCTGCTTGCAGCCCTCTTGTGCTTTTTCATATAGAAATTAAAATATTTGTTTATATAACAATTTCACAATAGAAATGTTTTTTTCCAAAGTTAAAAAAAGTAGAGTTAAATAAGCAGAAAATATTTATTTTAAATCTCACAGTAGAAGTTAATGTTTCTGTCTGAATTCTGCCATAAATGTATCCATTTCACAGGCTACCCAGAAGTGATGTGGACCAAGCAATAGAAGTTAGCCATCCTTTTGATGGAACAGGAATGTTAGATGAAGATGAAGAGAATTTTCAGAGAGCCCTGGCTCTAAGTAGGCAGGAAATTGATATGGAAGATGAAGAAGCTGATCTTCGCAGAGCCATTCAACTCAGCATGCAAGGTGCAGTGCTCATCTTAATTTCTTAGTGTTCATGTTGCTTATGCTTTAGGGAGATACTGAAATCAGTTTCAGTCAGCCACTCTTTCCAGCATGCATCAAGCTCTCTGAAAAGACTGGCTTTGAGGCATGGAAGGACAATCCAGAATTTCCTGTAGCTATCTCCCTTCTGCTTTTTGAAAAGTTGTGACTTTCATGTTACCATTGATCATTAGGAAGCAAGAACAAATTGGCAAAGGGTGGCAGGAGGGAAGGGAAACGGTCCTAAGGTGAGGAGGAGAGATCGTATCAAGTGCAGTTAGCTTATTTCTCCAACAACTCTCTTTCTTTCTCCCGAGTTTGGATACATTTTCTTAAGTTATATTTCATTCAACTTAATTTTACTGTAATTAGTAGGATATGGCATGTTCTGGTTCTAGGTAGTCGTCGAAGTGAGTTCTTGGACTCATTACCACAGAATGTTCCTCAGTCTCCTCACACCAGCCAGCCAGACTCCCTTTCTTCAGAAGAACTGCGAAAGAGAAGACAGGCATATTTTGAAAAGTAAAGTAGTTGACAGAAAACTGCATGTGAAAGTACATGTCATTTTTCAGTGCTTTTGGGGCATGGATGGGTTTCTGACTGAGGTCCAGCTTAACTTTTCTCTCCTCACATGTTTTCCTAACAGTACCTGAATTTTGCTATTCCCAGGTGGTTCCTATGAAGAAAAGAAACCTGTAAATAAGAGGGGATCTGTTAGTAATGCAACATCAGTCTTGTGAAGAAAGAAAACATATATTTTTTTAGAAGTATTTGAAATGAAATCCTGTAAATTTCTGTTAATTATCTTCCTGAAGAACAGCATTCTTTCTCTAAGACTTTGCTTCTGGTAATGATGCCTCTAATATGCATCACGTGAAAGTATTCTAGATGATATTTTATGTTGCTGTTCTGGAGTACCTTCTTAATGCAGAGTTGGGGTATTGTAGCTTGTTCTTATCTCTGTCTCCTAATGATGCAGGAAATAAAGACCAGGGAGAAATGCTGTGGATGGGAGGAGTTAGACTTTGCATGAGAGGATAAGAATGCAGAACATCTGAATTCTGGGAAAATAGTAATGTGGCTTGGAATATAATGTTGGGAAGATAGGTGTCTGAAGGTTAGCTGGGTGCAGTGCTTGAAGAGATTTTAGGTGCAGGGGTGTTATTGTACCAAACAGCTTCTACTTCTCACTCTTGGCCTTCCTTACAATGAAACAGACTTGATACAGGTCTCATGCTGATGTTAATCTTACTCTCTTATAAATTTATAACACTTTCAGGCAGCAACAACAGCTACAGCAGCAAGGTCAGACCCCGAACCTATGTGATAAGCCAACTCCAAGCTCAAGCACTCCAGAAGCTGACCCAGGTATTGTCTTTTAAACTTATTTCTAACACTAAAATATTTGTCTCTTTCACCTTTGTGTTGTGCTGTTTCCTAAATTTCCTTGTCTGCCTTCTTTCTCACTCCAGCAGCCATTCAGACTATGTATCACAACCATTACTCTTTTTGGAAGTGAAGGAAAGGATCACTGTCTTGAAGCCTGTTCTGCTTTGAATATCAATATTCTGTTTCAAAGTGAAGAGCTTTACTATTAGACTATTTGAATTCTGGCTTTGCTTTTTGTTGTTTTGTTTGGCTTGAGCATTACAAATTGTAATCTCTGGGATTTGTGACAACAATTTGGTTTCTAAATGACTTTTAAAGTTGTATGACAATGTAATAAACTTGGAGTAATATCTAACAAAATTATTGGAACTAGTTTTCAGTAGAACTAAGTATGTAGTCCTTACCAGTATTAGGTATTGCTGATCCCAGATTAATGTGTTTTACTTGTTACAAACTAACTGTTGTGGATGGAAAGTTAAGTGCAAAATGTCCAATGATTTTTAAAAAAACCACCAATTTTGGGGGTGGGGTGGGAATAGGTGGGTGTGGACAAAAGGAACAATGAAAGCATTTAACTACAGTTGAGAAATAGCTCTGTACATTTATTACAACTTACATGCATTTATTTTCTTTAGGAGGTGATATGAGTGAAGAAGACATGCTTCAAGCAGCCATGAATATGTCTCTGGAATCTGTTAGAAACCACTTGAATACAGAAGAGGAGAAATGACATAACTTTTTTTTTTCCCTCTTATTGTCAAAACACTAAGTCTCCATTATAATTTTACTGTGTGGATGTTGCACAAGCAGGGTTCATTTCAGAGTTCTGGAAGCAGGAATGAAAGGGGGGCTGGAGGTCAGAGTTTAGAGGGAATCTGCAAATACAAAAAATTGCACTAATTTAGAAAACTGTAGCACTCGTACTACAGAGCATCTGTTCACAAGAGTAGCTGTATTAAAATTACTTAAACTATTTACATGAACAAAGTTAGACACGTGTAGCAGCTGTAACTTGCATTTAAAAAGCAAGTTTAAATTGTTTTTAAGAATTCTATAGAAAATACAAAAGGTGCTGAAAACCAGCGTCAACTGATTTCCTCCAGTACTAATGGAAAAATAGATACAAGTAATAAGTTGTGCTCATAAATGACTAAGTTCTTTATAAGAAATCACTTAAAATGGGAAAAAGAATTAAATTCTGTTTATCTTGGATAATTTATTTTGTGATTGTTTATTCTGAATGACTTAATGTCAACTTTTCGATCCTGCTGTCCACTTTCGAAATGTCCCATTCTGCAGGAGAAACATGAATCCATAAAATTCATGCTTTGCAATTCAAGAGAAAATCTTAAGTGTATTGTTGATGTTACTCCGGAATCTTTTGGTGACTTCTGACCTTCTAACACTTTCTGGTTTTACTTTCAGTTCCAACTGTAAAATTTTCAGATCCATATTTCAAGTAGGATTTTTGCATTGCCCTGTTGTCTTTTTGGCAGATAACTTGCTGCCTTTGGTTTGGTTTTTTATTTGTTTTTGTTTCTTTATGCTCTTTCTAGTTATGCCACTGTCTTTACTGTAGAAGTAGCATATATTCAGTTGGGTTAAACAGGTTTTCTTTTCTACCTCTTCTGGAGTCTTTTTTCCTCTTCAAGCTCAAACCTTCATTCCGGCCTTTCAGTATGAAAGAGCTGTAGCTGAGTCTAGGAGAAAGGAGGAGGGGATTTAGGTGCCATAAAGTCAGTGCCACACATATAAGGTGCATTCCTGCAGTCTGAAGTGACCCCTGTGCAAGTAGCTCTCTTAAGAATGAATATTTATGTCTGTGTGGATGTTCTTTCTGAAATGCTTTTTATGAGTGTCTGTCAGAATGTTGCAGCTTTTTCAGGAATGGCCTTTATTCACGCACCTTACAATTTTTTTATCATGCTGTTTCTGATCTTGAGAAAAATTGGGGAACAAAGTATGTGAGAGACATGTTGTAAGACATTTGTCTTACAAATGAGTATGTTGCAAGACATTTGCTTTGATATCCAGGATGAATGTGTAACAGGGTGACCAAACCTGACTTTCAACTTCAGTGCAACAATTGAGATAATGTTTCATTTTCCTAAATGGTGCTTGAAATACAAATTCTGTTTACATATAAATTATATGGAAATATGTTGTAGGTAGAGTATGTAAGCTGTAGTCCACTTAATGCATTAACAGTTAGCACAGGCATTCTAAGAATCTTTTGAAGATAACCCCAAATTTATTTGTTAAAATATTCTAAAGTTATATCATTGCACAATAGTAACATTTAATTAAAATTAGTATGAAATGAATGGTAGCTAGATGGAAATGTACATTCAGTATCAAGTAGTACTGTACATGAAAGGGCTCTTACCTCTCAGTAAAGATTTGTTTACAGCAATGGTTTCTTGATAGCTTAGGATATTATTATATTATACATAATTGGGCTAAATTCTGTTTTCCTTACCTGTGTGCTGAATTTCCACCAATGTCACCAGAACCACTGGTATGTGTAGGACAATATGGGTTTTGACATGAGACAGCACTACTCTTTAAAAACTGATTTTAAATTTTGTCTTTTTTAAATGATCCTGTCATGCACATTATAATTAATATCTGTAATGTCTCTAATACAGCTAAACAATGGCTTTAAAAGTCCATGTGCGCATATGCCATTTTGAAATGCTATATTTTTCAGGATGTAAATTTCCGCTTTCGGTTTAAGATTTATATGAAACTGAAAACAGGAAAGGAATCTCTAAAGCACTGAATTACTTCTTTGCTTGTCTGTAAATTATCCACAGCTTTAATTTCCCTTCTTTTGTTGTGCCATAAACTGATTCTGAAATAAGACTTTCATTTTTATAAATAGGTATAGGCTGGCAATTTGATACCAGTACTTGAACTTGGACCTTTCATCCTCTACTATAAGAATATAATAAAAATGTATTATTTCTATAGCTACATAGTGTAGCAGCCCTATATTAAAAAAAATCTAAGCCCCTTGAATTGCATTAACTGTAACTTGTGACAATTACATGGTTTTATAATCACTAAAGCATGGAGGTTTGCATTTGAACTTTCATGTCACTTTAAGTTACTTCATCGCCCCAAATAAGTAAGGAATATAAAGTAACAGTGCCTGAAAAGCACAGCTGTGTCAGTCATTACAGGGCTAACCATATTCCTTTTGATGTAGAAACATTGTCACTCTACAAATACCAATTTGATTTTCAGAGGAATGTCAAGGTTAAGGAAGTAGGCATAACTGCCTAGTCAAGCAGTAAGAGGTAGCAATTTAAGCTATGTATGTTAATTGCACCAAAGGAAAAGACTAATACTAATTGCTGACAGTACATATTTTATAACCCAGGCCTAAAGTTCAAAATGTGTGCACCTGCCAAGAAGCTGTCAATAAAAAGCCAATCTCATTTTTTTGGTGTGCATTCTTTTAGTGATAAACAGTTCTCAACATGGCTGAACTATGCTCATAAGGGGTTTACTAATTTAGAGCCTATTCCTAGTGTTATATATTCTGTCAAGGTGAAGGTTTTTTCCCATGTTGTAGCTTTAGGCCAAAGTCCATTGTAAAGGAGCAGAAATTGATTTATTTTTTTATTACAGTATGATATTTGAGGGAATTTCAGACTTCATTCATCCAACAGATTTTTATAGTCTTCCTCACAGTGAACGGTTCATGTGTTTTGTAATTTGTGTTTTTCTGTCTATAGAAATCAAGGGGGTAGGGAGAATGAGTGATACTTACATTAAATATCTTCCAAAATTAGTTCTGTAAGTATAATTCTGTAAACTGCTTTCATGGTCTTGTAATGAGGGCAGGAGGAAAAAGTGTTGTAATGCAGTCATGCTTGAATGCAGTTCTTGTTAAGCACAGCAGGTGTCAATGAGCTCTTTAAATGCTCCCATTTTTCTGGGCTTGAAACTGATCTGATACAATATTGGCTTACCCTCCAACATTTGGGCTCCTTATGCCCTTCAAACAACTTCAGCAAGTTTAAATGTAATTTTCAGCTAAGGTACTCTTATTTTTCGTACTTAATTACTTTGCCAGACTACTTAAAAATAACCAATACAAAGGTAAATCTCCAATGTGTTTCAATGTTGGACTATTGCTTCTATTACAAATCTATAAAATGGTGGGGAGTTTAAAATGGCTTCTACACATGTCTAGTAAATAATTCTATTTCTGTATCTCAGACAAATACTGTCATTTGCAAGCTGCTTTATTACAAAACTGACAGGTTTTTAAAAAATGAACAAGAACGTGCTACAGTTCTAAAATGTCTGAAATTTTCTAGAATTTAGTTACCATTTCAAATAATGATGAAAATGTACAAATGGTGGCCTTTTTACTGAGAAATATTATGGGGAATGGGATTGGAGAACTCTAGAACTCACACTTACAAAGAAGTATTACTGTAGAATTTGTGTTACCAGCACATACTTTTAAAGGAGTGGAAAAGAAAAATTGAAGTGGAAACTTTTTTTAAGGGCTTAGATATAAAATTATGTTGCTCACTTGGTAAGCCATTACTGTCTTGCATAAACAACTCCTGGGAAATCCTCATAGTTACTCAAATAATTAAAAAAAAAGGGGGGGGGGGAGCATCTAACAGGTAATACATATATACCCATTCCCCACATACACATAATCGGTTGTTCAAGTAAGAACAATACTTAATACATTCAAACTGGCCTGGTCCAAATATTCAGTTCTTTAGTAGCTGCTTTGTGCTGTATCCAGGTTTGCATCTTAAAAGCATGAGCTGTTTTGCAATAAACTTTTTTTAACCTGCATACACACATTTTGCCTTACTTGCATTTCAGACATGGAGGGAATGCTTTAGTATTTAACCTGCCATAGTTGCCTCCTTCCCCAGTTACAGTTCTTCAGAATGTTAAAGTACATGTGACTTTCCAACTGCTTTTACCAAATCAAAATGTTTTTACTTTATTTCCTTTGTTAAGAAAAGCAAGTAATTGTTACTACACTTAGATATTTTTTTTTTAAACCCTGTCCACTATGGCCACTGTGTGAATTCAGGAGGGGAAACGAGTTAGAACAGAAAGGGATGTAATATGTAAATGCCACTGCGCAAAAAAAAAAAGAACCTTGATATTGTCTTTAAAGCATGCAAGCATTGATAAAATTTGGGTTTTTGCTACATGAAACCCCATGTGTACAAAACAGTGTAGAGTTAGGATTTTGTAAGGGGATATTTTTTTCATCTCTTGCCTAATAGTTGTGTATTTTAGAAATCATTTTCAGGAATAGATTTTTTTTTTTGTCTTGAGACTCTGCTTTCAGTATCATGTCTTTGGCTCTGGATTCCTAGACAATTTTTGTCACTATTTTGTGTATATAAAGCATATAATACTGAAAAGATTAAAAAAAGAAAAGCTGAAATGCTTTGTCATTGTTTTGACTCGAAAATGGCAGTGCTGTTTGGTATTTTGAAAATTCTCTCCAAATAGGCACGAATATATATGGTTGTATTTGATATCACTTTTTTAAATAAATATGATTATAGCTTCTAATGTTTCTCTCTTGACCCAAGTATTTGCTATATGTGCTTTCCCTTATATGTGGATTGGGTACAGAATCATCAAACATTAAAATCTCATCTTTGATATCAGTGGGCTTTGCACCAGATGTTGTGTATATATGTTAGCAGTGGGGTAGTTTTCTGTTGCTCATAACTGACATTTCATCATCTCTGTCTTTTCATCTGTTGATACTCCAAAATTTATGTAGACACTCCTGTTAGGAAGAAAGTTGGTGCTGATTATAGTTATGCTACATCTTTAAAAATTGTATGCTTTCTAATTTTAAAATAAGCTAACATTTCCTGTTTTGCTACCAGAATACACATTTTTTTGTGACACAATGCACTGTTTTTGTAGCTTAGTTAATCCACAGAGTAAACTGGATGATTTCCGTCTACCTTTATCAACAGTGGATGAAGCCAGTCAGCTAAAAGGTGAGTTGCAATGCTAAATAGTCAGTTTCTAGTTTTTCAAGAGTAGTAATTAAAAGAAGTGGGGGGAAAAAAGTCCTCTGTGCTACTTTATTGACTTCTTGCCTTACTTGGCATTATGAAATGAACCACAATAGGAGACATTTTTATCATCTCCGAATATTGTTAAAAGTCTGGAGGCCATCCCTGGTCTTACTTGAAAAATGTTAAGACATATTCCCATAGAAATTATTTAACCGAACGCTGTTGGAAAAGATGACACAACTTTTCTCTCCTGTGGACCCATATGCTTTTTGTTAAACAATGGTACAGGGTGTTTTGAGCATTGTAAACTTTTCATCTCCATTAAACCCACTGTTTTAAATTAAAATTAACTAAGATACATGTTTACATTCCATGCTATATCACAGCACTAATACTTCCTACAATTATCCATAATAAAAACAATCATACACTACTTCAACTCCATTTCTAGCTCAAAAAAATTGCTCCAGAGTTGTAAGGGTGGTAAATATACTATTAAATTTAAAACTTGGTAATGTATAAACCTCATGGAAAAATTCTTCACTGAAGAAGGAAAGCAATCTTTATTAGAAAATTGTCAAACCTGACAGCTATTTAACTGCTAAACTCCTGGACCACATACTATGCCCAACCGCAGAGGTGCCTGTGAGTGACAGCAGCCAGTAAAGCTACAAAGGCAATCCAGTACTGCAGGCCAGCTACGCGCCCTTCACTGAGGCTCTGCCAAGAAACCATTAGGAAGCCACAAGCCGGTTTTTCCATAGCTGCCTGGTAATGTTTGTCAGCTCGTAACTCCAGAGCAAGGGTTTTGTGCCTGCTGTGTTCTCAGTTCCTCTCAAAAAATGTTAAGATTTCACCTGAGAAATGCTTTCTTCTCAGCTTCATTTTACCACTGATGTGGTGCTTTAATTATTAGTCTTTTTATGTGGCTATTAATTTGAAACTAGCAATGAGCTAGCTGCCCTGTATTTTATTTCCAACATAGGCAATTTTTTAATATCAGTATTGTTCTTACTGTTTTAATATTGCCTTTTCTGTAACAGTGCAGTACTCCTTGTAGTCCCCAATAATTTAAATACCTCATTTGATCAAAACCAAAAATAACTTTGCGTCGGACCAGTGTCGGGGTTGGGGCCGGAAATCCAGCCACGCACCTGTTGCACCTACGTACAAAGCACAAGGGGCCTCGTGTTTCAGGAACTTGCATATTGTGTAAAAGCACATGTTCACCTACAGCATGTCTCTATTCTTGTAGCAGTCGGGCGCTGTGTTCTGTTAATGAGGCGTGACCCACGTATGTGCACCTACTCGGGCGTTACGGGCCCCGCGCCAGCCCGGCTGACAGCTCCGCCGCCTGCCCGCCCCGCCGCCGCCCGCGGCTGGCTTCGCCCAGCGCTGCGGGCCGGCTGCTCGCCCGGCCTCGCCTACCGGCTCTGACCGGCACAGCTTCCTCCGGCAGCTTCTGGGCTCCCCCAACTTCACTTTGACACGGACTAAGACTTATTTACTCGTTACACGCGCGACGAGACGCGCCTGCCGGCGAGCTGGGCCCAGCTCAAACTCAGCCGCGTTCCGCGGTTTTGGCTTTGTTCCCCTGGAAGAAAGCCCGTCCCAGGGCCGCACGGGCCCGGCCCCGCTGCCCGCCGGGGGGTGACGCCGGCCGGCTCGCACGGACGCTGCCCCGCCCCCCTGCGCCGCCCCGCCCCCGCCCCAGCCGCCGGCCGCCGCCACCAACCGCCCGCCCCGGCTCCGCCCCCGCTGCTCCGCCAGTATCCCGGCAGCCTCCGCTGCCGTGTACGCGTCATAGCCGCCGCGGGGGCGCTCCAGCCGGCTGCGGCCGGTGTCCATGGTGTTTCGGGAGGGGGTGTCATGGCGACCGTCGAGGTGGCAGAGTCTGGAGCCGCCGGGAGGAGCCGCTGAGCCGGGGGGATGCGTGCGGCGCTGGCGCAGGAGTCGCCGAGACCGGTCTGCTGAGCGACCCTCCCCAGCGAGGAGAAGGGAGGAGGAGGCCGCCCCTTGGTCCGCGGGAGCCGGCTGCCAGCTGCGGGAGCCGCCCGGCGCGGGGCTGAGTGAGGCCCGGAGCCCTCTGAGCGGCGGCGATGGCGTCGTGGCTGGGCGGGCTGGGCTCGGGGCTGGGTCAGTCCCTGGGGCAGGTGGGGGGCAGCCTGTCTTCGCTCACCGGCCAGATCTCCAGCTTCACCAAGGACATCCTGCTGGAGGGCGCGGAGGAAGTGGGCGGTAAGGGGGGGCTGAGGCGGCGGGCCGGGCGGGGCGGGGGGGGTGAGTGCCGGGGCCGTCTGCTCAGTGCGTACCTGCGAGGGTAGGCCTGGTTTCGTGAGGGAGCCCGTCCTCCGGCCGCCGATTGCATCAGGGATCGGCAGCGGCGGGGGCCTGCGCTGCCTGCACCTGCCGGCCGGCCGCGGGGGAGCTGAGCCGTCCCGCTGAACCGCGGCTTGGTGCCTTTCGGGAGAGCTGCTGGCTTTTCTGGCTTTGTTTACGTTTTTATTCCGCCCCTGTGACCTCGGGATCTGGAGAATAAACAAACATATTCCCAGGCTATAACAGCAGAGGTAAACCTGTTCTCGGTTTATTATTCGGAAGTTTCTGAATTGCGTGAAGCGTTGTGTTGATCAGTAACGAAAGCACACAAACAATGCTCTTCGTCCATTCTGTTTGCTTCGTTTATCTAAAACCCCGTTTGATTAGCTGCTTTTAGAGTGGTTTCATAAAACTGCAGAGTAGTAGTAGTACAGAGGTTTTTTTGCCACTGGTGTGATCTAAGTCTGACGTGTCACACAGGCAAAGGTCCAGTGTTTCTGATGTTGTTGTTATTTATATTTCATCTGGGCCCAGAGGAACCTGTCGAGTTCTGCCATTCTCCTACAGCCAAGCAGGAGAACATGGCCCTTGTTTTATAGGGATTAGAAGCTAGGATGATTTATATTTAAAACAGAAAATTGAAACAAAAAATCTGAGACATCATAGTAAGATATTCAATAAAGTAATAGTAAATTTATTCTACACTATAGTGTTTATATTTTTAATGGCTTTTTGTTATGAGTTTTTGAATAAAACTTTTTCTAGTAAGGCAATTTTATAACGTGATAATAAATATCAATAGGTTAATACCACTGGTATTGTCTACCATCTTGAAACTATAACTTCTTGGAGAAAATGCGCATTCTCAAAACAGTGTTAAGAATAGCAACCACAAAGAACAGCTAAGACTTCTGAATACTCATCTTAAATGTGAAATTAAATAATTCTACTTTGTTTGCTACTTCATCACTATGAAGCATTGTGAAAGTATTGTATAAATCTTGTTGGCAAGCTGATACAACTAGTCTCATATGGATGGGGTTTTTTGGTATACAGGTAAAATGCTTGGAAGAGAAATTTATTCTGATAACTGCGAAGTTATCTTTTTTTCACTTTTCTGAAAGACTTAATTAGAATTGTTTTAAATTCTAAAATCCATAGTAGTTTAGTTTGGAAACTTACATTATGCTGCTAAACTGTATAGTCATCTAGTGCATTCTTTTTGCCTTTTTAAAAGATAAATTGAGATTCCAATTCACACATTTGTGCTTTATTTTGTGCAAGAGAGATGTGCTGACATTCAGTAGTTACTTCCAGGTGTACTTCACTGCTAGATACTGCTATGAACACCTTCTGTTTCCTAAAAATTTCGGAATAGTACATTTTTATAGGTCACTAGCCTTGAGGGTGTAAAATTCTAGTGGCATCTAAGTACTGTTCTGTAAAGACCTTTAAATACTATGTGGCCTAAAGAACGCTTTTCAAGCAATTCCTTACGTTCCTTTCTTTAATTTCCTAATTTTCTGATGTTTCCTAATTTTTAATATTATCCCTTACATTCACTGCTTTGACTGCCACTTGAACTGAAGATGGTGTTTGTGGATTATAGACTTTAACATCTTCAGTTTAGCAGTTTTCATGGGTAGATTGTTGCCTGTGCAGCACTTGAGCTGCATCAGTTTTAAACAGCACATAGGAAATGAGGAAATACAGTATTTACTTGAAAATTATATTTATTTCAAATTTTGAAAAATTGTAAAGGTTGCTTTATAGTCAATTCAGGATGATTTCTCATGAATAAAAGGAAACGTGGTATTGTATCCATTAAAAGTGGGACATGGGAGAAGTGAACATAGCCTCTTTGAGGAAGGCTGCTCATTAAAGGAAGACTATCCAAGGACAGAATTATGTGCTTTTGTATTACATAAACTGGTGTGGTAGATTGTGTCATCTTTGTAGATGAAAGCAAGTCTTATGGGGGTTTTGTGCCTTTATGTGGGGGGCAGGGTTGGTGTTTTGTTGTGTGGGTTATTTTGTGGCTTTTGTTGGGTTTGTTTGTTTTGTGTTTTTTTTTCTGAAAATTTAGTCACGGTTGGTGTGTATTTTGTGCAACTAATTATTGTTTTGAAACCTCACATGAGATTACTGAGAAACACACAACTGTCATATCAGGGGCAAAGTCCCTAAATGAAAAACAGATTCAGTGACACAAAATAGTCAAGTAAAAATTTTCATTTCCCGTATTTTAAAGCTTAAATCCGTGCTTTTCTGTTAGTTTTGTGACCTGACTTAAAGCCTAGATAAGAGAGAACTAAATTAGGTTCAGAAAGACCCTCTGGTCTGAAAAATAGTTCTGTCAGTGTTCTGATAAAAGCAGCTTTTGATATTTGCCTAGGAAACATTGAAGCAGTCTAAAGAAAGATACTTATTAATAACTGTGGTCTTAACTGATATCTACTTAACAGATTAAAAGTAGCTTAATAAAAATGAAAATTTTCACTTTCTTTCAGATGCAGCAACAGAACTCCATGTGTCCAATTCTAGACTCAGAGAAATAGAAAGTATTAATGCAGCACAAAAGTTTGAAGTAAGAATTTTTGGAACACTACTGTAATTAAAGGCAATAAATAACATTTGTTTCTTGTAAAGGTGAAATACTGCACTGAAGTTGCTTGTCCCTGGGTAAATGTAGAAACAAGGGTGACAGTGGTGTTATAATGTGGCGCTTTTTTTTTTGTGACAAACTGCCATCACAGTTAGGAGGGCACATTTGTTTATTGGAGTATGCATGTGGCGCGAGTTTTCATCTTTCGCTAACTAACTGCTGCATCCTGTGACTGTTCCTACCTATCATGTGGACTTGGACTGTAGCAATAGACTTAGCTCTGAAAAATTTGCGAATGCAAAAATCTTTTCGGTTTTCATAAATTTTAGCTGGTAAAGAGTTAAACTTGGTTTATGGTGTTTCGTATATGACCACAAATAAAAGCAGGTCTAGAATGCCTGGTTATGCTGGACGGCATGTCTTTCGCAGCAAGCTTCAAAGAATAGAGCGTGCGTGTTCCCTGATGCAGTTCTCTCTCTGTGTTGCCCTACTGTATGGTCATTTTGACATAGCTACGGATGCTTGTGCTCTTCCAAAACTGCTTACAAATCCCACGTGCTCTTGTGGAAAGTGACTTTGTGTATTTTTACAAAGGACTTGTTGGTCTTGTGATTTTATTTACAGCTGTAAACCCACAACTTTCATGTATGTCTTCAGCCCTTAAGAGCATTGAGAAGTGAAGATAGTATTTTGGGGAAGTAACTGTTCCTGCTTGTCCTTTTTGTAGACTCTTGCCATCTGCTATTGGCTAATGTCAGAGAGCAAATACTGGACTATACAGATATTAGCTCCAGTTTGTGCTCTGTGGCTGTTGCTAAATTCCACCTGTGGATCATGCTAAGATGTAATTCAGCCCTGAATTTTTCTTCTTGGTATTTACATCTGGTCACCACAAACCTTTTTCTGAAAGTGAGCTCGAGTCCATGCCATATAAACATGGAAAGCTTGGACATGAACGTGATTTTGGGCCCACCCTTGGAAGTTCCTGTTACTGTGTGTTTTGAGTGAAATAACATGAGAAATCTGTATAATTTGATTTCTTTACTGTTCAGCAGACTTTTCTAATTCTGTAAGAACTGTTCTGAATTTATCAACATTCATTTCTCATTTTTGCTAGAATGAGAGACTGAAAAAAGTTTGTAGTGATTTAGAAGAAAAGCATGAAGTAGCAGAGCTTCAAATAAAGCAGTTATCTATAGAGTACCGAACTCAGCTTCAACAGAAAGAGGTAGGATACAGAGTAAAATGTTTGCGTGAGTATGTCCAATAAACTTACGTATTATGCTGTTTAATCTCTTTGTTGTAGTATCTGTGCTCTTTCAGTGGGAGTATTGGTCACAGTTATGGTTTCTTAGTTTGTTAATGTAGACACTGAGAGACTAAGATGTATATTTCATTGAATCATGTAATATAAGCAGAGCTGCCAGGAGATAGTTGAGACAAGAGAAAACTCTCTGGGAATGTCATGCATAATGAGAATTTCTGTTGTTTCTGGAATCGCTGTGAGAAAGGACAATTAAACTGCTTTGTATTTCTGATTCAATTATCTTTAAGGAAGGCAACAGGAGGAAATTCTCATTAGAAGCAGTAATATTGTCTGTAGCTATCATAATTATTTATCGTAAATGTATACAATTAAAGGGAACAGAACTAGCTTTCATAATTTAAGTGTCCCTTTGTGATGGAAACATCAGCTTTATAACCTGTAATATGAAATTTCATAGCCTTTTAAATGAAGAAAGTTGCCAGTATGCTTAGAATTACACAAAAGGAGTTTTTATTTCTGCTTTGTTTGTAAATGCATGTGGGAACTAGAGGAAGGAGATTTTTGAGATGTATAGAATTCTGCTTAGTAAATACAATAACAGAGTTGTTATGAGAAAAGTGCATGCAGCTAATTTCAGTTTACTGTAATTAAGTAAATTTTCAATACATTGAGTTGTTAAGGGTAAAAGAAATCAAATGTAATATAAATAACTAGCATCTTATATTGCTTAATTTTCATATCTGAATACTCTGTTTAAATATTTAATTTTTTTGTACTACCTGTTACCCTGAATCTTGCTATAGTACTTGAGTACCTTGGCTGCTGAAAAAATCAGCAAACACTTTTACTGAAGTTTTACTCAACTGAAAACTATTAAAACTTTTAATATGTGTCCTTGCATGAGGTAGTACTTAAAACATCAGCTAATACTGCTTTTCTCCATTAGGATAGTGTTTGGGATTTTTTCCTTTTCTTTTTACTGGAAATGATCAGTAATTTGTGCTGGGGGGGGGAGAGTTCGTTGGTTGGTTCACATTTTATAAGGCCACAAAGGGTAAAGAAAAGTGTATTTTGATGTTCTTCTTATTGAAACAATGCATTGTATTCTGTATATTCAGGTGGAAATCAGCCATCTAAAAGCAAGACAGAATGCACTACAGGAACAACTGCAGAAAGTACAGACAGCTGCTCAGTCAGCACAGTTAGGAGCTGGTGTTTTGCCACCAGCTGCCACATCAGCTTCCTATGTTCCAGTGGTCAGACATTCCTCAGGTTTTGAGGGAGATGACATGGATTTTGGAGATATAATCTGGTCACAACAAGAAATAAACAGATTGTCAAATGAAGTTTCTAGGCTTGAATCTGAGGTTGACCACTGGAAGCAGATTGCACTGGTGAGTGGTTCCCCTCTATCTTACCCTCCCCTCTCCCTCCAAATTAGTGTTTTCATTGCATTTGGTGTTTTTGGAGTGGGTCTTTTGAAAGTTCATGCTGTACAATTTCTAGAAGCAACATGATTTGATGGAAAAGCTGAAACCTAGTGATCTTTTAGTAATTTTCTTGCTGTCACATGACTAGGGACACATTCAGTGACTAACTTCCAAATGCTTCTTTGTGATGCCTTTATGTATGATTTGTCAAGTTAGGAAAAGGGTTTCATAAACATTCGCCTAGAGTACTACCTCAGGGTTTCATTTTTGTGCAGCCTTTCAAAAAATATTTTTCTTCTTCCTGGCTGTGATATTGATTATTTATTGACAGCACAATACTGTTCAAAGTGATAGTTGAATACTTCCATACTGTTTTTACTTACATATCAAGGACTGACAGAAGAGTCAGTTATAATTCATGGTCTGCAACAAGAAAGAATATAATCTTTCAAGCTGCTGTTGATGTGAGTCACCATTTTTCAAGCTACAGCCTGATTCCAGAGGTATACTTTTTCCCATGTGGAAATATTCAAGTAAAATTAAGCAACCCTGTTGTCTCATTAGGTGCAGTAACACCCCCCCACCCCAAACTCTTACACATTTGCATGTAATAATAAAAAAATCCATGGAAAATTAAAATGTTTCCATTAAAATATCTTTTTTTGATCAAAATTCCTGTAGATTCAAATTTTGCCTCACATTAGCTTTGTTTCCTACTTTTGAGTATCAGTAGAGGAAGCGCTTATGTGAAAAATACATGTATTTGTCACAATTTTCATGTGGATATGTGATTTTTCTTTTCTCAGTCTTCCAAAGTGCAGGGGACAAATGATGCTGAACAAAGTGAAATATGCAAACTGCAAAATATTGTTAAGGTAAGGCGACAACTTTGACAAACAAGTCTTCTCTTATGCTTTATTCTTGATGGTTTTGCATATGGTTGCATGACTTGTGCACGTAGTTAAAATATTGACAACACTAGCACTTACATTTTCTCTATTAAAAATGTGTATGGGCATGTAATTGTACTGCTGACTGAAACGTTGCTGTGCTATATTTAAAAACAGTCAGTTATCTGAGAAAGGGTATTTATATGATTTGATGAATATAGTACGTAAGCTTAAAAGAATTACATTAGTATTTATGAGGGCAAATCACTTTCAGAAGCTGTTGATGACTTATGAGACTGAATTTTTGATAGACAAAATAATTTCTTCTCCCTTCTCAGAAACATCTTGCCTTTTTTCATTGGAGATGCAAAATATGGATTTGCATGTTATCCTTGAAAGTTACTAGAAATAAGTCCTACTGTATCTACTTCCTATGAAAGAGTTGCGATCTCTCTACATTGGTTTATTATTTGCTGTTGTGTAGAGCATACTATTTGTGTAAACATATTTTTAAAAGGAATGTCTTTTAACATGTTTAAAAAAAACCCAAACCAACAAAAGCCAAGAAACTTGACCTCTCCTGTGAGAAATCCTTTAATAAATCCTTTAATTTTATTAGGGAAAACTTTTTTTCTTTCTTTTGTATTTTTTCTCTCTTAAGCTTCTGTACTGTATTTTACCATTCTGTTTCTCTAATAACATTTTTAGGAGCTCAAACGGAATTTAAGTCAAGAAATAGATGAACATCAACATGAACTTTCAGTATTGCAGGATGCACACAGACAAAAGCTTGTAGAGATAAGTCGTCGACACCGAGAAGAGCTGAGTGAATATGAAGAGCGAATTGAAGAACTTGAGAATCAATTACAGCAAGGTCTTTATTACCACATGCTTTCTTTTTTATTTAATGTACAGTGAATTTTGGTTAAAGCATCAAATTGTATGTAACAGTGCAATAGATATCAAATACATTATGTTTAGGAATTTGAATTTCAACTTTAGTTCAGCTTCATGTTTAAGACATGTGTGTCCTAGTATCTCATATTCACTGTGGTTGGCTTGAACGCTACATTTAATCTGCTGACATGTATCAGTCTAGAGGGTAATTTTCTATGCGTATCAAATGTTGTGCTCTAAATTCTACAGTTCCTGTTTTTTTAACTTACACTGAATATAGGTGTGGGTGAGACATGCAAAGTTGAAGATAAGAAAATCTCAGCACAAAAATAATTTTGGTGAGAAGTACTGTTTGCCAATTGGGTTACTTGGAAAAAGCTCAAATATTGCCATAAGGACCATGCCTTAGTCTGTGGCATGACTAGATTGTAGGAGAAGCTCAGTAGTTCTCACAAGGAGCTTTTTGTTGTCTTATAGGTATTTCATATTCCATAAAAACAGTCATGTCAGTTAGGTTTCCGTTAGGGACTTCTTTGCACAAATATATAAGATTTGCCTGTAAATCTCTATTTTATTATCTGTTAAAACTCAGACTTCTAAAGAGTATACTCTCCTTTTGGAAAGAGAGATCTATTTTTTTCTTGGAAAGAAGGGAAATATTTTCAGAGCATCTTAATTTCTAAGGTAGTACTGATAGGGAATTTATTTCTTAAAATTGGATGTCTGTAAAGATGTAATCTGTCTTTTACTGCACGTACTATATATACTGCATGTACATACACTGGCAGGACTAATTTACTGAAGTCAGAGGCAGGAATCCCATATCTTTAACATTACAAGTTATCTGTAAAATAAATACCACTCACAGCTTTTGAAGAATTAGAGTATTTTATATTTTTATTTTGTTGGTTCTGTTCAACAAGATAATACAGTCTGGGGTGGGGGTAAGTGTTTGAGCTTACACTGAAATGAATTCACAAGCAGTGTGCTTTCATTTAACTTTTTTTTTCCTGTACATTTTTGATTACGCCTTTTTATACTCTGTAACTTACCTGGAAATTACATTGTGAGGATTGTACAGAACGGTGAATGTCATGATAGTACGGTGGGTCTGTAAAAACATCAATTCTGCAAAATGAGATCTTTAGGTGAAAAACTTTGTGCATCATTTAGCAAATGATGTACTAATTTTTAGCAAATTGTTCTCTACAACAACCATTCAGCAAACCTTTGAAATTTAGTTAATTAAATTAAAAACCAATTTTGCATCAGGCTGAATTAGATGGGGTTTGATAAATTATTCCTAGAAAATTGAGGGATTTCAAATCCTGATAAATTAGATTTTGTCATCTCCCCACCAAGAGAGATGGGGGTCAAGTATATTTTAATTAAATTGTGAACAGTGTATGTCTTGCAACACTTACCTTATAAAATTATTTTGAGCCAGGGGTGTGTAAGTATTTGAAAAGCTGCTTATCAAACTAGTAATATATATAACACTGCTTCAAATGTTAATTTCTATTTAAGTAAGCTTTCAAATGTTAATTTCTACTTAAGTAAGAATGATTATGTCTTCTCCTGACAGAGGGATAGTCTAAACCAAAGAGATGGAAGAAGAGACTTTTAAGCAAAAGATGTACAGTGCTGGCTTTGGTTAATATTGCAAACAATATTTTTTGCTTTTTAGATGGTGTGAGCGCGGATGCCATGGATGACTCTAAAATTAGTGAACAGAAAAAAAATGCTCAGAGTCTAGAAGGAGGAAAAGTAGAAGAGTTGCAGGTTGTAAAGGACCTAGAGGATGAAATAAGAAAGTTAAATCACAAATTGTCTTCTGCCAAAGAAGAAAACAAAATTCTTCTGAAAGAGCAAGAATTTGCAAAGGTAGAAAAAATCCAAATAATGCAAGAATATGAAAATCTTAAGTCTGACTTTAGTATGCTTCAAAGTTCTGTTGTAGAGCAAGATGCTCTCCTGAAAGAACGGGAGAAGAAGCTCCAGTCAAAGACATCACTACCAGAAGATGTTGTCAGACTACAGCAAGCACTGTTAGGTACAGAGATGAGTATTTTTTTTTGGAATTTTTTTATTTTTAGTATATCTTCACAGGTTTTCACTTTTAATGCTCAGAATTTATTTTAGGAATTTGGAACCAAATATGAGAATATGTACCTTTTAAAAGTTCCTTCTTTAGGAAAAGGTTGTCCATTGAGGTAAGGCTAAGCAGAAAAGGAGACATATTAGGACTAGCGTGATTATCATAAGGGTTTCGGATTAGGTAAGTAATCATGCCTGCCAACTGTTTGATAGGTTTTTCTTTCTTTAAAACTAAGTAAGCCTCAATAGAAGTTGTTTATTTAAATTCCAGAAGTACACTTTGTGTGTAAAGACAGTCTGTTGCTAGTATCTCCTCCTTAAAGAAACACTGAAACACATCTGTTTAAGAGGTATATCTGTATGTAGAAAATCTTTTAATATTGCATAACTGATACACTGTAGTACCAAAGTCCTCCTAATGTGGACTTGGTTGTAAAAGTAATGCTCTACTTTGTAGTGGTGATTGATGGTGCATTTGAATCTTTTACAGCACTGATGCTTATCACAAAATACTGTGAAACTATTCTTTTCTGAGCAGCAGAGTTCTGTTGGGTCAAGGTGGGAGAATTATTTGTTTTTATTATTGTTTGGAAAGTAGTAAAATTATGTATTATTTTGTTTTCCTTTATAGAAGCAGAAAATGAAATAGCAAGACTTTCAAGTTTAAATCAGGTAAAACAATTTCTGAATTAAGCCAACAAAAAAGTTCATAACAACAGTGGCTGATGGAAGACACATTCTGGCACTATACTTTTTTGGAGCATTCATGCTTCTACATAAATAACCTTGTAATCAAGGAAATAATTGTAGATTAATTCTATAATTACATGTGGAATTGATAGAAATGATACATTTTGACTTGTGAAACTTCACAGTGTACTCTTTAAAAGAAAACTAGTGGAGTTCCACCTATCCCATTGCTACTTAGGCTGCTGTAACATACATTTTTAAAGTATTAATAGTACATTCTGTGAAATTTGTCATTTTTCACCTCTTCTACTTTGGCACATTTCAGTTTTGACACTGTTATCAGTTGTAAAATATCTCTCATCTTCCATGTAGTACTCTAACAATAGTACATTCCATCTTACTAATGAAGTTAAGCAATGGAACATACAGTTTCTCTGGAACACACCTTTAGTTTTTGGCAAGGTTGACTTAGTCCTTTATAAACTCAGGCCTGAGAGATTTGGCTTAGTTTACTTTGTATCCAGGAGTATTTTTCAACTGGGGTCTTCTGTGTTTTGCATGCATTCAAGAGTTCCCATGGCATTTTTCATAAGGACATTATTCAGGTGTTTTTGATTAAAAATTCCTGTCTCGCCATAGAATCATTAAGGTTGGAAAAGACCTCTAGGATCATCTAGTCCAACCGTCAACCCAACACCTCCATACCTACTAAACCATGTCCTGAAGTGCCACATCTACACGTTTTTTGAACTCCTCCAGGGATGGTGACTCCGCCACCTCTCTGGGCAGCCTGTTCCAATGCTTGACCACCCTTTCAGTAAAGAAATTTTTCCTAATATCCAATCTAAACTTCTCCTGACACAACTTGAGGCCATTTCCTCTTGTCCTAATGCAGCATACTACAAGTTTAGGGTATCTATGCATGCAGCATACTACATATTTAGGGTATCTCTTGGAGGTATAACAGTTTATCCCAGCTGTGGATCCATACCTCAGAGGTGGATATAACTTTGCTTGTCAAACCATGGCTTTTTGTGCAGAAGTCTGTAAATTGCACTCCTAAACTTAGTGATGAGAAAATAAATGTGTATGTATGAATGGTAGAGACAAATACTTCACAATGAAGAATTTTTAACTGGGATAATATTCACGTAGGCTTAGAGATTTTAACATGAAAATGCATGCTTTGCTTTTAATTGAGGGGAAAAAAGAAACCATTTCAAATCTAAACAGTTTATACATTTCAGCAAGATAAAGTCTAATATTTAGAATTTTTTTTTAACTTGAGGGACCTGAGAAGGAAATGGCAAGTGCACAACATAAAAATGAGAATATTCTTTCTGCGTATACTGAGGATCAGAATTCAGAATTAAGTCAGTTAAGACAAGATTTGGAAAGGAAAGAACATGAATTAAATGAAAGTATTGCTGAAAGAGAAACATTAATAGCGGAGTTGGAAGAACTAGACAAGCAGAATCAAGAAGCTACTCAGGTAATAAATATTGCAACTGATTATTGAACTGCTAAAATAAATGTTTAGGTTTGTATGCGTGTGTGTTTACGTTGATCACTGAACGTAGATAGCAGGGAAATATAAGTTATCCTCTGAGGCTTAAAAAGAATATTGGGACCAGTCTTTCTCCATATCTGCTGTCTCAATGCGAAATTCTGAAGTGCAAGAAACCCACTCGTTATGGACAAAGAAATAATATGGCATGTCAGCTATCCATAAGGGGTGTTACTTTCCGAAGTCCAGTTAAGTACTACTTGATTTTTCCTTACAAGACTTTGACGGTTTTTATCCTGCTAATGTTTTGACCTTTGTGTTATGACAGTATGCATAACATGAATGATTTTTTTAAACTTTTTTCTTTTCCTTTTATTATTTTAAATTATGTTGAGTAATTCTTTCTTTATTACAAGTTCCTCATAATACAAGCATTTGTGGAGCAAAAAAGGTCACTGATTATATGTAATCAAAATTGAATGATACATTTTTGTCACTGTTCTGATATATTTGACCTATGAACATATAGTTGCAAGCCATGTGTTTTCAATATTGGTTTGTTTTATGGAATTGAACATTTAAAGTGTTTTCCTATGAAATTAATCACAGCAAGTGTGCTTAAAAATAAGCTCAAACAAGAAATTGAAAGTAGAATACACAAATATGCATTCACTTCTGTAATTTGTTATTTTAAATTTAGTGTCTCCCTGTTTTTAAGTAATGGGTGTTTGCTGCGTACCTATTCCAACTGCCCTGACAAATTTTGACAGTTCTTTTTCTTAGGTAGTTCTCTTTTTGTTCCTTGATTTAGGTAGTTAGGGTTCTTTTGGGGGAGATAGTGTTCTTGGTTTTAGTGACATGTAATTTATCCCTATTTGATATTTGGTTTTAATTAATTTAGCGCTGACTAGTTGATACTACTTGCCAACTTATGTTGGCAACTAGGAAACATTTTTGTTTCCTCTCAATTTTTTTTTAATCGTTCAGTGGATAAAGATGAATGAAATGCGTAGTTCAGCTGGGTCTCCTCTCCTAATGAATTCTTGTCTGTGTTCATTTCAGCATATGATTACACTGAAAGAGCAGCTGTCAAAACAACACACAGAAACTGATAGTATCATCAAACAACTGAAATTTGACATAGATTTTGAAAGAAAGAAAGTATCAGAATTAGAAACTGAGAAGATGGAAACTATTAAGGAGTTAGATAGTCAGAAAGAAAAACTAAGCCAATGTTCATATGCACTTAATGATTTCCATATAAGTAAGCAGCAGCTTCAAGATAATATTAAAGATCTTCAGGAACAATTAAGGAAAGCCCAGGACTGTAATTTGCATAATAAAAAAGAAATTGGAGAATTGCAGCAGAGACTAAAAGAAAGAGAGGAGGAACTTTCTGTATCCTTGAGCAAGTTAACAGAAAAAAGTAATCAGGAATCTAACTACACTTGTCAAGATCTAATTCTGAAAGAAAGAGAAGTAGAAATTGCAAAACTACAAAATGACATTTCAGAAAATAAACAACTAAATGAAGACTTAGAGGAATCTCTGTCTGATCTCAGAACAGAAAATGGAAAGCTGATAGCAGCCATTGAAGAACTAAAACAAGAGTTAAGTGATGCCATTTCTGAGAAAAATAAAGTTTACTTGGAAAAAGACACTGTTGTGGAGGCTTTGAAAATGGAAAAAAGACAGTTAGAGAGCGAATTAAACCAGACAGAAAAGAGGCTTTTGGAACAAGCACATAAGTATAAGCAAACTATTGAGGAATTATCAAATGCACGTAGTATGGATACCAGTGTATTGCAGCTTGAACATGAGCGCCTAGTTAAACTCAATCAAGAGAAAGACTTTAAGATTGCTGAACTTAAAAGGAACATTGAGCAGATGGAAATTGACCATCAAGAAACAAAAGAGATGTTGACTACTAGCTTAGGAGGACAAAAGCAGTTGACAGAACTCATAAAAGAAAAAGAGGTTTTTATTGAAAAATTTAAAAATCAAGCCTTACAGGTGAAACAGGAACTTGAGGAATATATGAAAGTTTCAAAAAAGCAGGATGTCTTAAAACAGAACTTGGAGGAAAAAGACAGAAGTCTTGCAGTCATGAAGGAAGAAAATAATCATTTGAAAGAAGAAATTGAACGCCTTAAGGATCAGCAAAGTAGATCTGCGCCTGTGGTTGAGCCTAAAACTCTAGATATTATTATTGAACTTGAAAGTGAGGTAACACAGTTAAAAGTGATAAAGAATAATCTTGAAGAAGAAATAGAAGTTCACAAAAAAACAATAGAAGATCAGAATCAAACTACAGTGCAACTTCAGCAGTCTTTACAGGAGCAAAGAAAGGAAATAGATGAGTCTAAATTTCAGTGTGAGCAAATGAATGTCACACATGAGAGACTTTCTTTAGAGAAAGATGAGGAAATTAAAAATTTGCAGAAAACAATTGAACAAATTAAAACTCAGTTGCACAAAGAGAGACAGATTATTCAGACTGATTCCTCTAATCTTTTTCAGGAAACCAAAGTTCAGACTCTTAATGGAGAAAATGGAAATGAAAAACATGACTTATCTAAAGCTGAAATTGAAAGACTGGTAAAAGGTATTAAAGAAAGGGAGATGGAGATTAAGCTTCTAAATGAGAAGAATGTTTCTCTAAGTCAGCAAATTGATCAGTTGTCTAAGGATGAAGTTGGCAAACTTACTCGGATCATTCAAGAGAAGGATTTAGAAATACAAGCTCTCAATGCTAGAGTTTCATCAGCTTCCTATAGGCAGGATGTTCTTTGTCTTCAGCAGCAGCTACAAGCTTATGTTATTGAAAGAGAACAAGTGCTAGCAGTTCTAAGTGAAAAGACAAGAGAAAACAGTCAGTTAAAAACAGAGTATCGTAATATCATGGATATGGTCGCTGCTAAAGAAGCAGCTTTGGTAAGGTTGCAAGAGGAGAATCAAAAGTTATCTAACAGATCTGAAAACAGCAGTCAAGACATGTCTAGAGAAACTATTCAGAATTTATCCCGTATCATTCGAGAAAAAGATATTGAAATAGATGCTCTAAGTCAAAAATGCCAAACCTTATTGACTGTCTTGCAGACATCCAATACAGGTACTGATAACGGGTCAGGAGGTGTTAACAGTAACCAGTTTGAAGAACTTCTACAAGAACGTGATAAACTAAAACAGCAAGTAAAGAAGATGGAAGAGTGGAAGCAACAAGTAATAACCACGGTTCAGAACATGCAGCATGAGTCAGCTCACCTCCAAGAAGAGTTACACAAGCTTCAAGCACAAATTTCAGTTGAAAGCGATAGTAATTCAAAGTTGCAGGTAGATTATAATGGCTTGATTGAGAGTTATGAACAGAATGAGAAGAAGCTGAAAAGTTTTAGTCAGGAATTAGCACAAGTTCTACATAGCATAGGACAGCTTCATAACACCAAGGATCTTCTCCTGAGTAAACTTGATTTGGTAACACCATCTGTGGCAACGACTTCCACCATTTCACAGCTTTCAGGCGTTCAACACAGTGCTCCTGAAGTACTCAGTGATGAGTCTAAACTCCTTCAAAAGGAGTTGGAACAACTGAAAAAAAAGTTGCATGAAAAAGATTCAACTATTAGGACTCTTCAGGAAAACAATCAACGATTATCTGACTCTGTGGCTACAGCATCAGAGATTGAAAGAAAGAGTCAAGAAGGGACTGAGTCAGAGATGAGGCAGATCAAAGAAAAACATGATGTCTTACAGAAATCACTTAGGGAAAAAGACATATTAATTAAATCTAAAAGTGATCAGTTACTTTCTGTGAGTGAAAATCTTAGTAACAAAGAAAATGAAAATGAGCTTTTGAAGCAAGCTGTGACTAATCTTAAGGAAAGAAATTTAATTTTAGAAATGGATATTAGAAAACTGAAAGAAGAAAATGAAAAAATAGTTGCAAGGTGTAGGGAAAAAGAAACAGAATTCCGAGCACTTCAGGAGACTAACATGCAATTTTCAATGATGCTGAAAGAGAAAGAGTTTGAGTCTTACTCAATGAAGGAAAAAGCTCTTGCTTTTGAGAAGCTGTTGAAAGAAAAAGAACAGGTATGTGCATTCATATTTATGAATATCTTTTAAAATTAGTCACATGGTAATGCATTTCTGTGTGTATGTAGCCATCAAGTGTTTGCCTGAAATCCGTTTGTGACTCCTTACTGCACTACACTACAACAAAAATCCTCCCCCTGCAAAGTTAGGAAATTAAAAGTCAGCAGGTAAGTGGTTTACAATGTTAGCTGTTAATTGTGCAGCCATAAACTACATTTTTCATTTATTTGGAAATTGGTCGTTTACTGAACAGCTGCTTAATATTTTGCTTATGGTTTGTTTTTAGATTTCTTCATGTGTTTAGTTGTCTTAAGTTCAGACAAGTTGACCTACCTAGGCTGATTGCTTTACATGTGCATGGCCTAATAAATGGGTATCACAGAGAATAGATTCCAAACACTGGGGGGAAAGTGAAATTTTCAAGTATACAAGTGTTTGAGACACTATGTACATAATATATATCCCTCATCCAAAGATAGGTAGGTATCTGTTCACAGCAGTCAGTTAAGACAAGGCATGTGTATAGTGTCTTTTAGCAATAACTTTGTCTTGTAATATGAGTGAAATAACTTCAAAATAATATTCTCCCTGAATGTTGTTCTATGCTGTAGGGCCATGGGTGTCCTGCCCTTTTCCTTGTTAGAGCAGTATTATCTTTACACTCTTCTGGGCAAAGACTGTGTCTCCTTTGGTAAAACTATTTGCCATGTTTGAAATGCTTGTTTGTGTCTTCAACAGGGCAAGACAGGAGAACTGAATCAACTGCTAAATGAAGTTAAATCAATGCAGGAAAAGGCTGTTAGTTTTCAGCAAGAGAGAGACCAAGTCATGGTAGCACTCAAACAGAAGCAAATGGAGAGCAGTGCCCTGCAGAGTGAGGTACACCACCAAATAATTTACAGTTGCAAGTAATAAAAAAGAATAATAAATTGCATCTGTAATATTTTCTGAATTATTTTTGGTAGCAATCACTTGTAAGAAGCATTTGAAGTCGATACACACGCAATGTGCTTCAATGGACATGTTTTATATTTGTTTAAATTATTTTTATGGGAAGTGATAGTACAGGCAACTTAAGGTATGTTCTACACAGATACAGCATTTGCGTGAAAAAGAGCAGCGCCTGAATCAGGAACTGGAGAGGTTACGTAATCACCTTTTAGAAATGGAAGACTCCTACACACGAGAAGCTTTAGCTGCAGAAGACAGAGAGGTCAAGCTAAGAAAGAAAGTTTTGATATTGGAAGAAAAACTCGTGTCCTCATCTACTGCAGTGGAGAATGCCAGGTAGTCTTTTAATTTAGACAGCAGTAGCATTGGCTGTAAATATCACAGTTAGATAGACTGGTACTGATAGCTTTATTTTACTGAATTACCATTCTATTATATGCTAAGCACTTGATAAAACAAAAAGATACGAACTTTTGTTACTCTAAATCAGGAAGGTGATTTGAAATATACTTGGCTACTGTTGAGAACTTAAGTATTTGTCCTTTTAGTAGCAACTGTTGAAATGTCACATCTTTGACAGCGCTTAGAACTAGAAACAACAAAAATCCCTCAACCCATCAATTTAGTTGTCTGTCAAATCAAAAAAGATGGACTTAACTTACTTTTAAGTCAAGTCTTCATTCAGTTTGAGAGAGTCTTGTTTTATACACTTCAATGCACAGATGTGACTGTCATGCTTTGTGAACTGCTTTTGAGACAAGTACACATCCTTACTTTATACCTGATACCATGGAAAGTATACACTGCTGTAAGCTTTTTTCTTTTTAGCATATATATATAAAGCAAGATGCATTGAAGTTCTCATGGGTAGCAGAATCTGGGGGGCTAGAGCCAATTGTGGTTTTTTGTTTATTTGCCATAAACACATTTTTCAGCCAGAACAATGAAAACCCAAGTATTAAAATTACTCAATGCTTATCTTGACTGCTTTAATATTGTTTTATTTAGAGGAACGTTGGTTACTTTGAGCAAAATAATTCTTTTTTCATCTTACTACAGTCATCCAAATGAACAAGTATTTTAATCAAAAAATATGTATGTAGCTGCAGTCTTTCTTTTTTCTTTAAGTGCCAAAGATGGATTCTGCTCTTAACGTTCTCAGCAAAGAGATTTCTGAGTTGAGCAGAATTTGTTGTGAAAAATTGTGGAAGAGGAAAAAAGAGGAAGAGTTGGGAGAAGGTTGTGAAAACTGTTCATCAGAATGCTTCTTAATTCTTCATCAAACTTGTCAGATACCATTCAAGAAATACTGCCTATTTCCCACCTGATAATGCACTCTTTAAAAAGACTGGTATAGGAGTAAATCAGGTTCATAATATTTTTGCATAATGGGAAGTTAAATGAAGCGTTCAGTGGTCAGTATGGAGCAAGATATACTGAGTTTTTGGAGACTGGCTTTGAAAGTAAAAATTGGTAGAAAGACCTATTGATTCATGTAGTAATTGAAGCAGCCAATTAGCAAGGTACGGATTCTTTTTTTGGTAAAGATACTGTTACAATAATGGACAACAAAGATTATTTTTTTCTTTTTCTAATGTACTTCAAACAAAAGTAGGTGGGGTTTTTTTGATTGCCAAAATTTTAGTACCAGAATTATTTAAAATCTGTTGTTAGGTTGGTTTTTTGTTTTTTGTTTGTTTGTTTTAAGAGGAATCAGTGGAAAAAAATGGCCTTCATTTTTATAAATTGCACTGTTTTTGCTGGGATTTAATTTTCTCTGTGATCACTTCTGTTATTGTCTTCATAAATAATGTATTTTATTTTTCATTAAGCCATCAAGCTAGCCTGCAAGTTGAATCTTTGCAAGAGCAATTAAACCTGGTTTCCAAGCAGAGAGATGAAACTGTGCTACAGCTCACCATCTCACAGGATCAAGTGAAGCAGTATGCATTGTCACTGGCCAACCTGCAGATGGTACTAGAGCAATTCCAACAGGGTAAGTTTTGTCAAGAAATACCAAAGATTGCAACAAGCATTTTTCAACTGGGATAGTTACCATATTTCGGTGCTTTTAAAATACTAGTTACCTGGTTTCCTTTTTGATAGCTTGAATTTCTGAATCTGTTGTCTTTTAAAAAACTTACAGAAACAATTCTGACCCAGTGAAAGCTCACAGTCAATATCCCATTTATGAAATTTGAATTCCACTTCTACCTTATGAAGACTAGATATGATAATGCTGAGGTTTTGCAATTGTGTATCCCAAAGGGACTTACATGTTGTGAATCAAGATTTTTTTTGTTTTGTTTTGTATTTTTAACCCTTTAGAAGAAAAAGCTATGTATTCAGCAGAGCTGGAGAAACACCAAAAACAGACTGCAGAGTGGAGGAAAAAGGCAGAAAACTTAGAAGAAAAAGTCATATCACTGCAGGTGGGCTGAATAACGAAATTGAACCCTATGAAACTGAATGCTAATTCTTGACTGAATTTTTTGTTTTAAACTGCTGTGTTAAGTGTGACTGTCTAAGAATACATCAAGTTATGTAATTATTCTCTCTTCCTTGGAAGAGAGGGGGGCACTAAAAGGTCAGCAAAATAGCATTCCTCTGCTGACCATCCATTTTCTGAGGATGTTTACAATCCAGTTATTGTAAAGAACAAGCGATTGAAGTCTCTGCATCTGTTATGTTTGATCTGTGTTGTATTAGTGTAATTGTGACAGTGAACTCCCTTGCTTCTCTTTGTGTCCCTGTCCTGCCCTCTATTCAGGAAAGTTTAGAAGAGGCAAATGCTGCACTGGATGCAGCATCAAGGCTTACTGAGCAGCTCGACATCAAAGAGGAGCAGATTGAAGAGCTTAAGAAAGAAGGTAACTACATTTTTTTAATCTCTGCTTAAAACATTCCAAGCAGCTGAGGAGGGTATCTAGTATTCCTAGAAACTCACCAAAATTCTTCTATGAGGAAAAGAGTAATTCTGTGCCACCTTTTTAGGACTTCCTTGTTTATAAAGCAAATTTGAAAAAGTGTGTTTATCTTCTGTTAGGGATCTTTCTCAAAACAAAGCCCTGTTGGGGTTTTTTTTCCCCTTGTAAATACCAAAGCCCTTGATTTAGCTCTGTAAGTGTCTTTGTAAAAACTTTGTGAAATACCAAATGTTGTCAGATTTTCCAAAGTAACTAACTACCATATTTGACATAGACACAGGAATACAGTGAGGTAGAGAGAAAGGGTGTGCTGTTGGTAACAGATGTAGAGGGAGCAGCTCTTGCACAGATGGGAGACTGTCTGAAGAGATTATGTGAAAGGTCTTGGACACATCTTTAGATTGTATTTTTAGATCTCATTTCAAATAAGCTTCCTGATTGCTCATATTTAGAAAGATGCCTTTTATATTGTTCTCAGATTAAGTACTCTAATTTGATGAATGTCATTGCTTTGGATTGGAAGACAAAACTTGGCCAAATGGTAGAGGAATTTGCCAGAAGAAACAGTTTTGAAAGGAAGAACATTTACAGTGAAGGTGGTCAAACATTGCACTAGGTTGCCCAGAGACGTGGAGTGTCCATCCACGGAGATATTCAAAACCCAACTGGCCATGGTCCAGGACAGCCTGCTGTAGATGACCCTGCTTGAGCAGAGGGGTTGGACTAGATGATCTAGAGGTCCCTTACAACATAAATGTTTCTTTGATTTTGTGATTCTGTGAATGTTTTGGGGTGTGGTTTTGTTGTTGTTTTTTTTTTCCCCTTATTCTGACATCACTGAAATGTGAATTCAGTAAGAGATACATAGCCTTCTCTTTCATAAACACATTAAGCATTTAGAACCGTAGGAAAGCCTAAAAAGGCAAAATAACCTTTTACTAAAAACTGATACATTTAAATGTATTTCTGTTTTATGGCCTTACGCTATTTAGTCTAATCAAATGGAAAAAATGAAAGGTAATTCTATACAATGTATTTGACTATCAAACTTCAGTAAGATTTATAAGCTCAGACTCACTTGGAGGTGACAAAATAGCTATATGAGTATAAGGTCACTTTTTTTTTCATTACTGCATTAATTTTAGTTTTAATGAGAAAAGGAGTCATAGCATTAGCTAAAGCAGGACTTAGGACTAATAATAATTTTGTTGGATTTCTGTACGTACATCTCAGCCCTGACTTGTAATTTTGTCTGCAATGTTTCGTTGAACCAAGAGGGAAAGTTACTTCTCTGTGTCTAGTTGCATGACAGTTCTGATATGGGTAAATTTATTAACAGTACCGACTGCTGAGGGAATATTAGGCTTTTTTCTCTTTTTTTTGTTGTCTTCATCTGTTCCTCCTCCATTTTCCCAGCTGAATCCTACTTTCTCTTTTTCTCTTTATTTCTGCGGGTCACCATATTTTGCTATTACTGCAGCATCCTCTGTTGTGGTCAGGCTTTCACTGAGCACATGGGCTAAATGCAAAATCAGAGGAAAATTTGTGATTGGTCCCTGAAGTGGCTCTAAAAAGGGAGCTTGAAGCACAAAGGTTTGCTCACTCTATGTGGCTACTTAACAGCTCTTTCTGGTTTTTTTTCCCCCATGTCTGTGGGAAATTTTTGGGTAAATGCCTTTAATTAAGGCTTGCTGGGGGAAGACCTGGAAGATCATCTCTGCTGGATGCAGTGATAATTTATTCTGAACATATACGACTAATTATTGCTATTCATTTTTAAATTATAATTTGTCTTACTCTTGAAATAAATAATACTTTCCTAAAGCATACTTGCTTATGATCAGATAGTTGGTGTGAAAAGTCATTTGAAAGTCTTCACAGTTTCAGCAAGAACTCTACAAAAAAAAGTTATGACTTTTCTACTAGATAATGGAACATATACTTACTTAAACTTAATTGTGTCTAAGTGCAATTTGGCATTCAAGTGGGCATCATAGGACTGCTCCCTGAGTTCACATACGAATTTTACACGCTAAATTAAATTTCAAGCTGCTACATGAATGTGCAACTCAATACTGATTTGTTTTTTAATTGACTGATCTGTATATCTCTGTCTCACTACAGACATTCATAGCAAAAGTTTTCAAACACCCTGGATTGAAATTAATGTTGGCATAGGCAAATATGGCACTCTCAGATGGAGAGGTCTTCATAACTGTTTAATTTTGGTTGCAAACCTTTGCATATGAAAGCAGGAGGGGTTTGAACTTTGAGAGAAAACTGAATCTCAGTATTTTATCAAGCTATGTTGTATTGGCAAGTGATTTACTTGTTAAAAAAATTGAAAAGGGATTGTTGCATAAAAGAAACAGCACTTTAATGTTGTTGTAGAATAAATCATAATTTTTATTGAGGAAAAAAAAAGACCACTCAGTTTTCTCTATTTACACAAGAAAACATATAATGTCTTATTGAAAATTGGCCAAATACATTCCCAGACACGGTTTTGTTGGCCAAATCTTTTGAAGGATTTCTTTGTGGATTTTTTTGGCAGGAGAAGTGATTTTAATGGAAAAGTATAAGATGTACCAGATGCAGTTTTCTGGATTGCCATAAATGGTTAACAAATTACTGGAGACTATTGTAAATGTCTGGTTTACAGCAGTCCATGCTGAATTTTGGCTCAGGTCTTTTTTGTTATTCAGTCTTTTCATACACATGAAGTATGTGTTTTAAGTCCTTTTCAACTGTAAGATTCTATTTTAGAAGGAAATATTCCATTTAAAAAATATGTTTAATGATACAGTTGCATAGTCACTGTGGATGGAATATAGCTGGGTAGCTATCCTTAAAAGTTGGTCCTCTTTTATATAAATCTTTTTTCCAGGAAAAAATAGAAAACAACAGTAAGATTTCACTTAAATTATTGATACATTTGTTTTAAAATTCATAATATGAATAAAAATTGAAAAGGAAACTCGTGATTGTCCTGCTTTGTAGAGCAATAGCAAGAGAGATTTACTTGAAACTTGTTTTCAGATGCTGTTTGTTTATCTTTTTGTGGCATTAGTAGTTTAACTTTTTAAATTCCCTTTTACTCTATGGAGACCCAGATGATAACTCAGCTTCCATGTATGCTCCTACAACTATTATCATTCCATAATTATATTGCAAATGTTTTCCTTCAAGTATTGGGGTCCTATTTAACCACACTTACAAAGTAGCATAATTTTAAGTAAGTTTAAACCTTGAAACCATGGATTAATTCTCCTGTGCCTCACCCTGGTGTTCTGAGGGAGAGGAGTGCTAAAGAGCAGTCGCGTTATTGGAATGGATTTCCATGCATATGGATGTAGTTGTTACAAGATATATTGTTGCATAATAGATATAATTTTGTTTGTTTTTAAACTTGTTTTGAATAAGGAGCTTAATCCTTATGTTCCTTGAATACGAACTTTCCCAGCATGACACTAGTTAGTTTGTTCTACTCTGTACTCTCTAAAATTCATATTTGTGAAGTAAAATCTTTATATAAAGACGGGGAGTATTTGAACAGGACATACTAGGTTGTATCCATTTCACAGCCTAGCTCTTTGATCTATATGTACGAAAACTCTGGGTTCTCATGGAGTTATTGGTGTTAATTGAGAACCATGTTGTGTCAACATAGTTGTGGCATGCATTTATTAAAGATTGAAAGTCATGTGGAAACTAGAGTGGAATGTTTTTCATGCATCCCAGATGATTTGAAGGCTATAAAAATTTATAAAAGTCACTTTTCTTACAAAGATGTTGAGGCTTTTTAGAAATTAACTACAAGATAGATACAAGAAAAGTGTATGTTTTGTGGGTTTTGTTTTTTAAATGAAGCGCTTTTAATTAGCATGAGCCCAAGAAGTGTTAAAATGGTAGGGAAATTAAGTTGATCAGCAGTTTTTCCATAGGATTTGAATATAAGCATTTAACCTTATAGAGGGAGGGGAGAAAAAGCTCATAACGTCTGCTTATTTAACTGTAGGGTAGAGTTGGTCTTCACGTGGACAGTCCCTGTTACAATATATTTGCCAAGCTTTTGTGTGTGATTAAGACTTGTACTTTTATTAGGAAAAAAGTAACTTCAAAGGTAATATCTTGCAGAACCCCAGTTTGGTGAAAAATTATATTTTTGCTGCCTTGAGGTGAAGCCATTTGTAGTTCACCTTCTAAGAATTCTTTGTACTTTGTAATTACTTGTTTTCTTGTCTGAGAACACTTTACGGCCAACGTTCTTAAATCCTGTGTTTGGGGATTTAAGTGAGATAAATTTTTCTAGCACTTTTACTCTGTGTTTTTTGTACAAACTTGTATAGACCTGAACATCAGATACTCTTACCCTGTTTCTAGTATATCTGAGTTTTTATAAAGAGCAAACTTTGTGCCTTGTTTCCTTACAATCAGAATGTTGTACAATATTTATGGCAAGTAAAACTTGTAGGAGAAATTTTTTCTTTTATTACGAGCTTTATTTTTGAGTTTTGTGGGAGGTCAGAGGAAGCCTGAGTTACTGACACAGAACGATTGGAGTAATTGGGTGTATTCTGTATTTGAGCTAACAAGTAATTTGTGTTGGTGGAATTTTAGAATTGTAGAGAAGTTGGTGCTGTGAAATTATTGGGCAAGAGTGAATATAGCAGTATCATGCCAGGGCTCCTTTTAATGAAATGGGCTACTACATTTGTATCTCCCTCATTAAACACTCTGATGTCATGAGTCTACACGATAGTAGACAAATCATTGATTAAGGTCAGGAATTTCAGAAAGTTGAAAAGTTATAGCACTAGTGAATGCAGGATCTAAACTCTTCTCTTACTCTTCTAGTAGTTTCTGGTTTGGGTTTGTGAAGAGGAAGAATAGGGTCCTTTGTGTAGGCCAAGAATGTCATTATCGGTGTTGTGATATCCTAGATGAACCGATTTATTTCATTGCAGCCACTACAGAACAGTATCGGAACTTGGAGTTAGTGTGCAAAGAAAGGCAGAAAATCTGTGTAGTGACTCCTAGACAACTTCATATTAATTAACTTATAATACTAGCCTGTTCACTTAATTTGCAGGCACCATGACGCCTGACTGAAAGCGTTTGCCATTTTCCCCTCAGTTTTATCTTTGGTTCCTGGTAGCTGTGGCATTTCATCTCTGGCATTTTTAACTGAATGTTTGTATTCACAAAAGTATGGGGAATCTTGCATAAATCTCTGCAGAGCCTTTCTTGCCAGTATACTGAATCGTGAAGCACAGCACTGGTTCTAGGATGCATTAGTGCATCCCAGCATGCTGTTTCAAGAGCTTGCATCAGTTAACAGGAGCCGGAAAGGTCCTAACAAAAGAGACCCACAACAAGCTACTGATATTGCTCTGCTAGCCGGTAATTCTCCTGGGAGACTGGAGAACTCCTTAGTACTTCAAGGCTTTAGCAACCTGATAGTAGAGTATGCAGAATAGCTGGGTTTAGGAAGTATTTGAGGTTAAGTACTGAGATCAAAAGACCTGATGCCAACATGCAGTTTGTTCAGATTTTGAAAAAGATTGCCACCACAGGACTATAGACCTTGATCCAGAGTTTCTTTCCAGTTCTGTATTATCTAGGTGGAACAGAGCAGTTCATCACACCTTCTGCAATTGATTTATTTTCTGTGTGTTCCTGTACTTTAGAATTGAGTATTGTTCTGGAAATTTTAGCTTATGATTTCAAATATTAATCACTTATTAAGTTGACACTTTTTAAATAAAAAATCAAGCTGATTTTGTTGTTGTTTTTTTTAAAAAGCACCATAACAATATTAGCATATTTTTATTTTAAAACGTGTGTATTAATAATAAGTTTTGCAACAAAATTTTGAAGTTTCAATTTTTGTTTATTTGCTGTGACATAACATTTTATAGGTGAGATCAGAAGAGAAATGTTAGAAGATGTACAAAATAAACTAATGAATCTTATGAACAGCACAGAAGGAAAAGTGGACAAGTAAGTCTTTAATGAAAGACTTGGTATACGTTTTTGGTTTTTATTCCTCACAACATATAGATATGTTACTAACACAGCTGCAAGAGTAGCGCAGAACTGGGCTTCTGTATGTGATCTTGTAATTATACTTTGATTATTTTGACATTTTTCAATTGCTTGGTGGTTGTAAATAGTAATTTTGATTAGTAAAACCAATGTGCTTGTAAATTTGGATTACTGATGTGTTTCTTAAGTAGAAGTACACTTCATCTGTGGGGTTTTTTTTTTCTTCTCTTTACCCATTAGAACTGAAACGGGGATAGGCAAATGGGTTCCCCTGTCCCCTTCCTTGTGTCTTGACTTGGGACTGCACATAAGTATCTGTTTAAATGCTCTCCTGAGTCAAGATCTTAGAATAAACATTTTCCCTGATTGTAGTACTTACATCAAAACTTGCTCATGTACAATTCAGTTTCACCTTACTGCATACAATATTTCTAATACTGTCCAAATGGACACTAATTGTGTAAGAAATGTTATAACTTGTAGGGGAAGGAAATTGGTGAAGTACCCTTTTAGATCCTTATATTAGATTTGTTTATTTGGATTATTGTAGGTTAGGCAAGAGCATGAGGAATAAATGCCTCAGTATTACAGTATCAACTGTTAGGTAAGAGCAGTTTGTATAACAAGCTTCCTTTGTTCTGCAGGCTCCTGATGAGAAATCTCTTTGTTGGACATTTTCATACTCCAAAAAATAAACGTCCTGAAGTATTAAGGTTAATGGGAAGTATCTTGGGAATAAAAAAGGAAGAACTTGACCAGGTAGTACTTTGCAGAAAACTGGACTTCCTTTTTTATTTGCAGTATCATTACCTGAAAATAGAATGACTTGCTGCTAAATTAAATGTCACTGTCCCTGCACTTCTTGTGGGGAAAGTATGGGTTTTGTTCTCTCATGTGAATTAATTTTTTATGCGGGACTTGCTGATCTTAATGGAATCTTTTGATAACATTATTTTAGTAGAATGGATCTCATTTTGCTGAGGAATGCTAATGCAGAAAGGAAGGGATTTAACTTTGTGCTGTTGTGTATAATAGCTGTAATATGTCAGTTACAGAAAAGTAAGCCAGTTTTATATGTACCACTAGGTATTGTGAAGAATGTGGGGCTTATATTTTTAAAAAAAGAGCCAGGTTTTTAGCCTGCCAGTCTTTGGGAAGCAGAGAATAAGGTTTCGATGGTAATTAAAGTTTTTATTTATCTGTAGGATTCCCTCATAGTTACGGTGAATAAATATAATGAGCACAATGTTGCATTTTCTTTTAGCTGCTGCTTTATTTTTGGTTTCCTAACCCTTTTTTTTTTTAACACTTTCTAGTTATTATCTGAAGACCAAAGAGGAGTTACGAGATGGGTGACTGGCTGGCTTGGTGGAGGAGCTGGGTCAAAGAGTGTCCCTAGTACACCTTTGAGGCCGAGTCATCAGAACATTTTTAATAGTGTAAGAATTAATTGTGCATTCGCTATGTTTGAGTCCAAAAAATGGGGCAGTTGCATGTTAATGCTGATGTTTGGTTCATCAGTTTATTGAGCTTCATTTACTGGTGCTACTGTATCTTGCATTATTTGTTTGTTTTGTGCAACTGCTTTGGCATAAGGTTTTTTCTGCACTAAATAAATATGTAGGCATTGATGAAAATTATACAATACTAAGTGTTGGGCTAATACAGAAATCCAGTTACTGTTCACTGGTTCCTGGGATCACTGGCTTCTTACAGTATGGACTTTTATCTTGCAAACTGACAGTGCTGGAGGTTAAATACATGTGGGAGTCTGGAATTCTGCAATACTCAACAGTATAGAAGACCCATGACATCGTATTCTGATGACTGTGTTCCCATATGTCCTTTAAATTTCATTTGAAAAGCTTTCTCAGCTGCTGCAACCAGTGCCTCTTATGTAGAGCATATAAAGTTGATATTTTAAGCTTTCAAATACTGTAAAGCAACAGTTCTCATAGCATGGTCCATGGGAGCAGTTAATCTATGGAACTTTCCATTTTGCAAACCAGTGAGTAATGCACTCAAGGATAGAGCACTAAGGGATTGGGCTTTTTGGATTAACTTTGGTTTTTTGGTCATTGAGCTAGAAAAGCATGTTGAGAATTGATTCCTGTAAATTATCTTGAAGTGTAGGGATTGTTTTTTGCCCACTAAAATAATGCAGGCACTTAGGCCACCAGAGGATTGTGGTCTGATTAGCAATGGATGTAAAAGAGGAAAATTAATGCTTTTGTATGTATAGTACAGGCTTTACTAAGCAAAATTTTATCTTGTGATGCTACTGACACCTTAATCATTCCATGATTCCTTTGCTCGAGACTTTTGTCAAATAAACCAAGCAGTGGGTTTTAAGAGAAATGTTGAAGTTTTATGTGTTTCTGGAGGAGTGATTTGCTTGAGCATGGACACAGGAAATACTGCAATGTCAGTAGCAGCATGGGATTCTTGAAACAATCGGCTTAAATCAATAATGGAACCATAGTGGAAGTATGTGTGTTGTCTTTAGAGTTTATCAATTTCACATAAACACCACTTACTGAGACAACAAAAAACTCTGTATTTTGAAAAGAAATTTCATTGTCACTCACTAAGTGACAAGTGAAATTTCAATGTCACTCGCTAAGTACCAAGTACTAAGTACCAGTACAAAATTCTTTGGAGGCTGTTGGCAGCTTCTTGTTTTATGTATATATGTATTTTTAACTTACATACTTTTCAACAGAGCATCAGTAAAATATAATAACTAGTAGCCTCTTGTAGTCTTTTTCAGAATTGTTTGTGAAATTCCTCGAAACAGAATCTTGCCCAAGCCTTCCTCCACCCAAGCTCTCTGTTCATGATATGAAACCTTTAGGAGCAGCAGGAACTGGTAAAACTAGCAGTACTCCATCCAACAGTCAAATGCAAGGTAACATTTGAAGGAAAATTTGAATCTTTACACAGAACATAAATAACTAAAGGTGGAATTTTCAAGGGGATTTCAATGATTCTGTGCTTCCTCACTTGTGAACTATGCATTTGATTTCTTCCCCCATGCCTTTCCTGCTTTCTTATCTTTTTTTTTTCTTCTTCTCCCACCCCTCCTTCCTACTGTTTCTACACCCCGCTTCCTAAAATCTCCATATGGAAGATTAGAGGGACCAAATTCCCTTTGATATGGAAAGGCTTTAACAGCACCTGTTAGAGCCAAACAGATGCTGTGCAGACAACTCCATATGGTATATCAGTAAACCCAGTCCTGACTTTCAGCATCCCTGTTGATTAGCTTGGGTCTCACTGAGTGAAGAATGCAAGTAATACCAACCTTGTAGTGCCTCTCTTGTATGTAGAACCTGGTTGCTCAGAGGACTGAGATAAAATCAGTTAAGTATATGGCCTGATTTGAAATCTCTGTAAGCTGTGCATGAGTGTTAACTTTGATTTTTTTTTTTCTAAGGCAGAGAACAATTATGCTTATATTATGCATGTTGAAATTAATGCACTTTTGTCTAAGTAATGTAAGATCCATATCTTCAGTTTAACTGATCCAGTTTGTACTTAATTTTTTATGTGCATTTAAGACTTCACCTTAATACAGTCCTGCTGATTTGCAGAAGCTTATTTTGATTGAAACTTTTAACTGTAAACTTAAAAAAAACCAAACAAACCAACCCCCAAAACCTATGTATTATATAGATCTACAGAGAGAGATGTATGCTAAAAAACCCTCTTTCAATTTGCCTAAAATAGTTGGATGTTACAAAGTATAAATGTCTACTGTGAAATACCAGTTTACCTATTATATTACTGTTATACTACAAGAAAGAAGATTAAAAAGAAAATTAAACTTAATTTAGGTTTATTAAAAAATAAATAAATAACTGTTTTCAGAGGTAAAGTACCTATTTTACTTGGCAAAAAACCAGTTTCCTTGCCTGGAAGAACTAAATTCTTGGTTCCTTTTATCCATTCAGGAGATAAATTGCTGGCTTCTAAAACTAGACACCCATTATATATATATCCCTTTAATTGTTTCGGTGCTTTAAGTTTTTTGTTCCTAGAAATAAACCATATGGTAGCAGTTTTTAAGTGCTGGACACAAATGTCAGTATAATATCCACACAGAAATGAATTTATGAGAATCAGGATGTTTACATGATGAAAGACCCTTTTTTAAAAACAAAAAAATCTGAATAAAATCACCTATCCAAACAATTAGTATGATACGGGAATGTCAGTTTAGTTTCTGCTCTACATCTGGTGTAGGAACCTTGAGAACAGGTTACGTCTGGAGCTGAGTGAGGATTTGATGGGGGAAGGTGAGGAGGGGCAAGTCAATTGTTAGATTTAAAAAAAATAGTTTATTAATACTTTATTAAAATGAAAATTCAGTTAGAATTTGACTAATGAGCGAACATTAAGTTTTGTCTCAAGACTGAATTGTGACTCACTGTCCATGATGTTTATTTACAGAGGTTTTCTTGGGGCTGACCCTGGGGAAGCTGTGCCAATACACCATGGGGTTGGAAACCTACCTGTGTGCTGCACTGTAGTGCACGCACAAGGGCCCTTATGCCTTTCCATAGTGCTGGAGTCAACATGACAGATATTTCATGTCTGACATTGCACATGTGAAGTGAACCTTGGCAAAGGGTATTCACGTTGCCTGTCACAGAGGTGTATAGATTTTTTTTGGGTAGCCTCAGCTGTTACTGAGTTTCAGCTGCCAACAAGCACGATATGGTTGGCAGGTCCTGAATCTTTAAGTCAGTCTTGCAACTGGTGGCTTGAAGTATAGATACAGAAATTGTTCAGCAAAAGAAGCAATGGCAGATGAGATCCAAGATGAGAGGAGATAGGGAGAATGAAAGTCTTTAAGACTGTCTATAGTCCATGGCAATAAAATAGGATTTTCACATTGCAAAAGTAAAAGGCAAATTTAGACCTTGTTTGTGAGCAAATGCTGTAAAATTGTGTAGACTTATGCATGCTTTCTAACAATGTGTTTTTGTTGTTGGGTTTTGTTTTTTTGTTTTGTTTTTTTGTTTTTTTTTTACTTTTCAGATTCTGCAGTCTCGGGAATGAGCAGAAGACCAGATACAAATCCATTTTTAGCACCTCGATCTGCAGCAGTGCCTCTCATAACACCTGCTAGTAGTTCTGGACATCTGCTTATGAAACCTATTTCTGATGCGTTGCCTACTTTTACACCACTGCCAGTGTCCCCTGATGCCAGTGCTGGTGCTGTACTAAAAGACCTCCTAAAACAATAGATGATCTTGTATCAATATGATGATAGTAGCACTTTACAGAAAACGAGAACACTATGTTGTATATAATTTACCACAATGAGGCCTTCTGTAAAAAGTCATGTACTTGTTTGCAATTGTACCTTGCTTTTCTTTTAATTACAAACTAACCAGTGCTTTGGAAATTCTAATGGTGGCATGAATAACTGCCTTCTTTATAGCACGCATTCATTTTGGGCATGGGTTAAATCTTAAACTGAGAAAAAAAAAAATCTATCTTGTTGCTAGATTGTCTCAAGACAAATAGAAGGATTTTTAAACCTTAGTTATACTCTGAGTTGTTTCAGTTACACATAGACAGCGTTAACTCTTTGGTGTTGAGATCCGTTTTTCCATTAAAACAATCTGCCATTGGTAGTGGGCCTTCAAGAACCAGAATTTAAAAAAAAAAAAGTCTCCAGCTAAAATTTATCCTATTTGAGGTGTTCAATTAAGGACACAAACTCCAAAGAATAAGATGGTGAGCATATGAGAGTGTGATTATTGAGCAGCTGCAGTCTTCCCACACATGATTTGACATTTACTTAATGTACACTAGAACATGTATCTCTTATTTACAGGATTGGTCACATTTGGGGGCAATTTGAGGCATGTTAATCTCCTTTTGCACAATGATTTTATCCCCTCCCTCCCCCCTGACTAATAGCTGCTTTCAGCAGTCAAACCCATCAGCACCAAGGAGTTAACTGTGGAAGTGAGTGCTTCATTCTCTAGAGGTGTCCATATGATGAAGAGTGGGTAATTTAGCAAAAGATAGGTTCACATATATAAAGATACTGTACTCTAATGGTCTAAGATGTATATTTGAGAAACTTTTTATCTTGCAGGATTTTGTAAATCCAAATATAGGCTTAAAGCTTGAACACATGTGTAGAATTTAAAGGGAAGAAGAAGCTTACTTATCTCAAATGTGTAAATAGGTCTTTGTAAGACCAAGGCCAAAGTCAATTATTGTGTAAATTTTGCTGTGATAACTTGGACACTGTTTTTGGCAGGTGAGGAATGAAGTTGCATACTAAAGGATAAAAGTCATCTTGCAAAAAGTCATCTTCATAGTGAACTTGAGATGAAACATCCTCAGTTTAAAATATGTAATTTCTAAATCTTTTTATATGTCATTCCTTGTTTAGTCAGTGTTAAGATAACTGTTGTGCAAGTTCTATATTAGAACTGTCAACCTTTACTTCTCATTTTCATTAAGATCCTGAATTAAATTGTTGTAAGAGTTATATTTAAATAAAATTAATTACTGAAACTTGTACAGAATCAACCAAAATAATGCAAGAAATCTTTGCATTTATTTATGTAGAGGTCAAATATGAATTTCTTTTGTTGCCTTGAAATCTAGCAAAGTTTTTTTTAATTACTGTATTTACTTTAAGAACTGGTTGAGTCCCTGTTCTCCAGTATGTTAATGTTTCATGGCAGACGTATGCAAGTTTGGAAGTGGATTGACTGTATTGAATTTTTATTTTTAATTTTTTACTGCATTATAGACAAGGTAACTAATTTGGCAGTTTGACTTCTGAAAGGACAGCAGCCACACATAGTATACCAAAGTAAATTCTGCATTACATCATAAATGTAACAAGAATTTGAAATTACCTTGGCTGAGAACGTTTCAGTTTGGTACTTCAAATGTACATCTTAATTTAAACTGGACTGGAAGAGGTACCTTTATTTCTACAGCAAATATAAAGAAAACTGAAATCAGATGGCTTCTGTGCAGTCTCTCTTGTTCTTGTAGTCATGTCTATTTGAGGATATATAGCTGCTTCAGAATAAAATTGCCTTTTGGTGAGCCAGAGCAGAAGGAAATGTTTAGTTTTTAAAAATTATGGACCTATTATAAATTACAAATGGACTCATGCTGCTCACTATCCTCTAAATATACTAACTGAGCAGATCTTAACCTTTTTGTGCAAATTTTTTCTTTAATTGCAGAGAACTTAATACGTACATGCTTCTCTTCCAGGAGCTTTATAAATGCCAATAAATAAAACATGGTAAGACAACTTGTTTCTGCATCCTGTAAATCATCTCCATTCATACAGTAAGCTGTGAGTTTGAGGAGGGAAATCTAAAACCAACCCGAAGTATTGAAGAACTTCAGAGTTCCTCATTAAGCTACTTCAGAGAGAAGAAAATCCTCTACAGGAGAGATATAAGAGGCTTCAGTCCCTAAGTCCTAGGAGGTCTGTTGAACTATGGAGAAAATCCCGATGGTTGAGAGGTTTCTGTTCTAGGGCTTATTCCACAACAGCATTGGTGGGTTTTGTTGGTTTGTTAGAAATCAAATGCGCTCTGTGTTCCAGGCAGTACTTTCCCACTGAAAGTGTAGAACAACTTCATTGCCTTGTTTCTCTCTTCTTTCTTAGACTGTTTCACAGACTATTATAAACCTTCCAGATTTGTTTTTATTGAAAGATTAGTGGATATATTTTTTCTTCTAATTTTTCTTCTGTGTTTACTTTGTGCTTGATAACTGTTTCGTATATATTTACTTTACCAGTTTCCCACATGTATGTATGTGACTCGTGTAGTCTATCCTGTTAGTTTTGTGGGTCTTTCACACAGCAGTGGGGGGGGAAAAAAATTCTCTGTGGAATTTAAGAGCAGGTGCAGTAGTTGAAAATTTTAGTTCTTCATTTAACTTAATTGTCCTCTTTCACCTTGTTTTTGCAAGGAAAAAAGAGTATGGTCATCTTAGTTTTGGTCTAAGAAGCTGTCAGTTATCTTTAGTGGTGAGGTAACAGAATTCTAGTACAGAATTAATTTTGCAAACTTGATATAAGTGGAAAAAATAAGGGTTAGGATTTTCTGTTCTCCTCTTTAGACTCTAATTTTTTGCTGTTCTTTGCTCGTCCTGCATTCTATGCAAAGAGAAGGAATAACTGGTTGATCTTTCTAATTGTTACTGTAAAAGAATGCACAGGTGGTTTTGGTTTTGTTTTTTTTTAAATTAAACTCTCCTGCATTAAACCAGTTAGTCACAGCCATATAATTTGCCACATTATAGTGACCGGTGTAGAAAGAAATTTTATTTTTTTTACCAAATGTCAGTTCCCAGCCTGCATTTTATTATTGCTTCTTATTCATGTTCTTGACCCATTTTGCATAAATAGTTACTAATGAGGCAGGCTACCTGGAATATGTATAGCAGTGACTGACTGATAAAGCAGAAGAGGCAGAATGGAAGATGCTTGCCTTGTAAGTATTTCATATTATCGCATAACTCATGAAAGCTTTGCAATTTTAAGCCTTGATGTCGTCTTACTACCAGTTTTGATGACTTTATTGCCACATTATCGTATAAAAGTTAAAGAATAATTTTCTCAACTCATTTAATCAGATATACTTGTAAACTTGATGTTGCATCCTCCCAAACACTCCCAGTTTGGGAGTAGATTTAACTAGAATAAAATCAAATTTTTTTGTCACCTACTTGACAAAAAAAATAAAAACATTTGTTTAATGTGGAGAGACATTAGTATACTGTGGAAATAGCAGGGATAACAGCTTCATGCATTCTTTCAAACAGAGAGAAGTCTTTGATTTATCTAGACATTCAAACCAAAGTAGTCTTTGTGTCAATCCACTTTTGTCAATGTTTTAAAAAAAAAAACCAAACAAACCATATGTATATATACACATACAGCAGGGGTAGCAGTAAGGCTTGAGGAATTAAAAACATTGTATGTATTTGTTTTATTTTGGCTCTTTTTTTTCCCCTTGTAGTAAATTTAATAGTTTGTTGCCTTGAGTAGTTGTCTTTCAGGTGGAAAGCTTCTAATTAGCATTCTTAGAAAATAATATATAAGAATTACCAGCCTATAATTTTTGTTCTATTGTGTTGTGCCATTATATACTGCTGAATTTATTTGCAGCCCTGCAAAGCTTAAATATGGGAACTAGTCTTCAATAAAAAATAAAGGAATAGACAGCTGCTGGCATTTTATTTAAAGGAAAAAATAATTTGTACATGGCATGTTGTTTACAGTGGCAGCAACACTGAATCTTGGACTATTGTGTTTGTCTCAAGCTTATAGAAGAGTATGGCATTCTAAATTTCAGTATCTGAAAGCATCACCTATCTAACTCTGAAATACATTTTGTAGCAAGTAGTTGTTAAAGCATGTTATCAGCATAAGTGTCCAAGAAATGGGCCTGTTGTTTGCTGGTTGTGTTAGATCTGTTGAAAGGCTAATTTGGACAAATGTATTCCAAATGGGGAGTTCAGCCATACTGCTAAAACTCTGAAACATTTTGCCACGCAGAAGAAAGTTGTATCAAGTGATTAAAGGCTTATTTTACTTGTCAGAAATAACAATCGGAAGATAACTTAATTTTTCATACATAAAAAGGCGCATTTATTATTCAGTAAGTGACCATATGAAGTAATTTGGGGTCATTCTGTGCCTTCTTATTGAGCTGGGGACATTGCTGGTTAAATCTAATTTCTTTTTAAATGTTCACAGATGTTGTCCATCATCCTTGAGCACTGATAGTGAATTAATCTTTCTCTGCTCTTGTGTTAAGATTGCCATTAAGCAGCTTCTCACAGATTAGATTTTAAAATTACTATGCTTGCGTTGAGGTTTCTGGCAGTCTGTGCCAACCTGCCTTTGAAAAGGTCTGATGGTCAGCTAATAAATAGTACTCTGAATATCCACAGTAACACCAAAAACATTTCCCAGGCCACTTAAGCAGACTGAAAACACCCCTTTTTCTCTGTTTGTAGCCATTTTGATTTGAGTTCTTTTGCGCTTTGGGTGGTTGGGGTTTTTGGGGGTGGTTGGGGTTTTTGGGGGTGGTGGGGTTTGGTTGTGGGGTTTTTTTGTTGTTGTTCTCCTTGGGAACCATATACAATGTTTCCCCCTTTGAGGAACATGATGCAGCTCCCTTGCTGCTCATAGATCCAGCTATGTGGAATGTTACACCCAGAAAGAAAGTGCTCCCTTTTTTAAGTCTGCTTCTGCCAATTCTGTTTTATTCCTATTACCATGGCAATATTTTCTTCCAATGTGAATGTACGCTTCTTAGATTTCCTCCTATAACTATAAATTCTTGTGAATGTCGTAGTACCACAGCTGGGATGGCTCTTGTGGCTGCAGAAGCTGAGCATGTATGCTACTAGATCACTGAACTAGAGATAAGAATGTCTTTCAAATGTTTGCATGTAGTTGTGGAGTTCACAGCTGAAAATGGAGTGACATCTCAGATTGCTGGAAGAGAGATGCAGATTCACACCAAGTCAAAAGTTCAAGGTAAAAAAAGAGTGGGGATGGGACATCACATGACTCTCTCTTGCTGTATTTCTGTTGTCATTTATTAGTTGGACTAGAAAAATACACTAGTCAAGAAAAACGTGAATGTAGCAGCATGGTCCCAGAAGACTTGTTTTTGAATGAAGTGAGAATAAATTAATCTGATAAATTCAATACACTTACAAGTTGATCAAATTTAACATTGATTACCTGACAAATTCAGAACTGTTCATTATGCTCATGAGATGAAAGAATAATTCCCATTTTAAAGATACAGTGTCTGTTGGTAGGGATTGGAGCTTTGCCACATTTTAAAAAAGGTCAAACTCAACATCTTCTCAGGCTTGAAGGAACTTTGCTGAATACACAAAAGAGGAAACTTCACAGCTAAGGTTATGCCTTCAAGACCATTCAGCCACGTGCCAGCTGAGCTGAGCCCCAGAAACTGACCACAGCCCAGATAATCACATTTTCAGTAGACAGGTTCTGGTCACCTATGGTAGCGGCTGCACAAACCTCTGTAGCGGTGTTCCATTTTGATGGAATTTTGCCCTAAATTGATAAAGAAAGGAAAAGATGGCTGCAGCTTCTTATTCAACAATAGAAGCTGTGGCCTGAGCTTTGTTTCCTTATCTGAGATCATAGAGAAAGGATCCCTTGGATCCTTGTGATTTGATTTATACTGGGAGAGACACCTTGCCATTTTCTTAAGTGACTGGCAGACTTTGGATCACACTGCACATTGCTAGTCTTCCTCAAACCATCAATCTGCTGCCAAATATTAGGAGTATAAACCTCTTACCCTTTGAATGATGTAGAAATGAGTGTAAACACTTTTTTTTCTCTACAATCCTAAAACCTGTACAATCTCAGATTGTGGTTCTAATGCCCAGTCAGCTGAAAGAGACCCAGGAAGGAAGCTTGTGTGTACACAGGAGTCCTCAATCATCTACTTCTAGCGTAGTGTATTTTAATGAAGTCCAGTTTTGCTTTGGCAAGAACCAGCCTATCTTGGGACTTACACCCCCTGCTCTGAAGGAACATATGGAGAATATATTCCCAAATTCTCTTAAGTATTTTAATGGTTAACTGGCAAGTACATGCAGAGTCAGTGACAACAGAGAAGTTAACACATGTTTCATGAAGGTGTGAGAACAAGTCAAACTGGCAAACAAGTGGGACAACAGATTTCCTGACTGAAGACACAGTAATGCACAATAGTGAAACCCAGCTATAATGTTCGTATGGGCCATATATTTGAGTAGATCAATCACAATATCTTAGGGCCTCTATGCTTATTGTGTGAGTTAGTTTAATCTAGCCTGCTGAAAAAAGCTTGTGTGCACTTCTTGCAAGTGGATGAGAAGATGCAATGCATTTGCTAGCATCCACACTCCTTTACTGAAGTCTAACTAAAATGTGCATCTGACAGCAGAAACTTTGAAGGTGAATTTTTTTCCGAAGAAAAGGGTGTTCTTTGCCACCAAGACTAGAAAATGTCTTTCTGAATGTACTTTGCCATTGTGAGTATCCTGACAAAACCAAAAATAACTAGTATCGTTCAGTGTGTGCAACGTGAGAGTTGCCTTCCTACAACTTCCCACAACAATAACAAAAAAATATATAAAAAAAGGGGGGGGGGGGAAGAATCTGTTGTATGTCTTGCATCAAAACCTTCTTGGCTTCACTTTTGTCAGTACATTTGCTCCTGCTGAGGTGTGTGAGACAGGCTGTGGTCTTCTGCTTGCCCCCAGAGAAATACAGCTAGAGACTCAAGACTTGCTTTTTAACAGCCCTGACAATGTGCCTCAGGCTTTGAGAAGACCGTTCTGGTTACCAAGAAAGCAGCGCTGTGGTTTAGTGTCAGTACTTCACGTGGCTGCTGAACTTGGCAGCAGTGGAGAGTTTTGTATGTGTACCAGGTGGGAATCGTATGAATGAATGAAAGAAATTGTATGCAGTCTTTGACAGGGAATAGACCAGAAATCATATTTCACTGTGGCTCAATCTAGTTTTCAGTGCTTGCAATTAACCATTTATTTTAATGAGAAAACTATTTTAAAAGTATTAGTATTTTAAGTATTTAATTATTTGTTTATATTTATTAATTAATTATATTTATTAATTAATAATTAAGTAATTATTTAAGTATTTAAGTATTTTAAAGTATTTTAAAAGTCTGTGGGGAAAAATGGAAAAGTGGAAAAGATTATAATATTTGAGTTATGGTCAACTATTATTAGAGGGTTTTGTCAATGATTGACAGAACAGAGTTTAGAAGCCCTGTCACATGGCTTCTCAATAAGCACTGACAGACTACAGATCAATGGTATCAGGGAAACAAACTACTTGTGCCTGTTTTTTGTGTTTGTTAACAAAGTGAGCAAGTCTGACCCTTGCTGTACCAACAACCTAGAACGTTGTTCTGTCTCCCTTAAAGTGTAAAGGAAACCTAACTCTTCAGAGAGCTGTCTGGATACAGTTTGAGTATCAACCGGTGTCGTCAAGGTAAGGGGAATCTGGCAGTGCTCGTGTGTGGTTAACCCTAAGGTTTTCATTTGCAACATCAGGTGCTGCCTGTGCTTCCCCTCAGTGAATTTCAAGATGGTCATGCAAGATGGATTGAATTACAGCATGACCAGGTTTGGGGCATAGACCAAAGAGGTTTTACAGACTTGAGGCAGCTAGGAACTATTTCTTTTATGTCATTATGAAATAGTAACTATTAGCCATCACTGTAGCACAGCCACTTTGTACCTAGTGTTTGTTGACGGAATAATTAATAGTCCAAGGGGTCAGGGAAAAGAAGCACATAACACACTCAAAATGGTGTGTATTTTATCATTTGGCAGCTTTCTGCAAAGACTATTCTATCACGTGAGCAAAGTCAGATGATTGATCTTTACCTAGTAAATGCAGACCCTAGCAAAAGTAGCTCCTGACTCCCTAGAATGGGAAGCACTGCTAAACACAACTCTCTGAGAACAGGAGGCCAAGAGTCATAATGCTTCAAATCTAAACTTTTGTAAATTAGGGAGTAAGGAGCTAAGGACATGCTAAGGTTTTGAGAATTTGACCTTTTGATGCTACCCAGATAGACAGAAGCCCATGTTAAGTTTGGCAGAGGCAACTGAATTTATACACCTAAATAAAGGTACCCTGATTTATACAACTTAGGTATCCTGAATCCATGTGGTTCCTGAACAGTCAGTATAGTATTACCAATAAAAATATATTTAGCCTAAGCAACAAAGTGGCAATTGGATGTAAATAGGGCAATAGTAAAAGATAGTAGCAGTTTTGAGCAAATAAAGCAAGGTGGATAAGAATATAAATGGGAACATGTATAAAATATGAGAGCTGCAAACATTATTTCTCAGGAGAATAAGTAGTGACCATGAGAGTGATCCCGAATGCCTTCAGGTGCAGGTGTCTGAGAAACTGCATATAGGAAGGGAAATAAATGATTCAGCATTCAGCTAGTCATGGGGGAGCCAACCACATGAAATGTTGGTTGTAAAATTAACCTTTATGTGAAAATGTTTCCCTGTCTCCTGCAGCAGTTTTCTCTATTGTTATAAGGTATTAAAGTACTTGAGCAACGCTTTTATTTGTAATAAAAGGGTGTTTTCAGAATTACGAGCAAATCACTGAGTGGATTCTGGTTCATCCATATGTTTTGCTTTACATGCCATACCATGGATCCAACACTAAATTGTACCAGGAATAAAAACATAGTAAAGAAAGTGTCTTGAATGGTAGACTGAAGCACTGAAAAATAGTCATCAAAACTGAAACTTTTTCTGGAAATAGAATTGGAAAATATTTAGACTGCACTTTGCTCTGTATGCTTAAGTAGTGGGTGCCAATAAAAATGCAGGCAAACAGAAGACTGCCTTATTTTTGACAATAGGAGCAGGAACAGATGTGTTTAACTGTTTTCAACTAACTTAGAGGAGGCTTATTATGAAACTACAAAAATTTGAGGAGTACAGGATTCTAAAGAAAACGAATGAGTCATAACTAGGCTTGCCAGATCTGTCTGGACCCAAACCCAGACTCTGAATAGCACACTGTCTGCAGAGTACTCCGGATCAAGGACCTACAGAGTGCCACCTGCAGGCAAAGATCTTGTAGAGGGTACCTCTGTCTTTACTGGACCCTTGACAGAACGACGACTGTGGTGTGCTGCCCAGAACCTGCCTACTTGGACTGGGGATTCAGGAGCCCTCAGCACTCTGGCTGCGATGTTCTTCTCCTGAACTCAATCAGTGGCTCCAACCTCCTTGTTCTGGTACTTGTAATAGTCAGATGCTTTGCAGGTCAACCTGAAGCCCACACTGCCCTGGCCAAATGTGACTAGTAAATCTAGCTCATGGAAGAAAAGATTTTCATTAGAAACTAAAATGGAATAGGGAAACATCAGAAATCATTGCAATTGATCAAAACCTGAATGGCAAACCTTCCAGTTCTGGAGGTATAAACAAAACTCTGGTGAGAGGCCAAACTGAGACTGAACTGAGCCTGTAACTCACAGGAAGAAGGTTACATCTACTCTGTCATGGTGACGTGGTCTTGACTTTGTGCTTGGCACTGAGTCCCCCAGTTGCCCGGGGTACTGATGCATCTATGACTGCTATCAAAAATAGAGTGTGGAGGAGAAGAGATGGGCTGGGCTTAGTGCTGAGAAGTTCCACTTCAAAAAGCAGTTCGACTTACCTTCTTGGGTCCTTCCCTCTCCCTGCCTTCTCTGGTCTTCCAAAGGTATCTCAGCAGACCTCCTAATGGCATGTTCCAGTGCCAAGACCCCTGGGAGTCTTAGCCACACCTAACTCATCTTCAGTGCCCATTCCCTGGACCCTTTCTTGGGCTACCAAGGGTGGCTACAAAGGCTGTAGATTAAATCCTAGACCTAGAAAGAAACAACAACTATTATACTCAAATTCCATAGTTTTTGCTGGGAAAATTTCATGTTTGCTATTTACCGGTGCCAGTTAGGAGTTGGCTGGAGCCAGTTTCAGTTGCATGGAGTAATAGAGTAAATGTAAAAATAAATCCCTATACCATGGATCAGAGCTAATTTTCTGAGATAACGTAGTAGTTAAGGATAGTCTCCAAGAAAATCTATGCCTAAAAGATCAACACTAAGTCTCCTGTGCTGTGCTACTGATTTGCCTGGTATATGGGATTTACTGTTCTGTATGTTATTAAGCATTATATGGAAACCTTTTAAATACAGTATCTTATTTGGTACCTTCTGTTCTTCTAGCACTAAGGCAATTTTGTGAGAGGTTACACTTATGGTAAATAATTTGGCTGTTACATACCTTCACATTAAATTCAGTTGCAACACTTAATTTCTAAATGTCAAGTGAGTTCTGATGAATTGTTACTCTTCATTTGCTTGATTTGTTATACAACCTCTTCTGCTGGCACTTCAATTTTAGGCAGATCCTCCCAAGTATGATCTTTTTTTTGGTTTTACTTCTTTCTTCTTTTTTTTTTAATTCCACTATGGGAACCTCATGAAGTTTCTCTAGCAAATACAGATGAAGAAGAGTCACTTAACTTTCTACTGTGATTTTATCTTTTCTAAGCACTATTTTTATGCCTTGTTCATCTGTTGGCTTTGCAGACTGTTTGGCAGTTTTCCTGTTCTTGGTGTGTCTGAAAAAGAATTTATTATTAGCTTTTATGCCTCTTACGATTTGTTTCTCAAACTTTCTTGGCCTGCTTTTCTGTTTTTTACATTTAACCTGTCAGAGTTTTTGTTCCTTTCTATTTTCTTCATCTGGCACAACTTGAGCTTCTTGAATTTTGGTCTGAAACAGTGGACAAAACGGGGACTGATTGCTTTATCAGGCAGTACAAGTTAGCAGTACAAGTGCCTCTGTTGGGAGCAGGGTCCAGTTCCACCGACTTTTCACATGGTTGCTTGAGGTTCTGGTCCCCCACAGCACCTGAACAGACTGGAGTCCCTGGGAATAGCCAGGCTGCTTCTGCAGGGGGAACTCCTGGTACTGCTGAGCTCCTTGTGCTCCGACAACCAGCGCAAGTCAAAGCAAAGGCCGGCAGATTAAAAAAAAAAAAGAAACAATCTGTGCTGTAAACTGCATCCTTTTGCAAGGCTTTGTAAGCACTGCAGCGCGCGTACAGCAGAGCTAGCCAACAGGAGTACATCCCCTGCTCAGTGGAACTTCTACCTGTAGCATTCTGAATCGCTTCCTTCTAGCACCCCTCATTGCTGCCGAGCGGTGAATAATGAGTCTGAAAGCAAATAAGCAACATGCATCATTTTTATCACCCCGTTTCATAGCCAATTTATTTCCAAACAGTGTGGTTAACTTACAAAACCCCAAAAGTAAACAGGTAAATTGTGAAATGGTGTAATCCCTGCTATGGGAATAAGTAAATTGAGTGTAGTAGTTTCTAAATCGAAGAAAAGTTTATAAATGTCTTCTGGGGTTAGGAAAGCAATTGAGTAAATACAAAACAGTCAAAATTATCCCTCTCCTCATACAGAAACTTTCTGCCACCTCTATATATTGTCTAATATATAACCCTGGAAATCATAAGATAAGGAAAAGATCCAAAAACGTGGGTATCTTTGCCAATTGTTTTATTGAAAAAAGAAACCAGCAGCCTTTGCTTATATGTGCACCTATAAGAGTGAAACGTTTAAAAAGGGAATGTTTTCCACCACTTGGAAAGAGAGAAGCTCTGGAAGAGAGGGCTGATGTCAAGTATTTTTCTACTCTGGATTCATCAGCAGGGTTCTGGCAGGTACCCTTACAAAAATAGTGCACATACTTGTGAACATTCAAACATCCCCGCTGAGAGATGGCATTTCCACAGACTTGTTTGGGTTTGCGCAGAACCTGAAATGTTTTAATGGAAAATGCAAAATATACTCGATGCTACGGAGGGTAATCTTTTGCTCTGGATAAAAACAAAGTGAATTGTCTAAGCAGACTAAAAGAAATATTTTTTAAAAAAAGAAAAAAAAAGGAGAAAGGATGCACAACAAAATCTGGAAAAAAGAAAAAAAGGAAAAAAAAAGAAAACCCACCCAAAATGTAAATTCCATGTGCTGGAAATAAAGTACCCAGGAGAGGAGGAAGCACAGGTGAAGCTGATGTTTTACCAGTACACATGCCCCAGCAGACAGGGAATGCTGCCAGGCTGACTTGGAAGGGAGAACTGCTGTCTCCAGTCAGCTGCTCTAACGTGCAGCCTGATGCTGTTGTGCCAGACGTGCCCAGCGTGTATGGTGTGGAGCACAAGTTAATGAAGATCTTGAGAAACTGCAAAAGACACTGCAGTCTTGAGGCATTCAAGCATAAAATAAATTGGTCTTGAATATTTCTAAGGGAGGTTTTAGTACATACTTCAGTCTGGTCATAATTGGAGACCAATGGTTTATCTATTCCAGGCACTTGTGAAGACTGAATGTTGGCTTGCTCAAATAGTGAAACAGACTTTAGTCTTGGTCCAGAAGTATTAAGAGTTTTAGGTCTTTATTTATGGAAGGTCATTCTGAGCTGAAACTGGCCACAAAGGATTTACGCTTCTTGTTAAAGGAGGCTGGTAAACATCTTGTCATAAGATTAAAGAGCATTGTTTTCAACCACACTGTCTAGACCATTGGACAAAAATGCAGAGGAGAAAAGACCACATCCTAGCTTATATACATGTCAATCCTATAAAATAAACAAAACCAAGCTAAAATGTCTGTCTAGTTTCAAGCAAAATATGAATTGCAGTTACCAGAGCTATGTCCAAGGATGAGATTCAACAGAAAAAAAAAAAGTACAAGTATTAACAGTGTCTGGGGCATCATGTTCTCGGATACTCACAACAACTCAAGGGGGAGCTGTGAGTTCTGAAGGAGATCTTATGTCTTTAGTTACAGGATGATGTTCTATACACTTTTTACAGGAAAATAGTTCTAAAAGCACAAATGCTGGTCATTTAAGATTGAAAAATCAAGAAGAATGTTGCATGCTGTTGCAAATGAGTAGTAATATGAAGGAACCTGCTCAGCATCGTCACATGCACCAAAAATGCTGTGAAAGACTGTATTTTTCCTGGGAAAGTTATAGAAAGCTTTTAGTTTGTTTACTTACCTTACTTTTGTTGGGGAAAAAAACCCTGAACAATACTGAAGCATTCTTCTAAGAAAGAATATTACTCTTTTTTTGCCTCAGGCAGCCTTCCTAGACCTTCCTAGAAAACACTACAGCTAAATAGGCAGTCATGAACATCAAACTTGATCTCACTAAAGGAACTATACCTGGAACAGTTTTGTCTTGCAGCAGATGCAGTTCACTGGGCATAGGTTTAAGCTGTTTGGGTTTCAGTATGTACCTGCTAGATCCTACTATTCCTCATTTAATGGGATGATTAATATGTTTTCAAAGCAATAAAATGGAGTCAGATACCAGTCCATGTTTAGTGTTGTTACATTTCAGAATGGATCCAGTGGTGCCTGGATTTTCCACTGATTACTTTTTTCCTAAAAGAAAACGTGCTGTTAGAAACCAGTATCAGAGTGACCACAGACCTGTAAAGATAGTTATATCTATAAGATGTAGAGCTAGGTAAGGTAAAAAAAAACTTTAAATTATGTGGTTCGTCTGGTGGGGTACTCTGAGAACATCTGCTACAACATTAAAGGGGCACTCTGCTTATTGTCCTTGGGAAGCAGTGGTATTGTCAGCGGTATTGTCATCCCAAAGGAATACATGCTTCAGACAGATGGTGACATCCCCATACAGGAGGGAAGGAAGGGATGCTGTATTGGCTCTTTTTGCCATGGCTATCTCACACAGGTGGTAACTGTACCATACTGAGACAACTGAGCCCCAAGAGACAGCAGCACAACAGGAACTGTTACGCTTTCTCCTTCCTAACAACAGCAGCGTGACCTGCAAATCGCCGCAACATGACAAGACATCTCAGAGACTATGTTCGCAGTTTTAGTTAGCACTAGTGATGTTTTTAAAATTACATATTAGGTTAATTTTCACTGTTAATTCTTGCTTGTGTTATGTTTGGCTAGGAAAGGAAAATATGTGTGGGACTGTGCTTTTGAGCTTCTGGCCATAGCCATCTGGAACAGGTTATTGCATCGTTCATGTTATGAAATGGCAATTACAATTCAGACACTGAATGAAGCAGACCTCAGGTGGTAGCGTAAGGTAGTCCATCTTTGAAAAAGGAGAGGGAACCCTCCCCAAACACCAAGAGTTTGCAATTGGGATTCTGACCTGGGAGGTGGAAGAAACAAGCCCTACTCTTTTTCAGGCAGAATTAGGGTTTGAGACCAAGTTTCCCATGTGTTTAGTGCTATTAATGTGGCAGTAGGGTGAGAAGTGTGTAGTTCAAATCGCTGCCTGTCATGTGTTATATCAACATGTGGCAATATCAAAAGTTTGCTTATTTGGCAGTCTCCAAGAACACTTAGATCGATCGCCATAGTCAGGCAAAAGCCCAATTTGTAAATCTCATGGAGCTTAGGTGCTCCATGTCAATATCAAGATGCAGTTGTTCCTGCAAATGCCCGGCAATTGTGCTCTAAGTGTTTTCCCAATTTTGCTGGTAGAAAACTTGGTTCCATAAGGTTTGGTAGGAGCAAAATGGATGTTTGAAGCATCTACAGCTTGGACATAGGCCCTTAAAGTGTCAGTTATTGGCAAAGTCCTTTAGTGAATTCAGGTCTGTATGGCTGTGTGAAAGATGTCTAAGACTTGTCACTTTCAGTGACTTTGGGCTCGCACACCGGTCACCGTACAGATCGGTGTGATTTGACTCTTCTTCCCGCAGTTTGACGACGTCCTTGAGAATGTTCAGAGAGAGTGAACTTTAAAAAATGACAAGAACATCTAAGAAGGGTGTTTGGCAGACACAGTTCCGGAGAAGTGTAAGTATAATTTCAGACAGAATTAAAAAAGGAGATGAAGTGTTGTAAAAGTTAGTAGATGAGGACTTGTTTTTGTGAAGCAGAGTTTTTGTTCAGGAGTGCTGAGTGTAGTTAACTCTTATTGAGTTCCCTGACCTAAATACAGCTTTTGTCTTAGCATTCAGAAGCCGTTAGATTATGTTCTCTGGGCTGAGTGTCCCTACTAACCGGCTGTTGTTCATTCCGTGCAGGAGCATGGTGTAATTCATACATTCAGTCGTCTCATCAAAGGAGGGTAGAGTTAAGGTTACATGACGTAGCATGTGCCCCTTATGATTATATATTACACAATTTTTGAAATCCAAGGCTCAAATGTAGTTAGAGCTATAGTTTCAACCCTAGCTATGCACAAAGCAAACTCGTAAGAACATACTCAGTTACTTAACGGAGCCCCATTTTATACTGTGGACTGTTCTGCACCTCCTCACGAAGACAAAGAAAACGTCAAGGAAATCTAAATAAACTAGTGGATTTTCTAACATGGGGAGATAGTTGAGACCCTTGAAGTGAGAGTGCTGCTAGACCTGAAGTTTAGCCACTATCCTAAGCACAAATGGTGAAGGTGTCAGCAGATGGTGTTGAAAGATATGTTGAATTGTCCATGTTTTTATAGGGTGAACAAAAGAGGTTTTATGTACCACAAACATCTTCCTTTACGCAACTCTTCATATCAAAGAGAGTTGTGAGAAGGGTGTGGCTGCATCTCGTTATTTTGTGGCTGATGGTAGTTACAGAAAGGTGCTGCAGAAATTCCACTTAGCTGTAACATCAAATCCTTTTTATTTAGGAAAAAAAAAGTCACCACACTGTAAACTAGCCCAAGCTGTGGTTTGGTACACTTTTTATACTCTGCTTTTTATCCACTCCAGCTGTCAGATGGAGATAGGAAAAATCAAAACATTCATACATTATTCCTTCTTAAGGGAGCCCTGTAGGTGGTCAGGTCTGGATTCACCTCCCGTCTCCAGCGGTGCAGCACCTCTGCCAGTTGGCTGATGAATCAGAACTCTTTAGTCTGAGGCAATTCTTTGGGAGCAGACTGGTGCTGTGCTCGTACGGTGATTCTGGCACACGTACAATGGTTTTACCATTTGATGGTGAGAAAAATTCAGTGGATTGGCAAATGAAGTATCAACAAGTATGTGAAGCAAGCTCTTCATCCACACAAATGGATGCTCAGATCATCTACTTTGCTGTAGAGCTGTTTCTCATAGTTTCAGCAGATCTTCACACACCTGACATACAGTAAGCACTGCTACTTTTAGACTTGTTAGCTCTCCAGATCATTGAGCGTATTGAGAAACACTGGACTTACGGAGTAATGAGAATACTCACTTAACCTTTTGCCACAATGCAAATTTGCCCAGTCTTTGCTTTCTCTCTCTTGCCTGTTTTCTGACCCATGACAAAACTTTCCTCTCGCAACATGCCCAGTGAGCTTCTTCAGAAGTCCCTTGTAGGAGTTTTTGTTGAGCTTTTGGGAAGTCTATTTAAAGTAAGTTAATTGGTTCTTGTTTATCTGCAAATGTATTGACACTGTTTGAATAATTCTAGGAGTGTGTTTAATTTTCCATGCAATGCAAGTGATGTAAGCAAGTCACTGAGAGACAACCTGCCAGAAATGGCACGGAGGGTCTGGTGCCGTCATTTTTGAAACGTAATTTGGACACTTACAGCCAGTTAGTGAGGTACAGAGCTCCTGCACTTCCCATTGGCACCAACATGACTCGTGAGTGCTCAGCAACCCTGAAGCAGCTCAATCTTTGCATCTCAAGCTGGGTGTCCATGCTTAGAGGCCAGTTTTATGAATATCTGTTATAACAACTCTGTTTCTCTGTTTCTCAATCTGTTACAGAGAGATGTATGATAGATTTCTATCTTGTCGGACATTTCATGTTCCTTAGGAATAAAGGGTTTCCTCAAATGGAAGACTCAACAGAAATTCAAAGTATTCATTTAATGTCTATGTCTCCAGTTAATTTCAGTGTTCATCTTTGGATCTAGCATAGTCTTTGCAGCATCTGATTGCTTACCTCTCACATCTCATAAATGTTCTGCTTGACCTACTAAAGCTTTGCGTGTGGCAAAGTCGCAAAACACCTGAAAAAGTATTTTATTTCCTTCCTCTTCAATCATAACTGGAGATCTGCAAGATATGTCTTTCCTGAGAAATATTTCATTTCACAAACCGCTCCCTTAAGCGTGGGGTCAGTTTAAAAAGGGCCAGTGTTTGTAGACAAGCCGTTTGTTCTCCTTTGAGCATTTAATTTGTTTATTCCTGTTTTCAAATAATCCCCAAGCAATATAGTTCCTGTAGCTGTAATCATCATGAATTCAAGTTATTCACCTCCCAGAGGGTCAAACCTTTCATCAGTATGCCATTGGCACGAAGCAGCGAGAGCTGCATATTCATCGTCCGAGACACCGGCTAGAGGGCCTCCAAAAAGCCTGACTTTTTTTTGTTCTCAGAGCAAGGAAAACAATCCCTTCCCTTCTCCAGTCCCTTGATAAGGGTTTCTGTCCAATAACGGTGCTCTCTGCTCTGAGGCACATTTAACTGTGAAGTTTGCAGCGGGAGAGGCTTTCCTTCAAGCTGTTAGTGTTTTATCCTGGCAGGCTCCTCGAGGTTGTTGTGAGGAGTCTAGCCAGTTGGTGAGCTTTGTAATCTAAACCAGCTGTCCCAGGCTGAGGCCCCCATTTGCATTGTTTAACATACTTAGAAAATGAAGTGTTCATTTTTAACATTCCTCCTCCAATTGGTTTAATGCTGAATTACAGAAGAGAACTAAGCAAAACCAGGTGCTTTCTCTGTATTCTCTCCAGTGTCTGAGGAGGTACAGACGGCTCCCGATCTTCTCCGTTACTTGCTATTTCATTCTTTGGACTATAAATGACTGAGGAACTGAAGTGCTAGCAGAGGGTAATGTTTGGAAAAACTTTCTAGTTATTCATCAGCACAGACTCTGGGTTTTTTTCCACCTTTCCCCAACGGTTTTGGACATGCAAGGATTAAAAAGGTAAGTGGCATGCATGAAACTTCTTTACTTACTGAAGGGAAACCTACTTGTGGAAAATATCTGTGGCAGGGGTTCGGTATGCCAATCCACTTGCTAAAGCCATTTGCAAAGAGACGGGATCTCAGTGGTCAGAGGTGGGGAAAGACAATCTGTCTGTTATTAAAGCTGTGCTGTCTCTGACAAGTTCCTTCTTGATCTGTGCTTATACTTTGCACTTTAGGAACCCCGGCATCCGCAGGAGTGCTGAATTGCGACAGCAAACGATCCCACTGGCTACAGTGATTGATTTGAAGCTAATATAGTTACTATTGCAGAAGTTAATTACTAGTTTAAAACATTTTGCCTGCTGGGCAAACTACTGTGACCAGCTGAATATAGTGTTGATAGGTTGTGCTGCATGTCTGGTAATAATTCTTGAGGGGATTTGAGATCTAAAGTAACAAGCAATTTGAGATGGTGGTGGCAGGCAGAACATGTATGAGGCAGTAAGGTCACCCCCCCCCCCCAAGAGGAAAGAATATATCATCTTCTAACAACGGAAACTAAAGACTGTCTAGAAACATATGAGTTTAGTCTGACTAGTTTTAGAGGGGATTTTGTTAGCAAGCACTGCTCTGCAGTAACGTAGAGTGTAGCCCAGTTGCTAGGTAAGTTAATGTTCAGCTACAACCTGTTGTATTTCCTTCTAGTGCTATGCTCGCTATATGCAAAGTGAGTATGCAGTCTTTATACCAGTGCATGCTTTAAAATCTCTTCAAAAAGATTTGAGGAATGAACAAATAAAGTGCAAGCCTAAATGGATAATGTTGTATTTTGAATGCTTTGCATCCGACTCTAAGGAAAAGTCTGTGCAGAAGTTGCCTTTCCTTGTCACTCAAAAGCTGCCAACAAGCACGATCTGTCTCTGCAGCACTACGAACAACCATTTTAGGGCTTCTGTTTACTTTCCAGAGCTTGTGCCTGTCTCCTCATTTAAAACAAATTTGTTCAAATGTGTTGGTCACTGTTTGTGTGTGGTTTAGTCTGATGCATTTGTAGGTCTTGTTCAGCAGCTCAGTTTGCACTGGAAATCAGAGACAGCTCTAAGAGAGAAAATTGGCAACTCACTTGGGTAGCAGAACTAAGGCTACCTAAAATATCCCTTGCTTCCTGTACTGGTTTTGTGGGAACGCATTGTATACAATTGCCATTCAGAACTAGAATCCAAGATAAGCAAGATGTGGGTCTAATGGTATTGAGAAGAAATTTTATATAAGGCAATGGCAAAGCACTGAAATCCATAGTACATAGAAAAAAATAATTTCTTACTGGCCTTTCCTGGTTTTCTGTCTGTTAGTAAATACTTGAGGGTGGGAGCTTAGTTGACCACAATTTTCATGCTCCAGGTAAGGAGTTCCAAATACAGCCGTGGAGCTCTGTTAGCGAGGGATTCTCTTCCATTTGCAGTGAAGAGACCCAGTAGGTCCCACTAGATGCTAAGATGATATAACTGGGGAAGGCTCCATTGAAGATAGCAACTTCTAGTAGCTGATGACCTGGCACAGTGTGTCTACTTGCAGAGCAACATATTACTCAAGACTGAGTAAAGGGACAGAATCTGGCCCTAAGAAAATGGATTAATCTCAGATACAGTCTCCGGGGGATGAAATTGCGGTTTAGCAGTTAGAACAACTGGCTTGGATTCAGGACCTCCTGCATGACATGTCTGCAGCCCTGCCAATGCGTTGCACTGTGAGCTTAGGCAGGGCCTGTGCTCTGGTTTACCCATCTGTAAAATGTGCATAATATGCAAGAAAAACCTTGATATTCTCAAAAGAAAGGTGTCAGAGAGGGGCAAAAATACTTGATTGAATATTACGCACTTGTTCATTAAGCAGCTGCTGCATGGGGTTTCGTAAAAAATAGATTAGTTAATAGACATGTTCAGTCTGATTCTGATCCCAGTTGCATAAAACCGTAGTAAAATTAGTGACTCTGAGATCTGAATCTGGCCCACAGTGTTACTACTCCCTCTCCAGAGGCCAAATTCATGTTAGCAAATCTCTGTGGAATACACTGAAGTGTCACTAGAAATTAATTTGTCCATGTGTTTTTAATTCTATATAATGAGCCTGGATATCAGAAGGTTTTCAGCCTATTTTCTGTGCACATTACAGGATACTGACTGCTTTCACACTGGCCGTCTGCCTTTCAAGCCCTGGAAAAGCACAGGTGAGAGGTGCACACAGAGATCTACGTACTGTTTTGTACTGAAGTGCTATATGGCATGAAACTTAACTGGCTAGCAGGTGAATAGGAAGCTCTGTGGTCTGGGGTTTACATGAAAAGGAAGCTGTGTGGTCTAAGGGTTTAGAGGGGAGAACTTGGAGCCAGCAGGATTCTGGAGTTGAACATGGACTGAGCTTATTGACTCATCCTTGCCAGCTCAGCAAAATATCCCTGTAGAAACCTGGACCTCACTGAAAACCTGATTCTGCCTCTGAACTGAACACTTCTGGAAAAGGAAATAAGAAAAGCCATCCCACGAGAGCAGGGACAGCTCAGTTCTGTGGTGGGGAACGTCCACGTTTGGAAAACTTATCCATATAAATAGGTATATTCTGTGTATAGCAGGATCTTGTCTTAAGACTGTTTAATTTTGGACTGTGATCCTGACTGACTGCATCCTAGTTTTCATTTTAGTTTATGCCCAAAACCGTTTTTGTTCAAGAGGCAGGGCTTTTGAGGGTGGGTGGAAGTAAAGCAATCCAGTTCTTGAAATAGCAGAAGCATTAGTTCTTTGTGTTCTTGGGCTCCAAGTGGACTTTAAATTAGGAAAAACAGTTCCCAAAGGCATGTTAAGTTTGAATTCCTAGTTGATAATCCAGATATACTCAGTGTCCAGAGCTGCGTTTCTAAACACCTTTGCCAAAAGGCTCTGAAATGTAGTTGTTTTTTTAGTATTACATTGAAAATTTCCTGCACATGGCATGCTTATTGATATTTTTGTGAACATTGGATCTGTATGGGAAATGCTTTGCATGCCCCTGGAGAATTTTTGAGATGTCTTTAAGGGTTTGTTTTTATAATTTAAAAAATATTGTTTCCATTGCTATTTTTATAAAAACATCTTGTACCGTAAATTGATTTTGAAGTCTAAGCAAAAAGCAACTTGAAACCAAGATGATAGCAACAAATTCTTTCTGAAGATATTGAAACTGGTCATTTCAACAATATTGGAATCTTTTCTAGAATAAAGTTCTAGAAACTTGTTGAAACCAGTTCTACACTAGTTTCAGTGTTGCTGAATCACCATCTACTGTCTAAAAGAAAATAATTTTGTTAAAAACTATCATCTTAACTTTTCCTGCTAACCTAGGTATAGTCTATATGCCACAGCACAGAAAAGAGAACAAGAAGTAGAGTACATACATTCTTTAAAACATGAGGCTGATTATACATTCTCCCATCAGAATATCGTGGCTTTCCACAGCATGATACCAAAACATTTCGGAATGCCAAAATAAATGAAGGCAGAATTCCTTCACAGTTGTTTGACACTTCTAGTAGTGGTTTTGTGTATTCATGTGTGCAAGCGGCAGGTGCAGTCCAAATAGTGCCATGTGTTTCACCTCATGTCCCCTCCCTAGTTCCTGCAATGGCCTGCTTCCACTGAGTTATCCATCTCACCCCTGTCTCCCATCTACAACTTACTACTTTTCCAAACATGAACCAAGTACTTTGCTCTTCCACTGATTTCTTCCACAAAGTCCAAAATTAAGTGTCTTTATCACTTAACAACAAAAAAGGAAGAATCTTGAACACACTCCATCCGTCTGCCCTCTGGTTACTTCAGTGGTTCCTGTTTTCTGGATATCTTGCTTACCTTCCTTAGTATAACCTATTAACTGGCAGGATCCTGTGCTTGTGAAAACTGCTTGGCCCATTGCTAAATAGCTGGAGGCCCAGTCAAAAACTGGGGAGAGCAGGGAATCATTTTAATGGGCTTTGACACAATCATCACCAGGACTGTCACTGTTTTAGAACTGCTGAGGGTCCCTGAGGAGGTGCTGAAGACTCCAGGTTGCAGCCTTGATAAAGACCAGCACCATAGGACAGGAAGGAACAAGTAACTTTGCAAGCCTAGAACATGTGTCATGTAAAGATTTAACCTCTAAAAATCAAAAAGTTTGGTGCAAAGTAAAAGCCTTACTTTTATTAAGGTTGTTATGTTTTAACTATGGTTTCAATTCAGTCAGATGGCTAACATGTTGAGACGTATGTACTGAATGGTCTATATGTGTCATTTTAGAGCCTGTTAGAGAAGTTAGCTAGTACCTTTTAACTGAGCCCCCCCTGTTCTGGCAAAAACAAGACCTCAAAATAGAAGAATGTACTTTGTTAACAACTGGTATGGAGCCCATCACATATTATGTGTTGGTTACCCCTGGGGAGATGAACAGCCTGCCGCTGTCACCACCTGAGGGAACTACCTTCTGAGTTAAGGGGCTGGCATATGTGCTGAGGTCTCGGGTCCATGCTTTGCTGACTGTCCTTTGGGGAAAGGACTGTATTTTGGTGAACTGTATAGTGCTGAGCAATTGTACTAAGCATAATAATCCAGATGAACATTTGACTCTGCAACCCTCTCATTTCTCCACTGAGTGTCCTTTGTTTTCTCATTTTAGCAACAATGCACTAACGGGTTTGACCTGGACCGTGCCTCTGGGCAGTGCTTAGGTAGGACTTTAATTAAATCAATACATTTAAATCGGGGTTCAGAAATCCTGACTTTCTTGAGTTAACATTGTGCTGCTGTTAGTATGTTTTAGTTGAAAAGTTATTGCTGTGTGACAAATATGTGTGTTTGTGTATACGTATATACAAAAATACATATGTATATCTATAAATATGCGTGTGTATTGACATAGCACAAGTATATACTGATCTTTGACATTGTTGAGACACTAATTGGCCATCAGTGCTTCTCAAATAGCTGTTGAGATGAGTTTGGAAGCTCAATCTAGTTGCCAAATTACAAGGGTTGTTTACCCTCCTCCTTCTCCTCCAGACTATTTACTATCTTTGTCAGCAGCCTCCACCTGGAGGCTCAGATAAAGTCTACCACTGCTCAGCGCTGAAACTCCAAGTAAATTGTTGAGGCAATATAGGGAAACACGCACTTTGCCCTACAGCATCTTTTTATCAATGGCATTCAGTCTCCAGGGCAGCATCTTCTGCATGCATTGAAGTCACTCAAACAGTAAGGGAAAAACCAGCAACAGATTTCTTGCCCTGTCATAGCAACCTACTGTTTCTATGCTCTGAGAACCAAGTGAAGGCTCAGTTTGGCTAAACCATTTGTATCTTTCTAAATTTAATTCAGCAATGATCTCAATCAGAGCAAGAAAGAGGCCTGAACCACATCCCCAGATCTGAACATCCCTAACTTTTTCTGTGGGAGGGAGCTTGGGAGTTCCAAATCAGGATCCAAGTTTCACAGCTGGGCAAACCAAACCACCAGTGTTTGAAATCCTGATCTGCATGTTGTGGTTTGGACAGACCCTCTAGCAGGAACAGGCAGTAGCATGCTGTAGCCATGTGTAAATCAGTGTTTAAACTGAACATTTATAGAATAACAAAGCAGGCTTTCCCCTCTCCCTCTACCCTCTAACAGTGAAGTAAAACAAGTAGAACACAGGATATATTGAATATATGGGATGTTTCCTGTTTTAGTATGACCTAACTTCAAAGTGAGGCTCCACGAGGAAGGATTAGCTTTTCCGTTCAAAGAGAGTATCAAATTTTTTAACAAAGTCTTGGGAAAAACATGTTAACTATTTTTTTGATGGGTCCCATTAAGAAGTAATCACTCATTTAACTTCTGCAATTTCCTTCCAGATATTGATGAATGTCGGACTATTCCTGAGGCCTGCAGAGGAGATATGGTGTGTGTGAACCAGAATGGTGGCTATTTATGCGTACCCCGAACAAACCCAGTGTATCGGTCACCATATCTGAATCCTTATTCAAATATTTATCCACCGCCCCCAGCACCAGGCCCCGTTCCTAACTACCCTACTGTTACAAGACCTCTGATCTGTCGATTTGGTTACCAGTTGGATGAAAACAATCAGTGTGCTGGTAAGTAGTATAAATCTTTATTCTATATTTTTATTTATATTAAAGCTTGTCCGACATTGGAGAAACAAATGTCCTGCAATTGTCCTTTAGTTATTGTATCACTCAAGCCCTTTTGAAGTTCAGCTACTTTTTTTAAAGGATGTGAGCTCTACATTTCATATAGTCATTATTCAGTGCAAGCTAAGATATGATTTATTATTTAATCAGGAAACCCACTTTTATGAGAGAAGTAATGTTTTTATGAGATAAACAACCATCTGATGGCAGGTGATTTGTCAGTGCATCAAAGGCATGCCCTTTATGCTTATGATTATGTCCTTGAGAGAGAAGATAGATGGCCCTCCATTTGAAGCGTTAGATGGGGACTGAGGAAACCTTGATTCAGTTCTTGGCAGTATGTGACCTTGTTCAGATTTCTGGGCCTCGGTCTTCCTCCTTTAAATGGTATAAACAGCAGTTGTTTCCTCCCATGCTTTGCGTTCTTCACTTAGACTGTGAGCCCTTTGGAGCACATACGCTGCTTATCTAGAGGGTGGTACACAACTGTTAGCACTACCATTGCTTTAATGACTATAGACTTCGGCTGAGACTGGAACTCCCTTGTTTGAGGCACTGCACAAACACACAGGGAAAGAATTGCTGCCCCAGCAGAGTGTTGACATTGTCTTAGCACCTTGATATTCCCTAATCTCCAATACAAAAAACAATAACGCTATGAAAAATTTCTTGTGTTGGTAGGTTTTCTACTTTTGCATCTTTTCCTAGATTCTGATTTCACTTATTTCATTTTATACTGTGTTTAACTTGGATATAAGCTGGTCCTGTGTTACTCAAATTTAAGGGAGATTTAGATTATATCCCTTTGGTTTGCTTGCTTTTGATAATGTCATGTTATGAAGGAATGGACAGAAAATTTCTGAACTAAACTAAAGTAAGTTCCAATGGCCAAAATATTTATTTGATGCCAAACTTGGAATCAAGAGATCAGGATCAAACTGATCATTGGCAGCTGCTCAGGGTAAATGCTGGAGATGTCGCCCACAGGTCTACCACAAAGTTAATCTATAATCACTACTTATTTCTGTGTCTCAGTTGTCCTAATGGTAAAGTGAGTTTTTTATCTGTTATTATATGTAGCTAATAGTCTGAAGGTTTTTATCAAAATATTTTTTGAAATAGGACTGGTCTTTGACAAGAAAAAAAGCCCAAACTACAGTAGATACGAGCTTTCAATAGATAATTTTGCCTGTCTGTAGACTAAGGAACTGCATTTAACTCAGAACATTTCTTTTTTGAATGCTACTGCAGAACAACACAAGAGCTAAAACTGACTTGTCTTTTGGGCTGATTCTGCCCTATTGTCTGAAATTTCTGGCAGGACTTGGTTTCAGATGATGTACTTTGTTTGCTTCCCTAGTGAGGAGACCATGATGCTTCATGGGAGATGTGAGAGTCTAGATTTAAATTCAGCTACTTTGGGGCACATTTTTCTGTATTTGAATCATTGCCGTCATTATGTTCCAAGGTGGGAAAAACGTATTTTCTAACCAGCGTTAGTAGTAATACCTACTGGAAAATTAAAAGAACTGTTTTTTTAATGAGGTGTTTTGAAGTCCTGGGATAACTGATGAGTTTGCTGTAAAAATAAGCATGTATACTATTCAGTCCTTTGAAAATTGCCACTAGTCCTTCTGATCTTAGCAAATTGATCAACCTTAGTTATTTTATCTACTGATTTGTAGGCTTACGGGCATGTTTTCATTTTGCTAACTTTGATGTAGATGAATCAGGAAATGGAGCAGTTAGTGGAAAAGAAGTGCTGAAATCAAAGGGGAAATGAAAGCCCTATATTTTACTCTCTCTGGCCTGCTGCACACAAACCATACTAATCAAAACAGGTGGATTTTGGAAACTTTTACAGTGGACCTTCCAGCCTGCAAAGGGCATATATGTTCCTATCCGCGCTGGCAGAAACATGAGGACTAATGCTTTCTTCAGCCAGGGCTGTTCACTTCTGTCACTTTAACTTTCAAATATGGGAATTTAATTGTGAGGGAAAGTTTGGTGAATAGAGAGATTAACAAGAATAAATGGGAAAGGACCAACTGCCATTTGAGTACCACAGTTAGCTGGAAGCAGTTTTTGAAAGTCTACATCAGGTTTGAATTTGGGCAGATGGTGGATCATATCTGTGTGAGAGGAAGAAAAACAAAGAAAACAAGACCTGTCAGAGCGAAGGGGTCTCTGCTGGGGTTAGATTTCATTTTTCTTTTAATGAAATCCTCTGGAGACGTTCACTGTCTTGATGCAGTATCTGTGTTTGTATCTATCTGTGTGCCCTAGGATGGCAAGTGTGAGCACCAAGGAACGTGGTATGAGTACATGTCTCTCTGCAGCAGTGGTAGGAAGGACTGATCCCCCGATTCCAGGACTTCTGGTGCAGTTAACAGGGGTGATGTGCAGCCTTGTGCTTGAAGGCCTTGGAGATGAGGCACCAGGGAACCTTGACAGGGTCCTCAGAAACCACCAAAATTTCACTCGGGTCATTCAAGAAAGTCTGAATCGCATGAGTCATGGCTCCATCTTATTATAAGTTAATTATAAGCATTGCATCATGTTAATAGTATTTCAGTTGCTCTCTGCTTCCCTGCTTGTCAGAATTCAGCATGCTCTTAGGATACGAAGCCCTTCAAGGGTTAATTTTGTGGTGGAATGGTTGAAAAGAGTAAACTGGAAGCTATTTTGCCCAGTAGCTGAGCCACTATGTAACTTACACGTTTGTTATGTTGGTGTTCTGGCACCGCCTTCCAGCACCTTCTTTCCAAATAAAATTAGTCACAGGTATTTCCATGAGAGATGATGAGACTTCTTGCTATTGACTTCAGGGGAACCAGAGCTATTCTAATGCCAATGCTTCTGAGAAGTCTCCAATTTTTAACAGAGTACACATTTTTGTCTGGTCAGATATGGGGTTACAGGTCTGAGCCACATTTTCTATAGCTAGGCCAACAGAAATCTTTACTTTCTCTTTGAATTCCAGTCAAAACAGCTTATTAAACACAGGAACCTTCCCTGGGAGATTTGCAGCCTCAGCTTTGAAGCGCTGAGCTTGTTCAAGACACTTCCAAAGTGAAACAGGATAAAAATTTGATCTGAAAGCTGTATGAGACTTAACAAGCTCTTTTTTTTTTTTTATCCCCCCTTTGCTAGAGCTGACAGAAACATAGGAAGGCCGTGAGAGGGTCACTCTGTCCCGGCCTGGCACCTGGCCTGCCTGCCAAGGCCCCACGTTCCCTGGCTCTCAGAGGAATGTGCACCCCGGGTGGTTCAAATAACATTCCCCCTCGTGGGGACTGATATATTCCAACACAGCAAAAAAAGAAATACAAGCCACTCTTCTCCCTTTCAAGCTTTTTTGGCTTCATTCTTTCTGGCCGGGATGGTCATAGACAGGGGTTAGGTGTCCATGTTCCTTCCCCCATCCTGTTCACCGCTCAGTCTTAACAAGACTCTTTTATCTCCAGATCTCATCCTTTGTGAAAACAAAAGCTTTCCTGGCACAAGTGCCTCTCAAAGACACCTGTCAGTGACCACTTTGCCCATGCCGGTGTCCTCTGCATGGTGCAGAAGTAGCTGTAGCCACTTGAGGCAACAGGTAGAGAAATATTTTAATGATAGTTACTTTTTAATTCTTCTGTGGGTTTGATTCCCAATACATGGTATTTTTACCCCTGGAGCTGCTGAATGCTTTATATCTTGTATGTGTGTTTTCAACAGCACGAAGTCTGTGTAAACTCATTCCAAAGCAGATTGGGAATGATTTATAACCACAATTAACGCTGGAATAAAAGACCACATACAGGAAAAAGCAAAGAACATCTAGCACAAGAGCGCTGCTTGAACTGTTTGTCTTCTAATGCTACTTCTCTATAAATACAGAATGGTTAGTCATAATAATGACTTTTTGTTCAAGGAACTTGGTCTAGTAACTGTTGGCAAGATTAAACTGGAGCAAGGGCCCATGTTCTTGCATTATACATTCATAAGCTAAGAGCTCTTTCCAATTTCCCTTCACTCCACCTTGCTGTTTCCTGATTTACAATGATCTTTAAAACATGCCTCAAACACAGATCCTTCTGGGCATTGTGGAAAGAACTGTAATGGGTGGGCTCTTATTTTTGCTTTCTCTCCCATTAATGCACACGCACAATGTGAAGAGATTATGGGGGTGGGGAGGCATCTAAGAGGGTTGAATGGAGGGATCGGAGCAAGCAGAGCGCAAAGACAGAGAAGCAGATGTTAGGAAAGGTATACGCAAGACGAGTATAATCTAGAGACAGAAAGGAGGGAGGAGGCCAGATGAGTTAATTTAAAAATTAAAAAAAAGGCATCATCTTTATTTTTAAAACAAAAGCTAAAAGGAAGAAGCATGAAAACAGAGGGAAATGGAAAGATTCTCTTTCCAAGCGTAAGAGACAATTGTTCTTCAAAGCTTCATCTGTGGAGTAGTCATGGCTTCAGCTTTCCTAATTTCTCAAAGACTGCCAGGACCTCCTACATTCCCCACCTACAGGTCCCCAGTCCTACTGTCGTGGAATGAAACTCCTTCCTTCAAAACATTACCTTTGCACAGATGGGGTTTAGATCATTATCATTTATATTGCAAGCATACCTAAAACCCACATCCAAGCCTGCAATTGTACTGACCTGCCCTGTGCACAATCTCATTAACAACAGCCTATGCCTAGATGAGTTTTCAAGCAAAATAAAGGAACCAGATCTGTGCGTCTGGGGAGAAGGGAGGGAAATGAAGATACAAGGAATGAAAGGAGGTGCCCAGGATTTGTGGCAGGCCCATGGCTGTGCTGGAGACAGAGCTGAGAATTCCTTATCCCATGGCTTAGCCACTAAGCCAGGCTGTCTCCTAATAGTGACTTTTCTAGTCACCTCTCTGGGCATACAGAAACAGGAGGAAGAAAAGGAGGGAAATGCAGCAAGGAGATTATGCTCTGGAAGGGGTTGTATAAAGGAGAAACAAATGGAATCTGCTCCTGCCATTGCCTTTTTTAACCTTATTTGGTTCAGCTCTGTGTCTTTCCCTTTTCCTCTTGGTCTGTGAGACAATCTCTTTTGCTATTCCAGAGGGCCAGTTCCTGAAGGCTATGCATGGTCCCTGTTAGGGCAGCACTGCCATCATGTCCAGATTAACTAGGAAAAAAAAAAGAAAGATTGCATGAGAATAGGTTCTGCAAGAGGTTGAGGGCAGCCTCCTGAAAGGATATGTAATTGATGACAACTCCTGATTAAATTAAGGGCCACGATGTGTAGCCTTTATTCGTAAGATGGTTTTCCTGTCAGGTTTTGTATGGGGAAATATAAATTTGGACCTCATGCTGCTGTAGCAACAGAAAAGCTGCCTCTGAAGCATCTCAAGAAGAAGCTATAGTTGGTGGCTAAGGCTTGGGTTGGAGGATTTTGCATTCAGTTCCTGACTTTGCCATAGATAAACGTGCTGGGTATTTTCGGGCTTCAGGTCATTCTGTGTAACCTGAAATAATAATTAATTTTCAGGATTGTATCAAGGATAATTTCACAAGTAGATGATAGGTGCTGAGATAACTCCCTGACAAATATCATGTAAAAATATGCAAACAAGAGAAAAAAGGCCCAGTTTAATAATCCTACAACAGTGAAGCTCAAAGTAAGACATGTGGAACTTGTTTGTTTCCCTAGTGCACTAAACTGGTTAGAAATCACTGGGCACTTTTGTCTATGTTTCTGCATAGATGAGAGGAGAGAGGAAGGCCCAGAACTTTATCAGTATCTCCCATTTACTTCAGGAATACCTGTGCTACAAAAGCTTTCAGTGGTTATTTCATCCTGGAGTTTTTCAGTCACCATCTACTTACGCTGTGCTCATTTCATGTTTTAGCACAATTCAAGATGGTTGACCCTTGATTATCTAATGTAACGAGACTAGACAAGCCAGGTAAAACAAAGATGTGGAAAATACAAACTACGTATATTAAGACAGAAGACCATATGCCAGGGGACTAATGGAAGAAGGATCATTAACATCATAGAGTACAGACATACTTAACATAGCCCTGTCCCATTGGATAAACGCACATTGTACAGCTCCAGAAAAACATACCTGTAATTCTTCTGGGTCCAGCCCCAGTGATTCTGATCTGATGTCCTGGTCTATTCACAACCCCAACAACCTTCATAAAGGTAATCACCAGCTGACCATAAAATATTCATGGGCAAAAAGGTACATCTGAAAACACTCAGAGCACCTTCCTCCCTCAGGAAACCATTACACCAGCACAGAGGATGGGCTGGGGCTGAGGAAAGGCAAGATTCAGCTAGTCCTTCCAGCAGGGTCCATCAGTAGGGTCATTCCTACAGAAATTTGATCATCAATAAACATATCCTCCCCCAGCAGAATTTACCGAGGAGAATGAGGGTGGAAATGCTGCTTTTCACTGAAGTGAATCCATTTGTGGTGGAGGAGTTGGCTTGATAGAAAAGGTTGCCGTACGTATCTCTCTCTAGCAGGGTAAACTGAGCCTTCTGTGGCTTGGATTATTCCTTCTTTCATTCCTCGCTAAGTGCAGTGTGGGAGGAGTACGGTCTGGTGGTTAAAGCACAGGGGGGTTCTTCGTTTATTTGTGAAGCTTCTACTACTCACAAAGAAATTAGTAAAATTGAACCAAGACATATAACACGCAAGCCAAGAAGGCTGGCATGTTATTAACAAAACTGGCATCTCTGTGTACTGGAATTAAAAATAGCAGGCTCCTGGGTATGGCAAAGTGTAACAGTAAATGCAAGTCCATCATTCTGCATGTCAATGCCCTTCGAGCGTCACTGACCGACTGTATTTATGTGTGATGATGTGAGAAGGGAAAATAAAATAAAGACAACTACAGTATAGCCACAACTGAACTTGACTGAACTACAGTCATACTGGGTAGATAGCTCGGTAGTCAACTGGAGACCAAAAACTCTTAGACCTCTGATTATGGTCCCCATTGACTTTGGTGAAGATTTTATGATCTTGGAGCAGAAGTTCTTGCAGTGAATTTATTAGGTTTAAGTTAATCTGTCTTGAGCCTAAGCCACTGACCATAAGTAGCTTATGGTCAGGGAGTTTGGCACCAGATTTTCCTCCTGCCAGACTCCTGATACTATGGTAAAGATTTCCTAGACATTGTGAGGGAAGAATAGACAGCTGGTCAGAAGATCACCTTATGATTAAAAACTGTGGCCACCAGGAGTGTTTGAATTTGCTTTTAACTTTAGCTTGAGCTAAACTGATTCTATCTGTGGAAGTGTCTTCACCTGCTTATTAGTAGTGATTAAAAGTTTTCTGGTTTCTTCTGTTCTGAGGCTGGGAGCCAGGAGGGAAGCACAGTGGCATACAGAGGGGGACAGCTGAATGAGAATATGTCACGTTACAAAACATAACTGGTTTGCATGCAGAGAAGGGGCATAAGCACAGAAGGGACAATGTCCATGTTAGATGTGCAGGCCACAGTCCAGACACAGGAAGGTTAAAATCTCTCTAGACTGTGACCTCTCTATTTCATGATGTGTTCCAGTTTTCCCTCTTTCTTGGAATTGTATGATACTTTGGTATACAAGGTGGCAAGAACCCAGGAATCCCATCTCCCTTGTGCTTTGTAGACTGCAGAGGGAAAGGGTATGCAAGGGAAAGGGGTTTAACTGATACTCTGGGTTTTGGTTAGTTTAATGGCCTCAGTTAAGCTTGGTCTCTGAATTGGGGGTTATTGGTCCCTGGGCTCTGAGCCAGATAATACATAGACTTCAGCTGTCACCAAGAGCTAGTTGGCAGGAGGTTGTATCTGACTTACTTCAGAGGAGTAGTAATCGTGCCCAGCCTGCCGTATCCTCAGGTATGTGCTGGCCAGGGCAGGGCTCTCACCCCTGCTGTTAATCTCTCAATGATTCCTTAGACTCACTGCTAACAGCGGTTTCATATGTGGGGTTTGTGGCTGCCTTGCCTTTATTATGTCTTACTTCCAGGGATTTCAGCAGTGCCAGATCAGTTAAAGCCACTATGTACCGATTAGCTCTGTCTGCTCTGGAGCAGCTTTTGTGAGCTTTCCTTTGTGGGATAGCTGTCATGCAAGGCAGTCCTGCCAACTAGACAATTACAGGGCTTGAAAGAAAATTAAGTCACTTAATGGTGCTGGAAGATTGACAGACTTCATGAGTACTCTTCCCCAATCCATTGTCTCTGTGTCTTGTTCTTCTCTCGTTTTCTATGGGCGTCTGTTTTGGCTGTGGATGACAGTCCATGCCTAGCTTTCTGCTGAGACCCTCAGGGATTTTGGTTGCATGAGTGACGCCTTCTCTGCCTCCCTGTGGCATAGCGTGCAGAGTTCAGTATGCGATAGAGTGTCCCTCCTTACCTGGAAGGCGTATTTATTTTCAGTGCCCTTCATAGCACCAGCATTCTGCTCAGGCCCGTGTTAATTTTTGCATATGTTTGCAGCACCCACAGTGCCCAGAGATGGCAGTGTTCTCAATGACTTAAAAGTCACCGTTTTTCTTGGCCTCTCCCTTATATTTTTTGGGTCAGCTTTGTTTCTTTTTGCTTGGTTCCAGCCTGAAATTGGCCATGGTTATATGTCACAATCAAGATGTTAAGCCAAAATATATAGAAAATATGAATTGGCTCCTTTGCCAATATAAATCAGCCAGATGGACCGTATGTTTTGCCAGACTCTATAGGCAGAGGTAATGTGCTGGCATTGCTCCTTTGTCTTGTCCCTAAGACACCGGACCCATGACAGACCTGCCACACAGAAAGAGAAGAGCTGCCTGATGTTGTGTGGAGTTTAATATGCTCCGACCCCTTCATCTGCCAGTTGACTGACTTCCCATTTTAGTACTTCAATGAGATGAGAGAATTTTTCAAAGAAAATAAAGCTACCAGAAGACAAATGGGAGTTACACATCACCAGCCCAGTTCAGGGGAGTAGTTTCAGCATTCTGCCTCTTGGTTGGGATGTGCTGCCCGTTGGGGATGACAGGATGCACTGAAGTCCATCTTCAGTTTTAACACCAGCAAAACCCTCTCTGCTTTTAGTTCTTTTCAACCATAACTCATGGTTGCAGGTGCCCTGTGGTATAAGGCTATGCTGCAGTGTGAGGAGAAGGATGATCCAGATGATAGGGCAGTCGTATAGGTGACAGGACAGCTGAAATGAAGGCCCAGGTCCCCAAAGCTTGGTTAGGTCCCTTGCTCTCACTGACCTTCATCCTCAGTGGAAGTTTAGTATGCAAACGCCCGTTGATCTGGCCTGCAGTCTTTGCCACAGTCTGCCAGTATGACCTCAGACCTTTTTGCTCAATATTGTTTTCAGAATTGACTACTTATCTGAGGAATCTCAAAATCTGAGCAACCAGCTGGAAACCCTTGAGGGGTCTAGGTTTTCAGGCAGAGGCATTCAGCACTTTTTGAAAGTCAGGGTGTGTATGGTGTCTTCATTTGGGCACCTGCAAGTGTGTATATACAAACTCTTAAGTCCTTCTGGAAAATTTCCTTAGCTTTTCTATGGCTCAGCTGTACATCAATAACATGCCACTACAGTGAGAATAAATCTGTTTGTGTGCATGAGGCATTCAGATACTGAAAATACAAGAAGTGCTTCAGCTAAACAGGGAGAGCCTAGGAGGAGGGGGAGAGGAGTGCATCATAAACTTGCAGGGCCTGAATGAATCCATGATCTACTGCTTGGTCTGACACTGTGTTGTTTGGTTTGGGTTTTGTTTTGGTTTTCCACAAAAATAAATAATTTTAATGACTGCTTTATTCTAATATTTTGAGCTTGTTTCCATTTTCTATTTTTTTTTTCGTGAAGTAAAATTCTTGTTTTCCAGCCAGCCCCCTGAGTAAATGAAGCATTAGCTGGTGAGCCGGTACATTGCTGGTTGGATCAAAGGCATTAACTGATTTTGTGGTACAACCCCAACATATCTATAGGTGACACTGAATGGGAAGATTGTACAAACGGTAAAACACAGAAGTCTAGAAAAGCTACAGTTGTGGTTAGGAAATTAAGGGACTGGAAACCCAGCAGCAGATTAAAAGATAACCTAACACATGGCCATCTGATGGAAGATGAATAGTAGAAGGCAGTGATGTCAAGAGCAGTGTAGCATGGGGCAGTTTCTGGCAGTGTTACTAAGACTTCTAATCCCAGGACAGAGAGGGAATAGTCCTTCAATATGTTTTGCTGAGAATGGATCCAACCTACTGACATTAAGTGTAAGTACTTTACTACCAGATAAATGGAGATAAGTTTATGGAAATCTCAGTATAGAGCAACAGTAAATTGGGGGCATTATTGAGACTGACTTTGATTAAAAGAGTTAAGTATATTGTAAAGCTTAGGGTAAGATGACAGCCCTTGGAACTGCAAATGTCAGAGAAGCAGAAGTTGTGTATGGTGGGTGGTACAAAAGAATGATTATTCCTGATTAGGGTATAACTTGCGGAACTGAAGGAAAATTACTTTTAGACTGAACATAGTAAAGCCCTTTATGACAGTGCAGTGTATCAGGTTATACAAGAATACATTAGGTATGTTGTAGTGGAGGAATAGTAGAAAACTTATCAGCAGAAGCATTTAAAAACTGCCTGGAACAATTGTTAGCAAGAAAGAGTCTTGCACAAGTTGGGGATGGGATAGATGTTATCAGGTATCTTTAAGTTGCTGTACTTCTGAGTCTTTTGATGTATTTCCAGCTTCCAGTGTGCACAGAGGCACAAAAGAAAACTGTTTGCTTTACCTAGCTGCAGAGAAAAGTTCATAGCATAAGAGCCTCCACCCATTAAATAACAGTTATTGTCACCATGGTGGAGCAACGCAAAGCTGAGATAGCTTAAACGGGTAGCCTGACATCCCCTTTCTGAAGGAGGAATCTCGGAGCAGTGCAGAGTCAGTTTGCCAGACTGCCACTCCTTACTCCTGGAGCAGGAACTGGGCCAGGGAGAGGAGATGTGGTCCAAAAGCTATAGCACGCTGCTAATTTCCTGCTATCGCAATCCCTGTGGGGAATCCCAAACCAGGCATAGGCTGGAGCAGCCTTGGATCATGCTCATATATTTCAAAGGCAGAGTGCAGCAATACATACAACACTTGTTGCCAGCAAATCACTAAGCACTGCAACTGGAGCTTTATTGAAAGTATTTGAAATAAATTATTGAAATTATTTGAATTAAAAGCAGGGCTGACTTTGTGATGAACCAGAACTGTGTGTTGACAGCTATCAGTTGGTTTCATGCAGTCATCCCAAAAGACTGTAGCATGCCAGCTTTAGGAAGGAGGTGTTCCCCACTAAATCAGTGCTATTTGAAGACATGGTTTTGTAAAACCTGTATTATGTTATTCAGGTAGTACATTGCATTTTGGGACAAAATTCTCAGTGAAATCAGTGATTTTTTTTTTTTTTTTTTTTTGGCTTGCAACATGACAATTTGGATCATTGACATTTTCAAGAGGATTAACTAGTCACAGATGAAAAGTGGCATAAGAGAATAAGACTTTTTTTACAGGGTTGCACATAAGACTTCCAACACTGCCTATGATTTTAACTGAAAAAAGTGAAAATTTTATCTCCCTATTCCCCAGGCAATTTTGAAAACTTGAGTGTAGATTTGAGCACAGAGAGTTATGGCATAGATGTGTCCTACACAGGCTGCAGAATACCTCTAAATGTAATTAGCAGCTGACAATTTGCAGTATATCCATTAATGGCCCAGCAGGTCACGTGCATTCTGAAGCTGATAAGGGATGTATATTGTCACAAGATACAAAATACCATCATGCTCTGCTCCACCAAAATTTCAAGCTGACATCTAGAAGCTTGGGACATGAAACCATTTCAGAAATACATGATCCATCCTTGGTTCATTCCTTCTGACCTGGGGAGGGAAGTGAAACACTGAATTAAGCACTGTCTGCAGTATTTGACTGGAGATGATTAGAAAGACTACAAACGGTAAAATTATAATTATGCTAAGGATTTGCTAGGCATGCTTCTGTGCTGGAGAATGTGCCTTCTAAAATGTGCCTGTTCTCTTGCATGACTGAGTATGACCAGAGACCATGTGGTAATAAGGGGCTAATAAAGGAAACTACTATGATAAAGGAAAAAATGTAATTTAGCTTTTCACTAGAGCAGGCCCACATGATGGAAAACTCACTGGGATGTGCCTTGTGGAGAGTAAGAGCAGGAGTTTGCTCCAGGAATAAACACAGACATTAAATGTTCCTGCTGGTTGGGAACATTGCCTTTTTTGTTTATTTATTTACTTCTTTTCCTTTTTAATTACCTAAACAAAATATGTTTTTTCAGGCCGGGCTACTTGGAATTGAACCATTTGGCTTGGGAATGCTCAATGTGAACATGTGTCTTTCTGAGCTTTCATGGGTACTGTGAGAGCTGGTGGGACTGCCTGTGACATTGGTAATATGACTGGCCACGCGTTCATCGGCAATTTCTGAATTCTGGTGCAAAGAAGGTAGACTTACCTTGAAGCTTGGGGATAAAAATGTGCAGATCTGTATGTGTGAGCAGGGCAGTCCTGATTCTAGCTGTGTTTGCACAGCATCTGATGAAATAGTCCTCCCACGTCAACAGTTTCTAGTAAATTAAGCAAAGATTCACAAAATATTGCTGCTGTGATGAACCACACTGATAGCAAGGATTACAACTAATCTGTATATACAAGCATTCTAAGTATCTTCTCTTAGCTACCTCCAGGAGAGAGTTCAGTGTGCAGTGGATTCCTGTTGCCTTCACAAGCACCCAGTTCTCCCAATCATACTGGTTCCCTGGCATAAGAAAGACATGGGCATACTGAAGGGCATCCAGCAAAGGACCACCATGGTGGTTAGAGGGTGTGAGCACATAACATACAAGGAGAGGTTGAGACAAGTGGGTTTACCCTGCCTTAAGAAGATGAGGCTGGTGAGGGAATTGTATTACTTGCTGTCTTCAACTGTCTAATATGAGTGTGTAGAGAAGATGAAGCCAGATTCATCTCAGAGGTGCACATGGACAGGAATGGGCAAAAGTTGCAACATGGGAAATTCTTATTAGATATAAGGAGAAATGTTATCACTGTGCAGGTGGTCAAACACTGGAACAGAGGTTCATAAAGTTTGTGGCTAAAGGTTGTATCCTTGCAGAAGTTCAAACCTCAGCTGGAGAAGGCCCTGAGAAACCTGACTGAATTTGCCCTGCTTTGAGTGGAGGCTTGGACCAGGTGACTTCCAGAGGTCAACTCCAGCATGCCTTGTGCAATGGTTCTGAGACTGCAGTGCCTGAAGTGCAGGAGCCTGTGTCTGATACTGGTTCTAGCCTTTAATTTATCTAAGACTTCCATAAAATGAAAGTGATATTCTCTTTGTCACATAGACTTTGAGTTTTAGCATTGATTTTAAAGTGCTGTAAGATCTTTGGATGGAAGCTGATATAGTGAAGTAGAAGCAATAATCAGAAATGAAGGATTTTATTCTCAGCTTTTCAGTGAAGTGAATCTTGAGTTTCATGGAGTGCAAATTCAGTCAAGACCATCCAGATCAACAGATCTGTTTTATGCCAGGATCAGTACAGGGGAAGAAGATCTGCCCTTACCTCGACTTATTTATTGATTGACAGGCAGGGGACAGGACTGCTGCAAGTGTTAGGTAACTTTTATTAAAAATTTTCTTTGCTGCAGTTTCAGCCTCACATCTTGTCCTGCCTGGGAGTTTCACAACCATCCAGAACCTGTTGTGGTCCTGCTCAAAACTGGCAGTTCTTGGGGCTAAATGAAACACAACTGTCTGCCTCTAAAGGCTCAGCATATCTGCTTTGAGGGCTTGTTATCTCAAGATTTCACAAATCTTTAAAGTTTCTGTCTTAATTTATGCATTAAAGGTAACTGAATGGGTTTGAAAATAGAGAGAGAGAGAGAGAGAAAGAAAGGGAAAAAGCCCTTTGAGATGAAACACCTCTTTTTCCAGGGAGTCGTGAACTGAGAGTAAGGAGAGCAGGAGAATTGCCAGTAGACATCCACATCACACACTAATTGGAACAAAGTAAACCTCCCATATCCACACAGTTTTCATTTATCCAGGAAGGTTTGCAACGCAGTTGGCTGGCGGCGATTTTTGGAACATTGCAAGCAAATGTGGCTCAATCATTACAAACCAGTGAATGCCAAATCTGAGTTAAAGCCAGTTATTTGAGCAGGGATTATAGGCATTTTCCAATGATCACCACCACAGAAATAAATAAATAGATGGCTTGCTATGTATACACTCAAAGGGGAATGTTGCCCAACATGCATAGCTCTTTGCTATTAACAGTAATGAGGACACAGCTGTCTGAGCCTGGAAGCCAGTATTTGCAGAGGATAATTCTCAAAGATTTTTCTTCTCCACTGGCTTTTGTCCACTACCCATTCTTTGCTCACAGAAGAGCCCAAAAGGCCCTAACATTTATACAAGAATTACCTTGGCTTTGTGGTGCTTTTGAGATTGTTATAAAGCATGCTGACACATGGACAGATTTGAAACTCAGATGAACTATGAAAAACAATTTTCTCCCCAGATAAGCTCCCCAATGTCCTGAGTGCCAAGCACGACACTCTTCGTAGTCAATCATGACAGCTCCTAAAGCAGCTGGCAAGGGTTGCTGCCATGGGTGGAGATCTGAAGCTCTCCCTTCCTAAGAAGGACTTCTAACGGCCACTGCCTGCAGAGCTTGCCTGGGCAGACTAGTGATGTGGGTGTTGAGTCACGTATAACTGCTCAGCTCTACAGACCCTCTAAAGCAAATATAAAACTGCTCCACTGTCCAGACACACGTTCTGCAAGCACTGTTGGTGCAGCCAGGCTCTTTACCCTGGTTTTATCAGCTAGGTTCAGGGAATAAGGTTTTAGATTCCTGGAGGAAGACAAAGCACTGTAGTCTCCATTGCATGTGTGTTTGTCTTACACAGGTCAAGTGACATGAGGCAATCTACAGCCATGCCACCTCCAGCTGGAGCCTCCTTGCATGCTCCAGCCAAGCAGCTTTGAATCCAGTCCATTCCTGAATGAGATGCTGGTGATGATTGCTGAAGCTTTGTGAGAGACTAGTTAGTGACGAATCTCATATTACTATTCCAGTTCCCCATAATGGAGATCCCTTATTTATATATATGCATGGGGTCCTCTTTTTTCATGTATATTAAAGATTTCAAGGTATTCTGTGAGAGTGACTAGAGCATCCATACTGAATTCTCTCTAGGGGTATGTACATATTGCAGACCTAGAATCTCTCTTGTATTTTCAGGTCTCCAATACTTCACTCCCACAGTTGTTTGCACAACATGCCTGAGCAATAGTTAAAGCTTTTGTCATGTCGCATATCCGAAGTGCTGCATTTGAACGGAAGAAGCAACCCCTCCAATGAAAGTTCCTGTTATATCCTGCAGGTGGATATTTGCATCCCTTTGTTTCCATTACGGCTTTAATTTCTGGATCCATTTGGATCAATTTCTTCTGCCGTATTAAAAGTAGGGCCGCTCTCCTCTTTACTAGTTATTGTGGTCTATTCACAGTCTCAGACCTCTTTAGCCTGCCAAAACACTTGGAAAAGGAGCTCTTAATGACTCAGTTAAAATGTACGGTCAAGAAGTTCACTTATTAGAGGAAATGTAAACTGACCACCAGTTGGCTAAAACAGCTGGCCGGACTATTTGTGCTAGTGATTTCTCAAAGCTCCCCAGGGAGCAAAAGTGGGAATAGCAGTTCTCTTCTTTTAGTTCTCTCATGCTCTGTACCCTAACAGAAAAGTCTTTGAAAGACTTTGTTGGAGGAGAAGCCAATAGGATTTCACAGACATGTTTAAAAATAGTGCTTTAAACTCCGATATTTTTAATATATTCCTTCTTACAGGGTCTTTTTAAGCTATCCCATAGAATTGCAGAGAAAATATACAATTCAGCCATAGCAAATTCACTTTTTCTGTGTTAATGGTTCTACTTCTCTTCTGTGAAATTTTATAAGCCTTCTCTAGAGGTCCTTGCATGAGACTATTTCATATCATGCAGTAAAGGGAGCACTGTAAGGCCCTTTTGCTAGAAGTATCTTTTAATTTCTTAGTGTGCATTTCCTGGCTCTGACTGCACATCTTTTTCATTTCCATTGCAATAGAAAGTGTCACTTACATAACCTCCCAGCAGCTGGGAGTATTCTCAGTAAGTGCTCACTGGCTCCTCTCATCACCCTACCAACAGGATCTCACTGTAGCATATGATCATACAAAATAAGTAATTTTGAGAAATGGGTAGTACAACAGTAACGCTCCATTTATTCAGCTGAAAAATATGTTTCCTGCTGATGAAGATGAAACCATGTTGAGCAGCAGCTGCTTGGTACTTCCTGATTCAGCAGGTTCAGTGTCATCAGTAGGATGCTAACACATCTCTACCCCACGCCAGAAGGGTAATTGGGTCACTCTTGTTCTGCTGTACCACAGCTACTTGGAGTAGCATAAGTGCAGCGGGGAAATAACTGAGATTCCCAAATCACATGCACTGACCATGGATTTCATAAGTTGTGCAAAACCTGCAACAGGAAATCATGAATCCAGAGAGTACAGTTATGCTCCAGTCCATGGAGTTTCCATGTTTAAGCAAAGCCCTTAATTGAAAAGTTTGTCTCATTTCTGATCCCAGAATTAGCATGCGGACTGTGCATTTGTGCAAAAGCTCTCATGGGACACCCAAAACAGTCCACACAACTGGGTGTGATCTTGTACCAACAGGGAGCCCTGGTAATTGGTGGGAGTGAGGAGCTGTGGTCATGCAGGTGATGCCAAGTGTATGAACCATGCCCAGGTCTGTTCTGAGCAGAAGGGGAAGAGGCAGCTGCCCCTTTTGTCCCTTGCTAGGCACTTGCATGCTGCTCTGCATGGCTGTCCTATAAATCTCAATCACAAAAGCAGGACTAGAACTGTGCTCAGAGAGCGAAGTCCTTTCACGGTTTAGCTGTTGTTTATCATCTCTGAGTAATGTTAAAAGTGTGCTAGCTAAGGAAAGGCTCAGATAGCTGGCAGGAGATCGAGAACCTGTGACACATGTTGAGCAATTTTCATACCAGGCAGAAGGAGCAGCATTACAGATTCAAGCCTCACACTATTTAGTATCCACTTCCAGGTTGACCATCTATGTGAAAAAATCCTTTAATCCTTGTTTAGCAATCAACCAATAACATAATGCATATGGGATGCAGATAGAAAATGAATTCAGCAATCAACAGTCAGTCCTCAGACACTGAAATATGCAATTAAACAGGTGTTTAGGGAGTTGATCTTGGATTGTGTCCAAGCTCAGCAGGGTCAGTCATCCTTGGAGAAAAACACTGACCCCACACAGCAGCAGTTTGAAGTTGGCTTCAGTCTGCACTTTAGGAATGTGGCATTGTTATTTCTCCCCTTTTCTTATCAAATGTAATTATCTTGAGAAAAAAAAGTTTTGAGAAAACATGTGATTTCACTGAGTAAAAATCTACTACTGAGGAAATTATTTCTCAGTGTCCAAATAAGGAGTGAGGGAGAAGTCTGGGGAAAGTGCTCTGTTCCAAGTAATCTTGGAACTGATACCCATGTTACTGAGCTCGGATGTTTAGTCCTGGCCTGCAATTATTCCTATAAAAAACAGACATCCAATCTTTGTATTATTTTAAAATGGAGCCCCGAGGGTTATAAATGACTGAACGAGCTTCAGTGTTTGAGCAGACAGAGATTCTGGAACGAGGTCACAGCCTTGAGCGTCTCTGCAAGAACTTTGTATCATGAAGTGGGGTGAGCTCCTTGAAGTGGGGTTGTGATTGTACAACAGCGGGACTAAAATACAGACAGAATAAAATAAAGAAGTAGGGCCCCCAAATCACCCACACCTCCTAGCAGAAGGGGGAAGAAGACTTTCCATGGCAAACTTTTTTTGATCTGCAAGACCTGTGCTCTCATAACTGTCAAATTAATCTTCAGCCTTACTGTGTTGAACCCCGTGGTGCTAATGGCTCTCAAATAATCATGATGGCAAAAACATACCCACTTTTGTCAATGGTTGATCAAAAGAAGGAAACACAGCCATAGCTACTACTGTGACCCACAGAATTTTGTGGCATGATTATCAGAATTCATTACTGAAGAAAGGAAGTCATGCATGCTAAGTATGTTCCAAATAGAACAAAATGTAACAGTCCATCTGCGAAACAGCGCACATTGCCAAAAGCATATCGTCTTGGAAATCTGTTATCCACATTGGCTTCTTTCTTGAATACAGAGTCCAAGCAAAGTTTCTCTTCTAATCACCAAAGTCTCCAAGAATGTGGTTCTAGCTCAGAGATGATAAGTCCACGTCCTTCCATGATAGCTCTCTGCTAGGGGCGTTATCACCTTGCCAGCCAGCAGGGAATGGAGCTGTCATGGAGGGAGTGGAACGGTCACAGCACCCTGAGCATGGACCACGTCTGTGGAGAGATAAGCATAGTCACGGATCCTGCCACTTTCAACACCAGTGCATGGACTTAACAAGGCAGCAGTCTCCCTTGTTCCTGTAGTGGCAGGTGCAAATCATCTCCTTGGAATGGAGCTTCTTTGGTAAGCTTTCCACATGCATTTTGTAACCACATGCTCATAAATACCAAAATGAAACTCATCAATATATTTATTTAACTTTTTTTTCTTTTAAAAGTAGCTTTTTGGCAAGAAAGTCTTTTCCTGAAGGATTTTGATATTGTCTCTGAACTGATGAGCTGATCTTGAGGACTTTATTTCCTTCTGTATTCTTTAATGCATAAAGTCCTGTTTATGCACAAAGTCCTGTTTTTCTGAGCAGAAGAAAGGCGAACAGTGTCTTTGCTTACAGTTTTTGGACCTCACCTTCCAGTGGGCTGGTGCGTCCAGTTCCTAAGCACCTCTGCTCCTTCTCCTCTTGTCTGCTGGCTTTCTCCCCTGGCTTTCCACTTCTTAAAGTCACTTAGCTTGCCAAACAATCTCCTACTTCCTGCATGTCCACTTCCCCTAACCTGCAATTTAGTTGTCTCTGGGCTTTTTGATTCAACAGATTGTCTGTGGAAATAACTTGCATTCTTCCTCTTTATCTTGCTTCATGCTTCATAAATATGCAATCATCTATGTGTCCTGAAAGGAAGGTGGTTGGCATGCCCAACATCTTTAGGCTGATGACTCAACATCTTCTACCATAAGAATGTTATGAACATTTTCTAAGTTTTCCATATTTTTTCTGCAGTTACTACAAACATGAGAGGTACAATATCTCTCACTAAAAATCAAATTCATTGATAAAAGTACAAACAAAAAATGAAAAATTGCACATGTGTACCTTTAAATCTTGGCAAAGGAGAAATCACTTCCTTACAAATTCCTATCCCCATTTTCAGTAGTTTCATTGGCCAAGGCAGATCTCCTAATGGCCTAGGAAATGAAAAAAGATGTAAGGTAAGCAGCAAATCTCAGGTGTGATGGTTATGGATACAGATAAAAATAACTAAGCGTTGAATGGTGTTAAATCATTCAATGAAGACTAAGACACCACATAACCACATTTGACCACATAATCTGTATTTTTTGTGACACAGGCCATAGAACTTTACCCAGCAGCTGGTGTTTCAAGCACACAGTTTTTTGCTACAGTATATTTCAAAGAAATACTGTTCAGGTATAAGGCCCTAAAGTAAGGGAACATCTACCATGTGCTTTATTATGTTTTTCAGATGGGTAATCAGTAGTACTACTAAAGTTTGTGCCTTATTTTTATTTTGAATTTGTCTCCTAAACACTGACTTTCATCCCATTGTCTTTTGCTAGCTTTAGTGACCATCTCCAGCTAAAAACTTTGTTTCCATGAAGATGTTTATAGATCACAGGCAAATATATCTTGAACCTTTTCTTAAATAGATTATTAAATGGAGCATTATCTTGCTCTGAGACAAATTTTCATGACTTGGAATTACTCTTCAGAGATTTCCTGATCTCTTCACAATACTGCTTTTTGAAATGTTTGACCCCAGAAATGTATTTCAGTAATTATTTTACTAATGCAATATACAGTGGTAAGAATGATTTCCTGTGTCTACTCAGTGTTCTCATGTTTATACTTGTCCTTTCAGCAACACTGTGTCAGGAAAAGTTCATGTTCAAGTGATTATCTTTAATGACCCCAGAGTGAATTTCATGACCAACATTTTTTACTCTTGATATATGACCTTGCATTTGTCTGCCTTGAAATGCACTTTCAAATGTGCCCACCATACCTAGCAAATTACCTTTATATAAGAGCTCTGATCACTTTTTAGTTTGTAACTCCACCAGCTTGTGATCCTCTGCATTTTATCCCAAATGTGGAAAACAGTGGACCAAAACCAGATCTTCAGGATCCTGTAGACACTCACAGCATGATTCCACATTTATGATTCTCTCTTGAGATTTCTAGTCTCCTAGTTTTAGCCTCTTTTGTTTGAGCAGTATTGAATATGTCTGGTCTTAATTCAATGGATTAGAGTATTGGTTTTCTTTTTATGCTGTGATTTCTTGTGATATTATTGATACAAATGAGAGTGGCCTCAGTCCTGAATTCTTTCTGGACATGAGACAATATAAAAGATCACTACATCTTCTGATAAGAATTAGCCTCCCTGGTGAGATGCAGTGTTGAGCTGCAGTTTGACAGCTAGGTTTTCTTTCTGACTATATTAATATGCTGCCCCATTTTTTTGTATGCATGGCTTTTAAATTATTGCATTTTTTTAAATTTATGGGCAATTAATTAAAAATTTTATTCATTGTTCTATGATGTGGCTAAATTCTAAAGAATCCATGAAGATTACTGCTAGCTTTTACAGATAATAAAACACAAAGCCAGTAATTTGCATGCTAAATACAATTAGTTCATTTATTTATTTTGACATTGTAAATTATATCTATCCAGTCACCAGGCATCCTGCCATCCATTAAAAATACAATCTGTACCAATAAAAACAAAGCATCAGCACATCACATCCCACAAAAGGCAGCCAGTCAGCCAGAAATATAAAAAAACACTCTCCACCCTTCCAATCCCCAAATGAAACCCCATTGCCCCAGCCACCTCACCTCTGTCAAAATGTCAAGTAAACAGAACATCACACCCCAGGGTCACTAGACCAAACCACCACAGCCATAAATTTTTAAGGCAGACACTCTGAGCTAAGAGAGAGGGATGTGGTTAATTTTGGAGTATTTGGGCTCAGGCTCTTGCAGCAAGGGCTTCCTGACAAATGTATGTGGAGATGCCGCCTACCTATTCTCTCATTCCATCAGTAAACCAAAGATCTTTAAAACTCATGGCTTCGAGCCATGAGGCTCTGTGTTCATTCTAGGTGGTATTTCTTAGGAGGCAGAGAGCAGTGGTCTGGATGCGCCATGCAGTTGCTCTCAGTATTCAGTTGGGAAGTAACAAAGTGAATCATTCCCACTTCAGGTCAAATTTTCATTTCAGTCTGGATTTCAGCCTGAACTTCTGCCCTTGGAACTAGCTGTGGGAGCAGTAATGTGAACACAGTTTGTGTTCACATTACTCAGGAAAGCAGGGCTCCATCACGTGTAACGGTTACTTGGGAAGACAAATGCCATCACTCCGAACATCCCCTCCTTCCTTCTTCTTCCCCCAGCTTTACATGCTGAGCATGACGTCATATGGTATGGAATAGCCCTTTGGTCAGTTGGGGTCAGCTGTCCCAGCTGTGTCCCCTCCCAGCTTCTTGTGCACCCCCAGCCCACTCACTGGTGGGGTGGGGTGAGGAGCAGAAGAAGCTTTGGCTCTGTGTAAGCACTGCTCAGCAATAATGAAAACATCCCTGTATTACCAACACTGTTTCCAGCACAAATCCAAAACATAGCCCCATACTAGCTACTGTGAAGAAAATTAGCTCTACCCAAGCCAAAACCAGCACACTAAGGAGTCAACCAGTCACTAGTGACTTTGGGAAAATTTGGACTTACTCAAAATTACTAGGTATGACAATCTTTAACATCCTCTTGTTTTCATACGTAATTTCACAGCAACAGTCCCAGTCCTGTCTGTAAGGGTAAGAAGAGGAGTGGTAGCTAGAGAACTCTTTCAATTTGCCACTGACTGTGTCAATAGTTCTCTCTCTGTTTCAGTAACTACTGGAAACTTTGAGGTTCAATGCACCATTAGGGTAGAATAGTAACATTGTGAGTAGCATAGAGTTTAGCTGAAAGAGCCTTTGATGCCTCTGAGGTCTCCTAGTAGAACATAATGCTTTCAGAATGATGGTTAGTCTTTTACTTTAGATCTCATTAGCCAATGTAGAGGCTGCACAAAATTTCTGAAAAAGTCGTATCTTTAAGTGTTCATATAATAGGGGCAGGTTGTATTGGGCTACATGAAGGACTACAGGTCAGAAACATCTGTGACCTGTTCTTGCTTCTGTCTGGTTGAGTGGTGGCAGGCTAGTCTTTTAATTCCTTAGTCTTGAATTTCCTGGTTAAAATCCAGGGGCATTGATATTTATCACCAAGTGGGAGATTGCAGGGTTTCGTAGTACAGTTTGATTTGTGTTAGGATTGGAAGGCTTCAAATAAAAATGGACTAATTGTGAACTGGCTCTATCTGTATGAGGACAGGCCCTGCCCCAAATAGTTTTAGATGCTGAACAGTGAGGGAGGCTGGACTACGACAGAGATTTTGTTATCCACATTTTTCAAATAGGAAGCAGGGCAGTGGAAGATGAAGAGCAAGGATGAGTTCCCACAGGATATATTCTCAGCACATGAGCCACAGGATGGTCACTGCTGCTGTGCCAGTTCTTTGTCCTGCATAGTAACTACCAGGTACCTTAGACTGTTTTCACTGAGGACAGATCTAATTTATATTTGTTTCCTAGTTCACCTCATGGCAATTCTTCTTGTAGCCACATATTGAGTAATCTAGCCAAAATCACAGAAGAGGTATTAAATAATGCCAGCTATTAGTAAAACCTAGACTTGCTCTTGGGATGCAAATAATGTTTTCTAAGGATCTCAGCAATGAAAGGTACTAAAAGTAGGTTCAGTATAATGAAAACCATCTTTGGATATCAGTGATAGGTGACACCATCTGATACTTTCATGGTATTGATGCCAAAATCATCAAATATCACAATCTTTTAACTCCTTGAATGGGGTTAGTGGGGTTTCTAGGGTTTCTTGCTAGCTTGCTTCACTGTAGTAACTCTTCTGCTCTCCAGCTGATTAGACTTCATTTTGAGGCTCAGACAACTCATTGTAGTATTTCTTTCCATGGTGAAGACTGCAACACAAGTTATGCTGGGTCAGAGGCACTCTTCCAGGCTCCAGAAAACTGCATCTTAGGGACTTCTTAGCCACATATGCTATCCGTATTGAGGAGTCCTTACAGTTTTCTGTTCTCTGAATTTGTCTTGTCTGCTTTGAACCTAACAAAACGATTGACAATTTAGTATCATGCACATTTAGCATAACAGTTTTACTCTGCTGTTGTGTATGACCCATCACAAGGGCAGAGGTGGTACGAATGAGCTTTGAAGTGATAGTCCCAGGGCATGAACACACCTAAGACTGATGTTTGAATGGGACAGAAATAAGCTGTGCAACCAGAATAAGAAATGATTTACACATTATTGACTAGCTGTCAGGTTGTTTCCACTTGCAATTTTCCACTCAGCCAAACATGCCCTGGGAGTGTTTTGATATAGTTTCTATGCTGGCACTTAAGTCTGGTGAATCCATTATAGGCAATCTCTCAAAGTTTTATGGCTAGCTTTCTCCCCAGTGGAAATAATTTGTGTTTTTTATTTTCCTTTCCCTGTAAAATGTCTAGTTTTGACTTTATCAATCACACCAGTTCTCACTGTATGCTGCACTGTGTAAATGGGCTGGGCAAGGCACCCTCTGTCTCCCAGCTCCTATATTCTTCAAGAGGATACCTAATGGTTAGCCAATTGTTGCACTAACATTTTTCTCTGTGTGCAAATATCAGTTTTCACTTAGAGAACCCATGTAATGTAAATAACCCCTGGCAGACAGGCTGGTATTATACTACTTGTTTGAACTGAGAAGGCTGCTTGCCAAAAAGAATTGATTTGATTTAATTGGCTGGGTCTGTCAGAGTTTAATGGCGCATCACGATAAGGGGCAATCTTAGAGAAAGCCAGAGACATGTAATATAGAACTGGGTGTGTGCGCTCAGCCCAAGCAAAAAGATTCGATGCTACCAGTAAAGCTGTTTATACCTGTTAGTTGCATAAAACTTCATTAATCAAGTCAGTGAGGTATTATTCCGGGTAAAATGCGGGGAGTCAGGTGCTCTGCATAGACAACTTCAGGTTGATCAGGTTTTTCTAAGGACAGCAGAAACTCCACAGGCAGCCTCCGTTGTAAAAAATTTTGCATTCAAATGGAAATATGTCTCCAATACCACCACAAAAGGTGAAGACTGGGAGTAAGCAAAGAAATATGCCTGGTAGAAAGCAAAGAAAAGAGGATCGATGTCTTACTTTTCCGGAGTGATTGTACTGCTGCTCATGCAACTGCTACAAAGATGACTTGGGAACAAAAAGGATCCCGTAGCCACCCGTTGCTTTTGGGGAAGGATGCACGTTGTACCCCTGCAAGAAAGATGCACCTTTAGGAAGAGGGGAGGATCTGTAGTCTTCAAACAGCACTGCTACCATATACCATAGGTGGCAAGACCCTCATTTTGTCTCCACTGTGCTTCACCTATTAATGTTAATGGAAACAGGGAGCATGGAAAAAGAAAATCTCCTTTTTAAGCTCGGGGTAGGCTAGAAACAGCAGAATTGGCCAGATCCCAAGGTCCCACTCCTCAAACAATAAGCAAACATGACAAATAGAAAGCTTTTTCATTTAGAAAACATTAATGTCATTCTTATTAAATTTATGGTTAGATAAAATCTGTGTTCAAATACTACCAATTATGTGTGATACGCTGTATGAAGGGAGGATCCAGAATTTGTAGCCCAATCGCAGAAGCAATAGCTGAACTGAACAACATATCTATGTACCTATATAGTCTAGACTTGTTATCTGCCCCCTTTCCCACTTCTCCCACCATTTTGCCAACCTTCATCTGGCCAATAAATATGTGGGAACCGATTTCTGACAGAGTTAATTACCTCTAATTGTGCCACTCTTGTTATCTTACCAGCTTTGACTGATCATAAATTGCTCTGGTACAGATGTTGGCAAGATAAGAACTCTAGACTCTCTCCATATATATAATATGTATGTATTTATTTATATATCCGAACATGTTAGATATGCTGCTGTGGTAGCTTGGATCAGTTATTTCAGGACTGCTGGGATTTTACAGCCGACTGGCTGGGCTTGGTGCCTCAGGGGCAGATACTGAGACGTAATTCCTGCCCTCTGCTGCCTGCTCCAGCCCAGCGTGTTTGTGAGATACTTTCAGTCATGACCCAACAAAGTCTGGGTTAATAAGAATCGGGGGGGATCAAGGGAGTAGCATTGCTTGGATGACATAGTACTTCAGCAAAGGCCAGTGCACAGTATGCTGGAATAAAAAATAGTTTAGGTATCAATAAATAAAACATAGAAATCTGAGTTGGCTGAAAAAATTACATAATTTATCTTTTGATATTTCCATTTCTGACATCTAGAGGCAAACCCGATGCCAGAAACATCAGGGAAGAGATTGAGCAAGAAGGGATTCAAATTGAACTTCTGACTCTGAAGGCATTTTTAATCAGTTAGGTTCCAGGGTCCTGGCTTATATAAATGTAGGAATGCTATTCACCTCCTTTGGGGAAAAAAAAAAAGCCCACAACAAAAACACCCTACGGGGTTGTAATAAAAACCCAAATACATTAAAAACAGTAAGGATGGTAAAAAAAATTAAAAAGAAGAGAGTTTTATTCTCAGGAAATTGATTCCAGGAAAGTATACTTTTTTTTTTGTCAGGTAAAGGTTGATTTTGGTTGAACCTTCTGTCAGAAAAATTACAGTGAGATATTCTGTGTTGGTGGGGGTAGGAAGTAATTTTTTTATATGTCTGAGTTGTGTTTGTACATCTCAAACTCCCGTTCATCTCTTCCTCCGCAGTGGGCTTACATAGCCCTTTCAGCAGCCTTTCCCTAGGGCTGAACACTGCCCTGTAGCAGGGAAATCACGGTTCAGTGACAAAGCAAGTGTGGAAGTAATAAGAAGCTCGAGGTAATGCAATCGCTTTCTTGAGGAGCTCTGAGAAACACTGGGTCATCTGCAAACAGGAGAGATTTGATGAGCACCCTCAGTTCTCACTGCCCTCAGACATTTATTATTATGAATTTTACTTCAGGTTATGGTCATTCTCTCTACTCCACCACGCTTTGGTTCCCTGCACGGAGCCAGTGTACACATTGTGAGCACAAGTCCTTGTACAGTGTGAACAATCTTTTGTTGTTGCCATTTCTGATATTTTCTTGCTGTATTTCTGTGTTGCAGATGTGGATGAATGCGCTTCAGATTCTCACCAGTGTAACCCCACCCAGATCTGCATAAATACTGAGGGGGGCTATACCTGTTCCTGCACTGAAGGCTACTGGCTGTTAGAAGGCCAGTGTTTAGGTAAAAACCTCGTGCAATATGGTATTTGAGCATCTGTGTATGTGTACCTATGAATAGCTGAAACAATGTCACTGAGCATCTTTGTCAAGTACACGGTTAAACCTTCGGCTACGTGGAACCTGTCTTTCATCTCTGTAAGTGCCAATGGTATGCTTGGCAGAGAGACTCCCTCGCGGAACAAAAATTTAGATGTAAATGCCATATGACTAGCATCCATGTAACATGTGGGATTTTCATATTCCCGGTCTGACGGATTCCCTTTCGTATAAGATCAATCACAAGCATGTATACAAAAAGATTTATTCCCAAACAGACCTGTCTTCTGACACCGTGACAGTGTGGACCCGAAGGGATCAGTATTTGATACCAAGAAACAGGCCAGTAAAACCCTAGATTTAACCAACCCTTTTGCTTGGAGGTGAGAAAAAAAATCACCTCTGAACTGGGTGCTGTTTTGGTAGCTTCCAAGCAGTTTTATTTCAATTTTATTATTTTTCTTGCAGCAATGTCCTGTTCATCCTTTTAGCTCAGCCCTGTTGAAAAAACCATCCCTCAACAAACAGCACAGGAAAACCTTCCAGCTCCCCTTTCCTCCAGCCCATTCCCCTCACTTGACATGCCCATGGGATGATGAAGTAGATATTAATTTTAGGTATATAGATAGGACCTAGGAGGTAGGATACAACTGGGTTTTTTTTAAAGTTTGCTGCTTATTATTTTTTTCCCCTCAGCACAGGCTGTTTGCCTGCCAGCTCTGTGGAGCTGGACCGTCCTGTCACAACACCTCCGCTGGAAGGAGAACGGGCTTTCCCTGCCCATTCATCCCTGGAGCCTCTCCAGTTATTTTCCAACTTTCTCCTCCCAAGAACCAATTCCAGTGAAGGACTGACTCCCGGCTGCTTTCCTAACTACTGCCAACAGCTGCTGTGTAACTCACCTGGCAGGGACAGAGCTGAGCCTCGTCCAAGCTGGGGTCCGTGCAGCCATAGCCACTTTGGGGAGTCACTGTCTTGTAGTGCCCCTGGGATATGAAGTCTCCAAGCCCCCCGCTCCTTAATCTCTGATAATTCCTCTTCTCTTGGGAAAAAAAACTTGTGCCGGGGGTTGTACAGGCATACGTGATGGGGTGGGGATGAGGGAGGGCAGGGAGGGGGATTCTGCTCTGCATCACCTGTTTTGTTACCCATTTACTTCTCCCAGTTACAGCCCAAACGAAAGGGTTGTGTGCAGCATTCAGGATTTGGACATGGATCTAAAGTACTTTACTGCTTGATGGATATACCAGAGAACTGAAATGGCTTCATTGCTGAATTGATTCAAGTATCTGCTTATGCTATTTAAAATAGGCAATAACATCCCAGCATTGCCCACTTTAAGTAATCATGGGGTGGATTATTACAAGGCAATGCAAAGAGCTAAAAGCAAATTGTGTTTAGAGTTGTGATATTTTTCCCTAAGTGTCAAAAAAGTCTCACTTTTCCACACTTGCCACTGGCCTTGGAGAAGTGATTTTTGCTGGCATAAAGCAGTAAAAGACCATTTACTGTAACCAGAGGGCTGGGTTGAGTTTTAGAGACAGGTTTTTTGGTGCACTGTTAGTAAACCATGGTTACAAAAAGCTACACTTCTATCTGTTTTAATTATCCCAGTAAAGTTCATACAGGAGGAGCCAGTACAGCAGTATCCACACGACCCACCCACAAGAAGAAACCCTGTAAAAGTCTTTATCCTCAAAATGTAGCACTCTTGAGATAACAGCCCTGCAAAAGCCAAAGCATGTATTTAAAGTAATGGGTTGTGTCAGTGAAATGAGGTATTAATTTACTCAAAACCCATGTCACTTTTTGCAGGATTTGGGACAAGCCTAGTGCTGGTGTACATACCATAGCTGACCCTCGCCTTTAGGTTATCTTGCTATTTAGAATGCAGTGGGAAGTAAAAGCTAGTAAGGGTAAAACTGGGTGTCAGTGTCCCTGTTATTTTACACAGAGAGAGTATTTCCAAGACTTTTGACATTTTCATAACGGTTTCCTGAGACTTTCTATGGCAAAACTGCCCCAATGAGGCCAACAACATAAACTTGAATTGCAGGATGTAGCTACTTATACAACAGACTCACAACGCTGTTGTTTTTGTGGTATTACCACATCATGTCAATGTTCAAGTCGTTCAAGAATTCAGTTTCCCGACACATTCTTAATATTTCACACTAAAACAGGAAGTAGCCAATTCAGCTAACAAATAATGAACTGCTGGAATTCATGCAGATATATATGTATACATGTGAACCATAGGACAAATACTGTAATTTTGATTTTCACGTGCATTGGAACCTACGGTGGGACTCATTTCACCAAAATCTGTGCCTTCCTGCTTTGCTCCTTCTGGAAAATTGACTGGAGTAGCCATTAAAAAAATCTCCATAAATCAAAAGCCAGTTGATACCAAAGGAAATGTAAAGCCTTGGAAAGGACAACTACTCCAGGTGTTTCATTCCAGTTGTTAGTCCAGGGGCAAAATTCTTCAGCACTTACCATCACACGTATCTTACAGCATTTTCTTGTGCTTGTAACAGTCAGTTGCATGTGTTGCTAATGCTGCAATTCAGCCCAAACTGCTGTTTTGGCATTAAATTTACTGTTTACATTTTAGTCTGTAACTTGTCAGTTAAAAATTCATATAAAATGTGAATGTGACTATTCAAAAAAAAGCCTTTAAAGAATATCCTCTCTAAAAAAAGAAGTATTTGGTAACAAATACTTATTGCTTTTCTAGTGAGTACCTTTGGTATATGTGGAGGTAAAAAAGGTTTCTATTTTGATTCTGACAAAACTTTGCTACAACGTTGGCTGTGCTTGCGCTGACGGGCTGTGCCAGCTATCAGGTATGCTTAGAGGAAGCTGCTTAAAGGGACTGACTCTGGGCTTCCTGAGGACATCACATTAAGCTGAAGATTACAGCAACAACAATCAGTTCATAGGACATATTGATAGATGTTGGCTGTGGATAAAAACACATTACTACGTTCTTCTGGATAGAGATGTATTTTAACTATAACTCTGGGTCTGAACACCTGAAAGTTTGGCTGTTATATCTGTAGCCAGTATGCTGGGTTATTTCTATGTTATTGCTACTGTTGACTCAGTGTGTTTGCTGCTTTGTACCTGCATGCGAAAATGCAGACCGCTCTACTTTTCATCTTTCCCATCTATAGATATAGATGAATGTCGCTACGGCTACTGCCAGCAGCTGTGTGCCAATGTGCCCGGTTCCTACTCCTGTACGTGCAACCCAGGCTTTACCCTTAATGATGATGGAAGATCATGCCAAGGTACTGTGTATGGTAAACCGTGACTGAAATCTTTGGACCCAACCCATCAACACCCTTGAAACTTGCTTAGTTTTTAGAATACAAGTAACCTTCCCAACCCTGCTTTTAAAAATGTTCATAGGTTTGTCAGCCTGAGATATTTCTGTAGTTTCACAGTACCTCAGAGGGGTACAGGTGCAATGTGACCAGTGTATCAGGAGAAATATGCACAGAGGCCCAAGCCCCCTGAAATACAGAGTTACTCAATTCACTGAAATTACCAAGTTTAGGCACTGAATTTACTTTTAAAATCTGATGCTGTGTGACACACCTGAGACAGGAAAACTCTGTCAGATCAGTAAATTAGATCTGAGTCTCCCAAGTTCCAGACTAGGGTCCTGAGCATTAGACCACCTTTTGCTGTGATGTGCTACCTCAAACAAAGTCAACACAACCTCTTCATAAAACCTCTCCCTAGCTAAGCAGGGAGCATCTTCCCACATGCTGCAGGAAATGGTCTGTGCTAATAATGTCCAGAAGCTGTTAATGTCCTAAAAGGAAAAAAAAAAATTGGTTTTGTCTTAGCCCTAGGTTTCCATGAGGACCATTCCTCATTACATTATCTTCCTCAGGAATATCCTGCTGCATTTTGTCTCAGGTCTGTTATGACAAAATCAGTTCAATGGTTTTAAAATTGCAGGATAAAGACAGAAGCATTTGTAATAAATAGTTCATCTCCATCTTCCATGTTATTTTTTTGATTGAAGACATTCCCAAAATGCTTCATTTCCATGCATGTTGTGTTTCCACCATGCTATTTCCAGGCATCAGCCTGAATCCCAATAAACAATACTGACTTGGTTATATTTTTTCAGAACAAATCATTCTGACTGTACAGCTAATCTCTCTGAAATGCTTTACAGTAATTAATTGAAAATAGAGTTTGAGGAGAAGTCACTGGTGCATTGCGCATTGGTTTCCCATAGATATGAACGAATGTACAAGCGAAAATCCTTGCACTCAGACCTGCGTCAATACCTACGGCTCTTTTCTCTGCCGCTGTGAACCTGGCTACGAACTGGAAGCCGATGGAGTTAACTGCAGTGGTAACTGTCTTTAGTTATCTATTGTTTTGATTTCTTTAATTCTATTAAGTTTTCTTTTTCCAATGTATTGTTTTGTACATGCTTTTTAAAAAGATTTTTGCCTTGGTCCATGGTTAGCAGCAGGATAGCTGCAACTCATATGATCTTCTTTCCAGTTAAAGCACACAGCAAATACCCAGAAAAGCACAATGGAGGAGGGCTGCAAATGCTTTTAAAGAAATAAGCTCAATATTAAAAAGCTCCAAGATAACAGCAAAACGTAAGAAAATGCTTTGTAATGCTGAACAGGAAGCTTTATTAGAGCAAGTAAAGTAGGGATAGTCCTAGAATGTTCTTCCATGATTAAAGAAATACTTTATATAAAGTACTTTTCCATTTGTCTGTTGAATGTATGTATTCCTCTTGCACTTACGACTGCACACTTCTGCCTGAAACCTTCCCCAGTTTCCCCTGTATGGCTCCGGCTACACTTCAGAAACAGTATATGGTTTCGTAGTATAGCTATTGCTAATCTGTTCAGCACATAGCAGAAGAAACTGTGCTTATGTCACTGTGCTTTTTCCTCTCTTGTTTTTGTTTTTATTTTATTGCTTTATTCTAATTGAAGGCAAAACTTATTTCTGTGCTTAATGTTCTCACAGCCTGATAAAATTAGAGAATCCCGCCAATATTTCTTGGAAGGAAAAATGCACTGGAAAATACTTGTTTTTTAATTTACAGTAAACAGATGTAACATGCTGTTTCTGAGAGAGACATGTGATATGCAGTATCTGTATACATTAGCGTTTCCAAAGCTGCTCTTCCCTGCAAACCTCCTTATTGAAAGGGAAGGAACGAAAACTTAAATCTCCGAAGAGTCTTATGCATTTAACATTTAGAGCTGCAACACCTAACTTATGTTTTCTGCTTTCTAATGGACTTTCTGCTTCTAAGTTAGACTCCTGCACCTTTTTATGTGCTCCTGAGCTAGTTGGGGGCCTGAACCAGTTAAGTTTAATGCAATGCCACATAAACATTGCCAGTACAAAATGGTGACAGAAGAGGTGGTGCTTGAGCCTCATTCATGTCTGAGAGTTAAGCCAGCAAAAAGGACTTTCCACCACCCAGAATGCAAGCAGAAAACCTTTTCTTGACAATTCTGTCCAAGAAAATGCTTGTCAAAGCAGGTCAAATTTCTCTGGATGAGCTTCTTTCTCTTCACAAGCCATCACTAGACATCGCTGAGGCTTGCAAAGGGACTGCCTGGCTAGGAGCACACTCCTATGAGACACCCAGGATCCAGATGTACTTCAACAGCTGCTGGATTAGTCCATGGCCTAGCAGCCAGCTTACCTTGAAGATGGGAGGCATCCCTGCCCCATTTCAAGGAGAGAGGCAGAGATTTCAACCTGGCTTTCCCAACACTGGCATTATTTTCTAATCACAGAGGTCTTGCATACGCATTAGATGTGGTCTGAAATGCCTACCATCTTGTCCTCTGCAGGTACTCAGCAGAATGCCAAAAGTGTTTAGGAACAGCAAAGGTATGTCTGTCCTGTGTGGGCTCAGCAGCAGAAATGTAGGATCCTCGGGGCTTTAAGTCCCTCCAGCACTTGACAGCAGCTGAGCACAGGTTATATGAATCCAACGTGCTGGAGGTCTGGGCTAGGACACCTCGAGGAGGTGGGTGATATATCGGTCCCTTTATGGAGTCAGCCCTCGGTCCATGTTTTGTCAGGAAGGTGTTTTTTTCAGCGAACTCGCTGGGGCAAATCACACAATAACAGGAGGTGTAGAGTTCCTTTCATCTCCCTTTTGATAAGAACTGGTTGCAGCCATAAAGCCACTTTAACATATGTGGACTTCAAATACTTTCCAATCCATCTGCACAAAACACCAAAAATGGATAAATGGACTGAGCCCAATTTAGAAGAAGGGGAAATTCAGTCTGAAGAGTAAAAGTGATTTGCCTGGGAGAATCAACATGTCAGAGCTGGGAATAAGAACTTGGGAGTTCCTGGCTGGGGCTCTGGCCTTTGTTTCTTTCTTCCCCTGACCAGGGAAATAAGGAAATGATTAACTGCAGCCTCCCTCAGTCTAGCGCCTTTGCATGTGTTTTCCCCTCAGTCGCCGTGCCTCCATGTGCAGCTCTGAAGTTCGTCTTTCTCGCTTGAGCACAGTTCTGCAGAATACAATGACTGGTCAATTCATGAGTGCAAGGCGAAAAGAGCACAGTTTCTGCTTTCAGTCAGAGATTTGACAGACTGCTTAGCTTCCTGGGTATCTGGGAGATGGCTGGGCCTTCCAGTAGGTCTGACCCAAGCTGGGATGAGCTCTGTAGTCTTGCTGGAATGCCTTGGAAGTAACTGGCTAGAGGCTAAGAAACATAAAACAGCCAAGGCTGGCTAAAGGAGTAGTGCTGAGACCCATGTGGCCCTGGGAAAGGGAAGTTTACTCTCCAGAAAAAAGAAAAAAAAAAGAAAAGAGAACCACTGCCAAATCTCTCCTTTCAAATTACAGTTGCAGCTTTGTTGTTGGAGTAGCTCTATCTCTGACGTAAAACAGAACTGAAAACATTGCCAACTGGTGACAGGTATTCAAAAAGAAAAATAAATAAATAAAAGCCATGCATTGTGTTCAGCAGCAGCTTTGGTTTCCCTAGGAGAAAAATGTTTAACCAAGAACTTGTTGTATAGTATTTTGCCAGGTTGCTGCAGATCTAGGGAGCTGGAGGGTGCCAACCTCCAGCTGGGGTGATGGGCACGTAGTGTGGATGGCCTCCTGCCTGTGGGACTGCTCTTTTGACTCTAAAGCCAAAGACACTAAACTTTGTTTTGCCACTGCAGACATGGACGAATGCAGCTTCTCAGAGTTCCTCTGCCAGCATGAATGTGTGAACGCGCCTGGTTCTTACTACTGTATCTGTCCTTCGGGCTATAACTTGCTTGACGATAGCAGAAGCTGCCAAGGTAAGAACATTCCTGCGCTGATTAAAACCCAAGGGGACCAGAAAATAGGTCCTGTGTCTGGAAAGAGGTTTTCAAGAATTGAGATGCTTGGTCTTGGCATTGCACAGTGAAATACTCGTAGGGGCCAATTATGTAATTCTGGTAAGAATGTCATCACGTGAATAGTCCCACTGAGGTGAATGGTGTGTTGGCGTAAGCAAGACTTTACTGACTAGGAAACAGCTACACAGGAAAGCCCTCAGATGCTCTCCTCTCTGCTGCACATCTCTTTAGTTTTCCCATTCTCTGAGGTCAGAGAGCTTGAACAGCCAATTTCTCTTCTATTTTTGCAGCACTTAGCATATGGGAGCACTCCAATAAGCAGAAATGAATGGAGTAAAAACTGATCTTAAAAGAGGGGCCAGTTATCAAAAGGCCACTTCTCATGGTGCAAGAGTGTTATGAATTTTGGGACAATTCCTTAAGATGGAAACCGGTTTGTAAGAGTGGTGTCTTGCACATATTTCCCTGTTTTAGCCTTTCTCTTGTTTCTTGTGTTTTAGATATCAATGAATGTGAAAACAGAAACTTCACCTGCACTCCGCAGCAAACGTGTTTCAATATCCCAGGAGAATATAAATGTTTAGACCCAGTAAGATGTGAGGATCCTTATATCCAGATTAATGAGAAGTGAGTAACATACCCACAGCCACAAAAGCAAATTCTATCTGTGTGAAGTGTATCTAGAGTGAACCAAATAAGCTGCATTTTTACAACACAGACATGAAGTGTGTCTAGAGAGCTATACATACATGCTGTTGCTGCATTTACCATTGGTAAGCTTTATAAAAATAAGAAAGTGCAATTCCTTACTGGGTCACCAGGTGGGATATGATATAATACTCAGATGTGTGGGAAGTTAGACTGGAAAAACACTTACCAGTGAGTAGAGAAAACAGCAAGGTTTGTAATGTAGTAAGAGACATTTACTTACATTACTAACTGACTTCATATATGCTCAAATGCAGACTGTTTTATTAGTATGAGTATTTCCTGTAAATATTAACTAGCTTATGTCTGGGAAGTACTTTAAAAAATTAGATGATAGTTATGGCAGGATACAAGTAGTTTCCTACTGCTTAAAGGTTAAAAGTGCTGAAAAGTCCACAGAGTGATTTGCCTTGTCCAGAAATTGGGTATGTCTGGATGGGGCTGTTAGCACTGTTACTATCTAAATTTGGAATTATTTGAGCGAGAAAAAAAATAGATCACACATTTCTAAAAATTGCCTGTTTCTTTTACATTTTTTGTAGGTATTTGCCTGGGGCTCAAAATATTTCAGCTCCAGACAGATCTCTATATATTGCAGCCCATAGTATTTCATCCATAGTGTTTGCACTAAACCCAATTACTTGGGATTGCTTGCTAGCCTAATGTATTTTATAGAAAGGCAAGAGATGAAGAATCAGTTTCTTTCCATTATAATTTATTCATGTTTTCTGAATTGCTTTCTGAACTAGGGCAGCTGAGGAGCAGACACATTCTATTCTTCCAGTTCTGGGTTTACCTACCTTCAGAGGTGGTAGAGTCTTAAACTGGAATTTGAAATATCTGAAGCCCCTGTATCTGAATTCCCCAGAGCCCAACTAGGGAGTCCTTGCAGATCAACTTGCACCAGAACTCTTGATCTCTTGAGCTTTGTGTTTGGTGGCTTTGGCTCATGTCTAAATGTGACTGCATTTAATTTGTGGCATATGTTTAGAAGTGGTCAGTATAAAAGCCACGAGAATTCTTTGCATCTGTGTTTTCTGGGGAAGGAATTGGGTGTTTGTAATGCCAGGAGCCTTTTTATGGGGGACATGCCAGATGAACTGTCTGAAATTAGTGTCACTAGTGGAGGTTATAGAAAAAATAGGCAAAAAGACCCAACTCTTTTCAAGTAAATTCCCCAACATGGCTTTTATAAAGGGACATCCTGCCTCACGACTTTATTAGAGTTCTCTGAAGAAATCAGCAGCATGTGGCTAGGGCATATGGGCTGATGCAGTCTGTTTGGGTTGCCAAAGGCTTCTGAAAAGAACCTCATATAAGGTTATTACGGAAATTAAGCAGCCATAAGTAAGAGCAAAGTCCCAGGCACAGAAGAATAAGAGGTTGAAAGATAAAAAATAGAGTATAGTATTAAATTGTCAGCTTTTACAGTGAAGTTCTGCAGAGTCTAAGCTGGACCTACTTTGTCCAACATATTTGTAAGCAACTTGGGAAAAAGGATAAACCATGAGATGGGCAAAGTCTGCAACAGTATCTGAGGACAGTAGAGAAAATGGTGGGCAGAAAAGAATTACAGAAGGAGCCTCAATGACTGTGCAATAAAAATGGCAGAAGTAATTCAGTGTAGATGAATGTAAAGTAAAAAGACAGTCCCAAATTCACAAATTAAATAAAGAGCACTGATCTGATCATCATCTGATCCAAACTGAGATTTGAGGGTTGTTATAGACAGTTCCATGATCTGCAGTACTCACTAGAGGTCAGAAAAGCAATCTGAATTTGAGGTGTTAATAGGTAGAGAATATCCTTAGAGCACATGCCATAGTGTACCCATATCTTCAAGACCGTGCAGTTCTTTCCCCTTCTCTCAAAAGAAATATAACTGGACAAAGGTTCATAAAGAGCAATGAGGATGATCAAAAGTATGGAATAGCTTCCTTGTGAGAAACAACTAAGTTAGGACTCTTCAGCCATGAACAGGGTCAAATATGAAACCCTGAGTTGCGTGAGGAGGATGAGCAGGGATTGACTGGGCGCTGTCCTTTCAATAGAAGAGCTGGAAGCATCAGACGAAGTCAGCAAGGGGCAGTGCAGAGAGAGGTGAAGGGGGCCGTGGAGCTCCTGGCCACAGGGGGCTGTGGATGCCAAACATTCACGTGGGCGTAAGGGGAAGCTGGACAAGTTAATGGCTAAGAAATGCATTAAGGGCTGATGAATACACAGAAGACATTTTTGTTTCAAGAATTTCCTGAGTCACACACAACTGGAGGCTGTTGGTGGAAGCATCATACGCTTGGCTTGCTATCCTGCTCTTCCTTAGGGCTCTGCATTTGATGCTAGAGCTTTGTTTGATCCAGGATGTCTCACTGTATGTCTTCATGTAGTATGTAAAAGATTGTTAAACAAAGAATACAACATTTATGTAGCACCATCAGTGAAATGATCCAATAATTAACATTATTTTGCGGCAGTTCAGTTTAAATTACTATCAGAACAAACATGTACCGGGTATTGTACACCTGCAGAGCTGCTTTAAAGAAAGTACAGATTTTGGAGTGATCTAAGGAGACAAAGGATGCCAAGACATTTTGGTGTAGAAGACAAGAAAAAGAAGGCAGAGATATAGGTAGGCCAGAATAGCAACACAGAGAATACTAAAAGTGAGAAAATCCATTACAAGTTTCATTGATTCTTTTAGCTGGTTGACAACATTATTTGTTTATTTATTTATGCAGCTGTACTTGCATATAAAGAATCAAATATTACAGCAATTTGTATCCCCTGATGACAATCCTATCTCTGACAATTAGCCGCTGCATGTGTCCAGCTGAAAACGCCGGTTGCAGAGATCAGCCATTCACCATCTTGTACAGAGTGATGGATATGGTGTCCGGGCGGTCTGTGCCTTCTGACATTTTTCAGATGCAAGCAACGACTCGCTACCCTGGAGCCTATTACATCTTCCAAATCAAATCAGGGAATGAGGGCAGGGAGTTCTACATGCGGGTAAGTCTGGCGCTCACTGAGAGAAAACATGGAGTATCTTCTCATTAGCTGAATACCCTTCTGATAGCCAAAGTCAGTTTTAATGAATACCATTTAAACCTTCAGTATGAGGCATTTTTACAGGCAGACACGCAGAGCGGTGTACTGATCTGCAGGGGCTGCTGGCTCTTTCGGGAAGGTAACCCACTCAAAGCAAACACACTTGTTTTATGAGACATTAGGTTCAGGAAAGTCCAGGGCTGTACCCATGTCTAAGAATAGCTTACGTCTCCCATGCTCATGAGAAACTATTGTGCCAAACCCTTTTTTATTTGATGGACAATTAGTAATTGTCACTGAAAGAGTCAACGTTTCTCATTTGTTTTATTAAACTCTTCATGGGAAATTGAAAAATCTGAAAACCAAAAAAGTAAGCAAACCCCGCCCCCCCTTTTATCCCAAGAATTGACTTTCTGGGTTCTTTGCTTTCTTTTGTTACGTATTTTTTTCACTGAGAACACACATTTTATGTAGACACTGACAGAAAAAACACAACTACTTTTTTTTTTTAATCTGAATTTTCCTCAGAAGACATCTCTGTTCCCCAGTCATCTTCACTGCACCTCTGACACACAGGGGTGATGGGAAGTGTCTGCACGGAATGAGGCACAGCCACCGGGGGTGGTGGCATTCAGAAGGTTGATTTTTAACCCTAGGCAAAACCTGGCTGTGATATTCACATTAAGTGATGTTCAGTGGCTATTGATGGTTCCCATGCCTCACAGAAAGCAGTAGCGTGATGGATTTCGGTAGATTCCAATACACATTTCTCCCGAGAGCCTCAGATTCTCACTGTTAAAAAAAATAAAATGTTTCAAAATGCTGAAATGACAAGTGGTCCAAGAACGATCACTTACATCGCACAAGATCTTTCCTGTTGCAAAGTCATTACTGATCCCACCAACCTTTTCTCCTCATCTCGGTCGATCCACCAGACGCTAAGGCTCAGCGATCAGCATCGTTGCTTGAGTCTGCTAGTTTTCTTTTCTTTATTTATCACACACCCATTCATTTGTCACCCAAAACACTCCGCTTGCACAAGCCGTCCTTGCCCCTCCGCTGGCAGCAGCAGCACTCCCATGCCAGGCTGGCAGCCAGCAGGTAGTGCCTACCCATTGCTTTGGGAAGAGCGAGAGCAGCGGGCGGGAAGGAAAGGGGCGCTGGGGGGAGCGAGGCCCGGGATGCTGCTCCCCGGGGGCTGAGGCAGCAGGGCCCACGGCCCAGCCCGGGCAGCCCACCCAGCTCCTCCTCACGGCTTTGTCAGGCTTCTCTGATCAGAGATAATGCAAACGCTCTGTTTTGTGGTAAAGCAGGTCCTGCTTTGTGTTTCTGCTGGAAAACAAATTGCACTTGGTTTTAATGTCAGAAGCTCTGATTTTTAAATGTTCATAATCCACTGTTCTGGCCAGACATTTCAAAGGTCTGCTTCCACTTACTAAAAGACTGATTTTTCTAATGCGCCTTCACATATTTAAAGCTCTCTTCAGAGGGTAAGGTTTTGCAATGTTAACATACGCAATTATACAACACACTCTGATCGTGTTCACATAGGAATATCTGTTCTCCAAGCTCTGTTAACGTAACCCTCCTTGGTGTTTGCTGCTTCAAAGTAACGGTGCTCTTTACATCAAACAAAATAATACCTCGCGCACAAAAAAAAAAAGGTGTCACTGCTTGTGCATACCCTAAATCCATGTTTTAATCTTTTCCCATTTGGACAATAGCACATTTCTATGTTCAATAGTTCCTTTTATGTGCAGTGCTCCCAAAGGCTTTGCAAACTGTAGAAGGTGATAGTTCGTACAAAACACTGAAATGGAGCCAAATGCTGAAATGAAGCTCTCCCTCCCATGAATTGCAGTAGCTTCCAACAATGCAGCAGAAAACAGTGTTATTTTGGCTGCTCAAAGACCATGGCCATAAAGTGGTCTCACCTGAGATGACAGTTTTCAAGAGCCATTTTTCAAAATCTCACCTGTTTCCTCTTGTTTTGTGCACAGCAAACGGGACCGATCAGTGCTACTCTGGTGATGACCCGCCCCGTGAAGGGGCCCCGTACTATTCAGTTGGACTTGGAAATGATCACTGTTAACACCGTCATCAACTTCAGAGGAAGCTCTGTCATCCGGCTGAGGATATATGTGTCACAGTACTCCTTCTAAACCTTGAGTTTGTGCCCTGGAAACATTAAAACAAAAGAGATGGTTCCTCCTCTGCAGAACTCTCTCCTCAGAAGCCAGTACGTATAGCAGCTCTAAACCAAACCAGTATTTCCACAGGCCCAGTGACCTATGCCTGTCTGAGGAGGGAGGCCTCTTCATGCACAGTCCCTAGCAGGATGCAGACATCTGAAGATGTATTATCAGCAGATCCCATATGATTCTTTATGTGGTCATATATTTTAAGGACTCTTCTTTCCATTGTAAGCACTTCTAGAGAATGAGTCTATGTTTGAAAGACTGTGAACCTTTGTAGCTCCAAGGCTGCTTAGCAAAAAGCACCAAAGAAACTGAGGAAAAAGCTGGCTTTTGCAATCTTGCTTTTTTTTCATTATAAATGGAAAGCAGACAAACAAGCAGAAACAGAAACAAAAAGCCACCTATTGAAACAAGGGATCTCAGAAATGCTAACTTACATTGCCAATTATCTCTGGAATTATCAGTCAGGCACATTGTCTCAATTCACCCTACATTTGTCTTAGTTTCACCTCTTTTTTCTTTGATTCTATTTTATAGTTAAAATTCATTGTAAATTCATTCCAAAATACATGTTGTACTATGTAACCTTCTACTTTCTAACAAAGTGTCACATGTTTGGGTTCCTTCCTGTATTAAATCTTTCCATATAACAGAGTTCGTAGAAATCTATCACTGGTTGGTATGTTTTACAATGTTTAGGGTGTTATGCCTATTTACACCCAGACTCTGACACAGGCCTCCACTGCCGGAGTAGTGTCCAGGGACTTTAGAGCAGATGAGAATCAGAACTTCATTTTTCCCTGGTTTCCTGAGTGTGGTAGTTGCAAACAGTTTGTAATGGTTATAAGGTAGTGATACTAACCGTAGTTAAGGCTGCAGCTAATCTCCGGTTCAAGGACCACTCAGCTCAGACCTGTTCAAATTCCTTCAGAAAAAATGAGTTGTTCTGCTCACGTGCAGTCTCTCTCCTACATTCTTAACATTGGGGAAAATAAGCTGAAAAGGACTTGGACCAGTCTTATCGTTCATGCCTCAGCCACAAAGCAGACCCCACTATACCAGTACCCAGACCTCAGACGATGGGATCCCACAGTTTCCATAGGCAATGTCTTCTCAGGTATAACTGCTGTAACCAATGGAAAGTTTCTCCTAAAGTCTAATCTGAATCTCCACTGTTGTAATTTAAATCCATTTCTTTTTAGCCTACTTCCAGTAGAAATAGAGAACAGTTTATCTTCCCCTTTGCAGCAGTCTTTAACATGTCTGAAGACTGTTGTCATGTCTCCCCTCAGACTGTTTCTCTCTAGTCTAAACAAACCCAATTCTTTTGGTCTTTCTTCATACATCACATATTCTGGACCTTTGATCATTCTTGTTGCTCTCGTCTGGATTCTCTCCAGTTGGTTCACATCTGTCTTGAAGTGCAGTGCCCAAAACTGTGAAAAGTATTCCAGCTGAGGCCTCACAGTGCTAAGCTAAATCTATATATATGTTTAGGAGTTTGAAAAAAAAATTGTATCGTTTGGAGGTATAATGCTTACCTTGTTGAAGCCACTGGCAGTTTGGTCTTTTATTTTAGTAGGGATGAGGGTTCATATGCCTTGTTCTTCAGTTTCTCTGAAGCAAGCTCTTTTGCTTCTTCCCCCTGCTTTTTCCTTATTGGCTCATTTGCCCTCCAGCATCGCTAGGGCAGGAAAGATAACCTTTGCTTCGTCTTTTTGAGGACTGGAAGTGCTTAATGCTACTTGGGAAAAGGAGTTTATGAAGATTACAATGCGGGCAGGCTGGAGCAGACTAGAAGCATTATGTGAGGTCTTCATTGAAGTGGAGTATTAAACGGGAGAATACAGACTCAGAAAGTTATCACAACACAGACTGCATGACACCATCAGAAAACTGACTCTCTTGTTCCTAATAAGTGTTGTGAGTTAGTCTGGAGTTGTTTTTCCCTAGCTTTAGTACAGACTCTGCTCCTTTTCCTTGTACTCAGCTTGAAGGAAGCCCTGATGCAATGGCTCACAGCAATGAAATGCTGAGTTGAGTGTTCTTTAGCAGCTTCCATTTATTAATGGTTTAAAGTTTCCTCCGTGCTGCTACAACGTCCTGGGATCCTGTGGCTCAGAGCTCTGTACACAGGCTGTCCTTCATTGTAAAAACAAAAAGGCTGGAGCCTGACTCCAGTGTTTAGTGGGCCAAGCTGAGGGCAGGAAGCCAATGAGCTTTGTGAGTAGCTGACTTGGAGGAGATAAATATAGAGGAAATGTGCAGAGAAATATCAGAAACAACAATGTGTTTCCTGAGTCTATCATGGCTCATTGTATACCACAGTCTTGGAGGGGAAAATGGAGATGACCAGGAAGGAGGAATGCTAGTTTATAACCATGGGGCTAAAAGTGCTCATGTGTCCCAGATGATGGAATTGAGGCATGGGAAACAAGCAGGCTCTGGTAGCCCAGAGACCAGACAAGGGGCAGGCAGGGTCTTGCATTAAAGACGTTAAACTCTTAATGTGCTGAAAGTTTTCCCAGTGCTTAAAAGCCCCTTTTGTGCCTCTACATTATGGCTTCTTCATGTCCAGTTGAGGAGTCCTCTCTCTTTCTGCAATCACATCACCTTCTGGAGAGGAACTGCACCCTGTTAGACATCAGACAGTTTCTCACTTCTGAGCTGTTCTCCCATGGCCCCCACATACCAACCTGATTTAACCCTAATTTAGAAACATCAAAACCCAGAGGAATTCTGTAACAAAACACTTTGTTAAAAGAGTAAAGCTTGAATGCTTGGGTTTAGCAGGGTCCAGCAAATACTCATAAAACAATATTACACTTTCTATACAAACATTCTGCACCTTAAAAAAAAAGTGAAAAGTCTGGAAACAAAGGAATTCAGCCACTTCTCAACCACCATAACATCTTTCATCACTCACTATCACTCCAGCCAACTTTAACTTTGCTAAAATATATGCCAATCCCAAAACAATAAATTACTAGCAGTTTATAACATCTAAACTCTCCATTTCCTAGTCAGGGGTCTGTTTCCAATAGACCATCGCAGGCTCGTATATTACAGCAATTCTCACCAAATAAAAAAAAGGACTATGCATGTCAGTTTTTTACAGCATGAAAGTTAAAAATGCAAACTTGCAACTGCTGTATACATTCATGTTCTCCTTTGAGGCCAGGCCTCCCTAAAAGCAGACAGAATTCCAGGTCTGCTCAGAAAATGATTCTTTATTCTAACCTATTGCAGAGGATTTTCTAACACAAAGGGTTTTGCCATACGGTTAATAGACAATATTCTGGCCAGCACCAGATGAGGGCACTGACGCTGGTCTGGGTACGTGTGGCTTCCCTCCGGCTCTGCTCTGACATGCTCCTCGCTCAGGGTGGCAAAGCCGTTCCTGGCCGAGCTGGGGAGGGACAGCTCTTTGCCTCTCCTGCCTGTCAGCTGTCATGTCTGTTTAAATGAAGGTCCTCGGGAGAAAGATTGCCTCTCATTATATGTTTGTACAGCACCTATTGCCAGAGCAATAATTGGAATAAAAGTAAACAAAAGCAGAAATGGCAGTAATCCTTGATACAGATCATAATGATTGGGAAGGAGAATCTATTCTGCTAAATGAACCAAGTGATGCATGCTAGTCGCGTTAGGTACCAGAGGGAGGAGAACGGCAAGAGACGAATGATACAGTGCTGTAGAGCTGAATGGGCTCTGGCCTATTTGACTTTGATAGGCCTACTTTTCAAATAGGCCTATCATCTGGCCTATTTGACTTTGAGATATTTTTAGGGGATTGACTTTTTTTGACAAAGACAACAAAATGTTGTTTCACCTAAGAGTTTGCTGGATCCCACAGAACTGCTTTTCAACTCGTGCTTCTCTGATAACAATAACTTTGTTGAGAATAACTAAGCTTCTTTGATTGCCTGGTCACCCACCATCACCAAGTGTAGTGTCCCAGGCCATTCACACAGAGCCTTCTCCTTTTCAAGTTGGGGGCCTGTAGTCATATTTACCTTTTTTTGGCTCAGCTTTTAGAAGAGTCAACTTTCATTGTCTCATGAGGATGGTATCAGCATCAGCAGAACTTACATATTAATGTTTCTCTGTCTAGAGCAAGCAGAGAAATAGAATCAGTACAGTTTGTGGTAATTCAAGTTCTCCAGTCTGGTTTATTCACAGAATATGCTACTGAATATCTTCCATAGCATGTAGCTGTATTAGAACCCAATGAAAATTTCATAGCACAAAGATGTTAAGAAAAAAAAAGGAATAGAATTATGCCCTAACGTTATTCAAGCCTGACAGGCGCTATTGTTAAAATAAATCTCTACCCTGGATGGACAAAACCCTCAGCTGGTGTTAATTTGCATGACTCTGCTGCTCTTTAAGGGAAAGATAAAAACTGTCCTTAGGATCTTCCCTGCATGTGTTTAAAGCACTGTGCATGTATCTGTATACAAGGAGAATTTACAGAAGTTGTGGTAGTGTGGCTCTGCATTTGGAAGTCAAAGAGTTGTAAGATGACATGGCACAAGTAAATTGTGTTTCCTCATCTGACATGAGTGCAGACAAGTGATTTACACCCATCACATTTTGTTGTTTTAAGTCTTTGAACCAATTCTGAATAGCTCAACACCAAAGCAGGTGCCATGCATGAAGACTGAGGCTGATGGTCATAACTAGACTTTCAGGGATTCTGCAGAAAGCCTGCCCAGAAAGGTGACCTGTGCTGAAGGGTCAGTGCCATAGGGAGTGTAATGGTCCAGAGGTATTTGTGTGGGATTGTCTCTGGTCCTGCAGCTGCCTCTTTCCTCACCTGTTTCAGTGCAGGGTGCATCTGATGTTTATAAGTGTGCACATCAGAGGTGGAAATCTCACCTATCCCAGTTCTTAGTTCAAACTTCTGAGATCCCTCTAGTGGTTTCCATTGGCCGAACTGATCCCCCCGTGCAACTCAACTAATATTGGTGAAGGCACACGAGGGAGAGTTTGGGTACAAGGCAGATAATGCTTTTACACCAGCAAGTGAATAATGATGCAGTAACCTTGATGTAAGAATTGAGAAATGTAGCTGGGTAGCAAAGGGATCTTTAGAAAACACTTCAGCAACCAAAAATGCCTGAAAAATTCAATCTCTTTCAATTCCCTCCTGTATCCCAGAAGTCACTCATTCTCTGTTTTGAGTTTGTCCTGGACAAGTGATCTCATTATGGTCATGCACTGCAAGCACGTGCTGAGTGAGCTCCGCTTCTCCTCTGGCACTACATAACATTTTTCACTTTGCTTTTTGGAGATCAGTTGCAAGCTATGCGTCTCTTCTAGGCTCTGACTGACCTCAGTTGCTTTTCTCACAGCCAAGGCAGATCTGTTATTTCCCCGCCAGGTTCCTCTGCACCCACCATCCATACAACAAGCTGTTCATGTGTTTCACTGGAAATGCAGGCACTGCTGTTGGCCCAACTGCTGCTTTTGTACCCCCCTCCCTCTGCAATGTCAGTAGGCACCCTTACAGCAAAGTATTAGGTCTGAATGGCTGAAGGGATTGCCCAGCCTGCTCGCAGAGCCTGGCTTCATGAAAAGGATTAAAAAAAACCTCACAACCCCCCAGTTTTGAAGGTGATAGATGCTATTTTAGGTCCTGATGAATCACTTTTCTCCTGAAATTGCATCTATATCATGCTGGCTTGATAGTCTCAAGGCTTTTTAAGAAGCCTGATGAGGACATGGTTATGCAATACATCCTTAGGCTCTTCTCACCTTGGATGAGGTTTTTCCCAGTTTGCAAACAGAGTATTTGGCCCAGTCAGAGAGAGTGCAATGTGATCACCACTATGCTGAAGTCAGTGATTGCTAACCACCTTACATCAGGTCTGGATTTAGCCCAGATTTATTTTAAGTCTTGAATCTCAGTGTCAGTGGTATAAATGTAAACAGATATGTATTATTTTTACAGTAGAGCTGAACGATTGTTTCCAGTAAATAAACAGTAGTATGATTGCAGTATCTCTTTCTCTGTGGGCACTGTCTTTGGGTACTTTAAGATTTCCTGAGATATCCTTTGATACTTCAAAATTTCCTCTGGTATTTCAAGCCATCCATTGATGTGCTTCCATGAATGATTCCTCACCCCTGTTCTTCAAGGCCAATGCAGGCACTTGACTCTACGTATTGTTAAAAGATCAAGCTACACCCAAGCCTTTGCAGAGTCACAACTCATGCATTATTCATAGAAATTGTTCCTTTCTGTAACCTGTAAGTGATTATGTTGAGTTCCTTGAGATTCTGCAGTGTTCAAAGTAATGCATGTGCAGGTGGTTTTCAAGGCTGGGACCTTTGTCTGGAGATTGTTCATCAGCAACTTGCTGCAAGTGTTCTGTATTCAATATGTGAAATCATAGCTACAAAGGTTAGTTTTGACAAAATCCTCAAAACGTATGGTGTTTCCTGGCTGGCTACACATAATGCAAACACGATTCAGAAGTCCAGCACCAGAGTTCTCTAGTATTCATAAGAAATCTCTGTTTTTAAGAAACATTTTGGTCAGGAGACTAATTTTGCAGATTATGTGAAATGCAAACGAAGAGGCAGGAGGCCTGCCAGGATTACACAGATTTGTTATTCAAATCAGTATCCCCAAGAAAACCTGAATCTAGTTCATCATTTAAAAATATTCCTTTGGACTCTGATATCTGATGCCATGCAGGGAGGGGAGGGGGACAGAAAAACTGGCTGCTTCCAAAACAGCAGCAGCAGCTCTACAGAGATCCCAGGGCTCCTACAGCGATCAGAAACACCTGTCAGCCCAAGGCTGAACCCCAGGTCAGTGAGGAAGGCACAAAACTCAGAGACATGTCCTCAGCTGGAGGAGAGATGGACTCCTTAATGATGTCAGGTGGAGATTTACTTCATACTGTGTATAAAATTTCTCATTGTGTTTTTACTGGAAATTGAAATCTATGGAAAATTTAAAATGACAGGACCAAGCTGTTGCCTACCACATGCATACTACCTGCAGCAAGCTCTAGCATATCCCTCTGCCATTCCCCAGGGTTGTGCTCACTTAGAATTACCCAGTCTGATTTGGTGTGAGTTACGATGGTGTAAGTGACAGCATTCGGTTCACATCGGTGTAAAGTCATTCCCACAGGTGAAAAAAGAGAATTATTGAGGGATAAAATTACAGTTGAACCAGAAAGTTAATAAAAAAGAGCTTGGGCATTAGTTAACCTTCAGTGCTCTGGTTATGATGTCATTGCTGTGGACAAAAATAACCAACCAGAAACCCAAAATATTAAAAAGGAGATTATCTCCTTAGAAAGATAAGTGCCCATGTAGCCTATAAATAGCTCTGGAATGAAGACATCCCATGCAACATCTGGAAAAGGAAGAATTCACTCCTTGACCTCCAGCATCCCTGTCTCCCACTGGCAGGATTAAGCACGGTTGATCCTTTCCAGGATACAGACACAATGGCTGGCTGATGGATGGGCCAAGGAAGAGGCAGGCATGGCCAGAGGCAAGGGGGGGACAAACCAGGATAATGTAAAAGTACTAAGGAATGCTCTCAGTGTGCAGGATCCCTGAGACAAGTCTCTCTCTTGCTGTACGAAGCGTTTTAGCTTTGCTTCGGCCTTTGAAAGACAGAAAAGTGCTAACAGTCACTTCAGTAAAAATAGGAGGGCAGCATTCATGTGTTTGAATGCAGCATCAATTTTCAAAAAAATCACGCTGCCCTGGCCAACCTGTCACCTAATGAGATGCACTGGACGCCGGAAGCCTATAAGTACAATTTAAGTTATAGCACATACAGCACCACCTTATACCAACAGTTTCTCCTGCAACCAGTAGAGGTGCAGGGAGAAGGACTCACTGCCCAGCTCGACAGATGCTCCACAGAACTTCTGCTTCTGCTTAAACAGTCATTTCCCTAACTCTTACTTGCAGGCTGCCCAGATTAATAAACATGTTATATTTTGTAGTCTTCATTCTTTTCAGAAGAGGAATACTGTAATTTAAAATGGATGGTTTCAATGTCCCTCGTCCTGCCCATTTAACCTATAACCATTACTTCATTTGTAGCAGAAAATGAGCTTTTAATTCTTGTATTTTTTTACAACTTGTGAGCAATTTACATTGAATACGCCAGTAGGGACTATTTTAAAGCTTTTTTAAAATAAAAAAAATTATTGCTAATAAAAATTATAAGTGAATTATAGTTTATTTTGATCATTACCTGGTTCAGTGGTGATCATGTAAGATCACTGCAAGCATTCATGCCAGAATCATGTAACCCCTCTGGAAAGCAAGCTGAGTGAGGATCAGTGATACTGGTACATCTATTGGTCACAAACACTAGTAACATATATACAGTAGCAGAGAAAACTTCAAAGCAAAATACAATTAATTCTCAAGAGGCTAATTTTCTTTCACAGTTTTGATGTCGTAAACTTGCCCATACTTGGAGGTACATATGTGTATTTTACCTTCATTTCCTGCTGGGTTTATGCATGATAAGGCTCAAATTAACATTTTGTGTAATACCGCTTTATCTGTACCAGGAGCTTGACGTATCTGAGGCATGTCTTTCCCCTGCAACTCCACTGAAGGTTGGAGCAGGTCATTGCTTCTGATGGTGGGGATGGCTCCCTTGCCCAGTTCCCCCAAGCACCAGCCATGCTTTACCCAGCACGTGTTCGGAGGTTGTATGGGAGGGTGTACAGGCTGCATGCTGCAGCCTTGGAGGCGTTCCCGGCGGATCCAAGGAGATGAGCTCTCCTCCCAGCCTGACGTGGTGCCACTCTCCTCTCCCAGTTGCCCTGGGTCTTGGAAGCACAACGTGGACCAGTGAAGGCAGGGGTTTGTGCAGTGAACATGAGGCTACGGGCAGAACTTGGCTTAGCTCTGCAGAATAAACTTGTCTTCTTGACAAGTAGTGTTAATATAAGATAATTTAGACTGAACTGGTTTCCTCATACATAAATCATTAACTAGTAGCTAGTTCTCACTCCCACCTGCACTACATAGCTTGTGACTTTAGTACACGAAAGGCTTTTCCACCCACACCATACTCAATGGCCCATGCCTAATGAGGTTTGGCTGTTTGTTGGTTGGGTTTGTGTTTTGAGGGTGGAATGTTCTTATTTCAGCAAATTGCAAGGGCAGCCAAGCCTGGCTCTGGTTTGCTTTGTGGGAAGTGAATGAACTTGTGTCACACAGTTGCTCTCTCGCAGTCTCATCACTCAGATAACTCACTACAGAGGTGAGGTAGGTAATACGCCATTCACTGGGCTTGTGATGATTTAGAAGCCACTCACAAAGCTGATAAGGATCTTTATAGTTGTTTTGAACTCAAAGGAACTGCTGCTGCTCATTTACAGTATCACAAGGACACGTCAGTTCCCTCCACTACAAACGCATTAATTCTGAATCACATGCTCACGAAAAATTACACTGAAACAGGCACACATGCAAAGCAAAAGAGGAGAGGCCAAGTGCAGGAACATTGGGCTGCAAAATTTCAGGAGAAGCAAACAACTCTCTAGAACTGCTCAAAGAAAATGAGAAAGTAGGTCTGTGACCCATGATCAAGGACTTCCGGTTCTTCAGTCCCCACCAGGGTGCCTTGGTAGAAGTGGCCTGACCAGTGAAGTCACTGAACGGCTGGGCTTTCCACTCAATTTGGTGGAGAACGGACACTTTAGGAAACAAAGTTTCTCAGATTTAGCTGTTTGCATACAGCTCAAGTAGCCTAATCTGAGGTTTCTAGACTTGAGCCACTGCATCCTTCCTTCTCTCGCTGCTTACAATCTGCTTTTCAGGCTGTTCTTATTATACATGCTGTCATGTTTGTCTTAGACAGGGTTTCACATGGGACTGAATAGTATGACCCCCTCCCCTTTTATTGCTCTTTTCACAATGCAAGACCAATCTGCTCTGACAGTACCCTCCCAGCCAAGGGTCTCTTTGTTCAGCAAGAGCTCTGTGGATAAGGCAACGGTACCTCCAGAGCTGACTCACAAGTGTGGACAGGAGAAGGAGGTTGTACTTTCTCTTCTGTCAGTGCTGTCCAGCCAGCTGGTAAAGGACATTGTGCTGCTGGAGAGATGGGGTTTGGCTGGGCTGTAAAACTGGTATCCTGCAGGGATTTAACCTCCTGCTGCACTTCCTTAAGGGTGAGCTATGAATCATATTTCCTTGAGGAGTCCCATGGGCTGTATTCTGTGTACCAGAACTCCTGCCTTCTCCTCCCCTCTGTTTTTGGTGGCCCTGGTTACTCCTTGGGCCTGCAGGTGCTGCTGAATGCTGTTAAACTGTCCTCCGTGTCAGCCTGCACATAGCCACATCAGTGATGGAAAAAATGAGCCCTGTGTGGTTTTTCCAGGAAGCTGGATGGCAGCTCCCCATCTCATACAGGTGAACATTTTCTCACACCAGTAACTCATTAGGACAGCATGTGTGAACTCAGCTTGTTCACACTGATGCCAAGGTTCATAGTCTGTGCCACTGTTTGTAAGGACTGTCCCAAATGGCAGCTGATTGCTGATCTTTATCGGCACTTCTGCATTTCCGTTTTTTCTCTTTCTAGCTTGTGTTATTTCTCCTTTCCTGGGCTCTTGCACAGTTCAGTCACCACACTGTTACGGAATGATTGCCAGGGCCCCCTAAAATCTAGTACCGAAACACAGCCTCCATCTGCCTGCTAATGAAAATCCTTGTCAGTCATGGGATCACCACATCAGTTTAACCGAGGGAGCAGCCACTGCATTGGCTGAGAAACGTTCAGTTAGGTTTCCTAGGATCCTGAAGAACTAGTTCAATAAATTCTTGCTTGCTTGAATGAGCGTACCTTCCATCTCCCACTGCATTTTTCATTATGTCACTTGGATACAAATGCACATGTTTTTAATGTGAAGTTAATCCCCGAGCTGCAGTGAAATGATTAACCCTTCACCCTTGAATTCCTTGCTACCATATGATCTCGTTCTTATGGAGCTAAGAGTTAAAGCAATAGTGACAGCTCAATGTAATACTTGAGGCGAGTGGATATTTGCTCATCATTGAAGGCCAGCCTTAGCCATATACATATAAACTTTTTGGCTTGGGGAGCACAGGCAGATAACATGGCAAAGCTACTGTGTCCTGCAAACACGTATTTGTACCTACAGTTATTACTGCTGACTCAGGATTCTTGAAAATAATCTGTCAAGAAAATACTGTTGAGAATAAACATCCTGCAGTTTGCAGCTGTTAAACTTTCTGTTAAAACACAGGTTTGTGACACCTGCACCATTCAGGTTGGGCGTATGATCACGTTGTACCAGGAAGGTAACCCACTTCAGTCTGTTCAGCGGAGCGGTTTCTGAAGAGCTGCATGTTCTCCCCTCTCTGGATATTTATGCGTATAACCAAACATGAGTTAAATATGCATAATCCCCTGCCTTGGGGTGAGAGTGCATCCTTTTTCCTGCCCTAAAATCCCTAGTGATATCAGCAAGGGTTGTGGCTGCAGCATGTTTGCTTCCCAGGGATTCTGGGTGCAGGGGTGAGGAGCAGCCAATGCTGCTGGCGGGCCTGCAAAGTGAAGGCCGGGAAGGTGGGCAGCAGGTTGGCTGCATATTGGTCTGTTTGTCTGGGAAGACGGCCAAACACCCTGCAGCTGGATTAAAGTGTTAAAATTAGGGTAGAGTGGGCTGGTAACCTCTGTTTCTAGTTATGCTGTTTCTTAAGTGGTTTTAAGTACCAAGCCAGACTGGCCTGTTTCTGCCTCCCTGCCTTTCCCTGAAGGATGAGCCCAAAGCTTTAGCTAGAAGGTCAGTGTGCGCTCTCGTTTTGAACTGAGCTATTTTAGATGGAAGAACAGCATTCTGTGGGCAACCGGTCTTCTGTGGCGACTGGTCTTCTTGTGTTCCAGCTTCTGTGGGCGACCGGTCACTGGTCTCCGTGGATGTTCTTCCTGGCTCCCTCATTTCCACAGGGCCAGCAGGCTTTAAAGTTTTGTGATTTCTGGGACAGCTTTTTGCCCTCACCCCCTTTAAGCAAGGTAAATTAAGTTTGGTTTCACCTGAAAATAGAAGGGGGAAAAAAAAAAAGAGTTTTACAACTGTAAACAATAAATTATTTTTGTGCTTCATAATTTGGGCCTGTTTCTTGACTCAGTCCCTTTCAGGAAGGACCTTTTGTGTGTTGCCCTCGCTCTGTGCGCGGGTGACACCTGGCTGGCCCCTGCATCCTGGGGAGAGGAACATCTGCTTGTCCTCGGGCAGGCCTGTGTCTTTTTTCAGGAGAGAGGCCAGCTCTGAGGCCCTGAGCAGACCCCAGAGAGACAATGGTGTGAAAAAACAGGGCAGGGCAGCAGCACCTGGCCCTGAGGTCCCAAAAAAGGGCGAAGAGGAAAGGGGCCGGGCAGGCGTTCGGACATCTCCTGGGTCGGCTGCTTGCTCTGCCCTTTGCTTGGGCAGGCGGGTACCCAGGCCCCGAGGAGACTGGGAGGACCTGGAGCGCTGCCTCTCATCACGTCTTCCACGTTGAAAGAGGCATTTCTGGGCAGTGTCACAGGCAAGTGGGACTGGAACAGTGTTTGGGGAGACACCCCAGAGGCACCCCAGGAGGTGGCACCATCCCAGCCCGATGGCAGAGCACCTCCTGGGGTGGCTGCGCTTCACGAACGGCCCGGGGAGCATCCCCTGGGTATTGGGCAAGGGCTGCTCCTGTGAGGTTTTCACTGGCCTGGGCAAGAGAGGAGAGAAACTGTGACGCTGTCCAGCTCCCCACAGCCCCGGTGTCCTGCCCATCTCCGTACCATCCCGGTCCCCAAGTCCCCAAGGAGGTGCCTGATGCCCGGGGCCGGAGCTGCGCGGCTGCCCTGCTCCCTGGCTGCCTGTGCGTAGGGGTGGCCTGGCCCCCTCGGCTCCCGCTTCCCCAGCTACCAAGGCTCCCTGCCAATTCCCTCCTCGCTCCCTTCGTAGAGCGGGGGCATAACAAAAATACAGATGTGCATTTAAGCAATTGCCTGCATTTGGACCTCTCTTTCCAACCCATTTCTAACTGCAGTGCTTCAACCCCACAGATTTTCACTGTTAGCTGGTCACAGCTATCATTCCTTGATGTGCTTTTGAATCAGATGAACTAAAACAGTTCTGTGAGATCTATTATGTCTCTGGCTTGTAAAAGACAATAATTTCTTACTAGCTTACACTAATATTTCATAATTCATTCTTAATATTATTCTTCAATAAAACTCTGCGCAAACAATCTGTTCCACAGGAGGAACTGCTGCCAGATCCCAGATGTCAAACACATTTGCTTCAAATACAGGAGTTCATGACCTTTTATGTTTGTTAATGTGACGCCATGGAAATTATTTATAATAAATAAGCGTATTTCAGAGTCAGGTGCTGCATGGGGCCTTTTTCAGTGATACAACAGCCTTTCCTGAAACAGGTCTTTCCTGTTTGTTTTTTTTTTCCCCTAACAATGAAGGCTTGGGGACAATTTGAAACCCTGTTATTGAACTGAGTCCAACTACTGCACTGAAAGGTAGACACGAACTCAAAGATATCTCCGATTTCAAATCTTTCCTGAAATTAGCAGCAGATAAGGTTCTTCCTTTCTCTTTTATCCTTTACCCTGAAAATGCAGTTTTCAAACAGCAGCCTGCATGGATCCAGACAAACACTAAATATATTGGCTTAAAGCACTGAATCAAACAGGAAACTACTGGAATTGTTTGGATCCAAACGACAGATTTGATATGCCAAATGATTTTTGCATGTAGCATGCTCATTTTAAATCTGGGGTAGCACCATCTACCCACAATCTTGCAGGTATAAGAGCTCTAGAAAATATCGGAAGCTGTCAATACGTTGATAACATTTAATCCTATTATCTTTTTTCAGCAGGTGTGACAATGTCCTCTCAAACCTGTGCTGGGATTAAGAGCAGCTGGCTCTTAATGAAGCCAGGCAAGAAAAGGATGCGATTGGAAAACACTGGAAGGAGTATGCTTTGGCTCTGTTTCATCCTTTTGTCAACTGTAGGTGAAGGTTTATAATGCCTCTGGAGTTTACAGGATCCATCATCTTGGATTCCTAGACATTCCTAGCAACAGCAAGAAATGCCTCCTGAGGAGGAAACTGAACCTTTTGCTCCTGCATAAATGTGCACCCACAGTCACCCCTCTTTGTCACTCCAGGCTGAAACTGATGGCCTGAAAACTCTAGCCCAGGGCCAGCACAGTTTCTGGCTATCCACCCAGGAACCTCACCTTGCCTTGGGCTTGTTTGGGACTGGTAGCCATTTACGAGGTTGAAGACTGCTATGTGGCTCAGCAGCAATTGCTCCGGCCTTCACAGATGCGGGACTGGCTGTGGAGAGACAGGACCAAAGCATTGTGGTGCACGAAGGATGAGCCCTCCTTGGATTTATTATCAGAATGTATTAATGACACGTGCATGTACAAAGAAAATCTGCCTTATACCATAAGGCAAGACATAACAAGCCAGAAAATCTCTTTTCAAATTCACAGTACATCAAATCTAAATGAGGCAAAAAGAGGGTCTAATTTGGACAACAAAGTATCTCCATGCAATTGCTTCTCTAGGCATCCTAGCAACATTTCCAAAAGATGCTGGACATTGTGCAATAATGCTGTTCTTCTGCAGCGCTGTGGAAGGAGGCGACTGGCTGCAGTCTCAGATGGTGGACAGAATTACAACGGGTTATGTCAGGAAAGCATGACGTTAAACATGCATTTGAAAAAAGGAGAAAACAAAAAATAATAGTCGCAGACTGAATTATAGCAGCTTTCTATAATGAAGTGTGTGGACCCCACCCAGGCTCTGTGGCAGAGGAGGGAAGGTGTCTGCTAAACCAAAAGGTTATGATGGGAATGGAAAAAGCCAGGCTCCAGCTGAGAGTAGGACAGGGAGGATGAGGAAACAGTTTCATGTTTCTCCCAGCAAAACCTCAGGGGATAAAGATTACTGCTGCAAAAACTTTAATGGTAGTAAAAGCCTCTGGCTGCAGAAGTTGTTTATAATGAAGGTGTATTAACTGCTTAGAGACTTCAGCTGAAAAGGACTCCGCTATTTCAGAAATCTAAGTTGCAAAATCCTTTTTTCTCTCTCAAAAAGTCTCTGCGTCAGAAAACTTAGTTTAGTGACTACACATGGAGTTTGGCTGTGAGAGGTTGTATGCTGTGTGCTGGACTTGTCCTGATAACGCCCTACTTTTAGGTCCCGACAGCTGAGCTCATCACTTGGCTATTGCAGTAGACACTGGATTTTAACTCTGATCCTAAGTACATCACTTTGTGTTAGTTTCTGAAACTAAAATATTTCACAAGCTGTAGTGTTAGAAGCTCGCTCTGAAGGATTCTCAACAGAGCTGGGGAAGCTATTTGCAATCATCAAATGCTTAATTGCATTTAATCTTTTGCAAACTAGGCAAGAACTACTAAGCAATGATGTTTTCCACTTTTTTGCTTGAAAGATTTCAGTGTCCTCTGTGCAAACATGATTCAACCTCTGAACTGCTTGATTTTTAACATGGAAGCTGGCATGATTCAGTGAGTGTGCACAAGTGGTGGGATCAGATTTCTGATGCAAAAGATCACGAGGGAGAATTCAGGCTTGGTTTATGCAAACCTGCAGCCTCCATCAACATTCCTGCTTAAAACCTTGTTCACTGGAGTATTTGCACAAAGTGAAGAAAAAGGGTCTTAGTCTATTTGAAAGCTTTTGCAGATATAAAGAATTACTCAAGAACGTTTGTGTCAGTATTTATACATGGGGTTTTTAATTGTTTCAGGTCTACTTCCTAAAGGTTTGAGGCCCAAAGACGGTAACATGCACTCCTGTTTGTAGCTACTTTCTACAGTCTTCTCTTCTGGCTACTCCTCTTTCACCGAGAAAAACACTGGGAAGTTGTAATCCAACAGCCTCAGCAACAAGTGAAAAAGTGTGCTGTACAGGGGTTCAAAACAGATGAGACAGGCCTCACTGGGGGATATGAGAGGTGAAGCATAGCCCAGACTAATAAATTCTCCTCTGTTGGCTCTGCACACAGCTGCTAAGTGTCTCAGCCCTGCATTTCTGGAGCTGAGAGCGCCGTGGTTTGGCACAGCCAGCCAAAACCAGCCCAGTTTATTAGCTTGGTCTTAGCACTGGGGGTCTTAGCATCGGGGGTGCCCTGGGTGGAGGCAGCATGAAGAGGCAAGAGCAGCTGCAGCGCACTGGGAACTAGTGAGGATGAGTGTTTGCAGTGACAGTCTGGGATGGACACGGAGGAGAGAGGGGCAGAGAGCAGGCGTCAGTGAGGCATGGGAATATCACCAGGTTTCTCAAGCGAGGTTTAGTTACAGAAAGATTAGCAAGTGCTAGAACAGAGCTTGGAGCACTCTCTATGCTGCCAGGAGGCTGGCAAGGAAGAAAGATCATATTTGCAGCTGACAAGGAGGTCTAGGGAGCAAAGAACAGAGGTAAATTCGTTTCACTGCTGATCTTCAGACTAAATTTGTTTGGGACAAAAATCTTCTAAGGGAGGGGGGAGGTTTGTTTCCCATCCCAGCTAAAAAAATTCACAGCACAATAATGTTCTCCCCCTCCATACAAAATCAGGTCGGCCACATCCCTTACCATGTGCAGCTGAATTTTGTGCTTATTGAAACAAACTTCTCAATTTTCAAGCAGCTGAAAGCAGAATGGAAAGTGTGTCCCAAACCATCAAAAGAGCCCCAGGGATGTGAGAAGAGGCCCCCTCAAATTACAGAGGACAGCCTTGCCTTGAGAAAGAAGAAAGGTAGTCTTGCAAACTGTTTTTTTCCTTTAACTGCCTTGTCAAAAATACCATTTTTAATGTCCTTTCTTTCATCAGAGAGGCAACCTGCAGTCCCAAAGGCTGGCTGCTACTGCACTGCCGACTCCAGCAGCTGGAGAGCCACTCAGGCAGGACTGGTAGTCGCTGAGCCTGAAAAACCCTTGCGCATGAAAATGCTGATGTAACCTGATAGCAGCAAGCTGCATACAGGGACCTTATCGGTAATTAAACAGCACACTGCTATGAACAGTGAAAATAAAGCTGTTCGATCACGTAAATTAATTCAGTGAGATGCCTTGAAATGTGTGCTTAATGCGCACCTCAGGAGGACTCAGGTAATTTTGGAAGCATACCAGGTTACTGGTATTTCTTTAAAATAGGGACCACACATAATCTCATGAGCTCCATTAACAGGCATCAGAGCCGCTCCGCTATGTGATACCCCAGTACTGTGCGACTGGCTCTGTGCAGAGATGAACAGAGATGCTTTGTTAGCTCAAATATTATGAGTCTGTGCTTTTGGCAAAGGGTCTCCCCTTACAGTGGCTCTGGAGCTCGAAGTAGCTGTGTTACACTACATGATGACAGGCATGAAATTCTTAGTTAGCAGCAGGTCCGTGGTGCTATTAAATTTAAAATTAAAAAATATCGTCAGAAAACTACAGTCTTGGTGGAGGGGGAATCCACCAAAGGCTGCACTTCAAGAGCTATTTGGGCAACCGTGCGGAACTTCACTGACTGGAAATTTTAAAGCTCTTAGAGTGTAAACAGCATTTCCTTGAGGAAATAATCCCTTTTTCCTACTAACGCAGCCCCACTTCTCGCTCATATTTGCCTCCTGGGGTATTTTAGCACTTCTAGTTCTTTATCAGAAACCGGAATTGAGGAGAGGAAAGGGAGAGGAGAGGGAGAGGAGACCACCTTGAGTCTCACAAAACTTTTGCTTCCTGCAAGGAAACTTCTGAACCAGAATTTCCTGCTGAAATTTCTGAACCAATCCACTGTCTGTGATCTGTAGATTACCCTACAGACTACGCGCTCTGTGGCAGGCGCTTTCACTCGCGTGTCTACGTAAAGCCTAACTTGACAAGGATCCATATTCCAGCTGGACATGCCATTTACTAAGCACAGTGTAAAAAATTCACTTTTCCTCTCTAAAATATAGGCCTGGCTTTGCTTCTAGCAAAGCGAGGGGCAGCTTTGGCACTGACTTTGCCAGTGTAAGAGTCCAGCGAGCGACAAGGAAAAGTTGCTGGCAGCTATTTGGCGATAAATCTGCCGCTGTGAGTAGCTTTGGTGAGGCGGGTGACTCCCAAGTCAGCGGGGAAACTGCCCCTCCGCGACAGGGATCGGCGAGTAAGCGCTGCCGGAGCGCACCTGACGGGCCGTGCGGGCGGGGAGCCCGGCAGTGCCTGGCTGGGAAGGGCAGGCGGGGGCCGGCAGCCGCCGGGCGGGAGGAGAGGCCTGGGCGGGAGAGGCGGCGAGCGGCCGGGCAGGAGCCGAGGGGCAGGGCGCAGCCCCGGGGCAGGGCAGTCCCGCAGGAGCTGCGGGCAGGAGGCGGCCGGCGGCAGCCGCGAGCGGGCGGAGGGGCGGCTGGGCGCCCTCCCAGCAGGTACTGGGCCGGGGGAGCTGGGCCGGGGCGGGCGGGAGCGGGGAGCGAGGTCCGGAGCCTCCGCCCGGCAGGCCGCGGCGGCGCTGCCCGCCGCCGGCTCTCAGAGGAGAAGGGGGCGGCGGAGCGCGGCGCGGGCAGCGAGGGGGCGGCAGGTGCGGGCAGGGGCCGCCGGCGAGGCCGAGCGCCTGGCCGGGGCGGGGGAGCTGCCTCGGCGGCCGCGGGCAGCTCGAGGCCCCGCGGTGGCGGCCGCCGGCGCAGCCCGCAGCCGGGCGTACCGCCCTGAGGCGGCGCGGGTCTCCCCCGCGGGCGGGCCCTCCGCGGGCCCCCGCGGCGGATGGTGGAGGTGGTGGTTTGCTTTCCTTGCCTAGCTGTTCATCGGACATGTAAAGTTGGGCTTTATATTTTCAGCCGAACCATTTGATCGCCGCTCTGCAGCAGCCTCTGTAACTCGTGGCACACCTCAGTATCGCAACATGGGCCGTGCATGAGAGTGAACGGGAACAAAACTAGCCGGGAAGGTTGGCTTTTGTTGGGCTGTCTTGCTGAAGTGACTCTTCCATATATATCACTGATGTGATTGAATATGACATAACTGCCTTGTGCATTGATACTTAGCGTATTTAAACGTGAATATACAGTGATACTTTTGCAATTTGTAAATTATTATTTTCTCACTGTGAATATAAGGCTGCTGAGAAACAAAAACTAACGATCTGTTTTACAAACCCTGATGTAGTTCACCTGATGCATTTCACCTGATGCGTACTGATAGGTATATTGAATGGGACAGCATTTAAAGTCAGAATTCTTTAAGGATGTCAGCATGTTGATCTATGTGGTTTTTCTAAGTAGGCTAAAACTTGACGGACGAATTCAACTTGCAGAACGTGAATTGCAAAAGGTAGTGTTGTTGGGCAGTTTGTGTTACAGGTGATGCTGCACAGCTGTAGTGCCTTGCCACCATGCTACAGTATCAGTGGGGGTTTTGGAGTGAAGACCTTTCAGCGCCTGGGGTTTTTTTGTTTATGGCTGTATGAGTGTTAATTTGACAGTGCGCTTCCAAGATTTGGCTGGGGACTATATTTTCTATCAAGTGACAGACCTTGAGAAATGGAGGCAGGTAGAAAAATAGTAACTATATTGAACTACTACAGAATCAAATCTTCATATAAATTAGGTCTGAGATTAAATTGTACTTAACAGTCTCAAACTGGTATTGCTATAAGAAAATGTCCTTGTAAAATAAAAATATTCTATGTGAATTAACTTCTAAGCATTACCATAGGAAAGAAATAACTATATCACCTTCTCTAGGAACACTTCAGGTAATTAAAGATATGGTTTAGCCAAAACTCAGAAGGAAGTTGTGAATATAGCTAGACAGAGTTTCCCTTCTGTACTGGATGGAATTAGCATCAGAAAATACATTACATTTACTGAAGTTATAACCTGCTGTATCCAAGAGCACTGTTAAATCGTGTGCAGCTTCGAGCAGCCATAATTGTGTGCGGCTTCAAACTGTCCTGTTCAAAAGCCACAGTGTACTTTTTTAATGCATACCATACAGCTGGATTCCTGGGTGCTTCAGATGATTCTGGTTATTAAACAGCAGTCTGAAATAAGTATCATCTTAAATTAAGCTGGTCTTGTGACTTTCCTTCGATGTGGAAACATGCCCAATGTCTCATGTGATGCATTTCTCTAGATAAGAATGGAAAGGTTGATATCGTGGCTGTTCCTACAACGTACACTTCCAGTCAGTGCTGTTGTAATTGTGCAAGAAGAGAACTAGATCTCAAGGGACATATGCTGGGCCACAGCTGTGAAGTGCTTGGGCATCTAAATGATCCTGTGGGCACCCACTCCTCAGAGCTAGATCCTTGCAGTCCTAACCCTTGGTCTCTGATCTGTGCAGGCTCAGGTTTTTCCCAGTAATATTTGCTGAATGCATTGAGGTCTGCTGCTTGATGTGCCTTTAGTTTTGACAGTGTTGATTAGTTAGGTGCCCGAGCTGTCCAGGGATCCAGAAGCGAGGTGTTCCTTGAGAAGTTGCTCTTGGAGAGTCCAAGTGTCTTCAGATTACATATAGATGATTAGGACCACTTAAAAACATGCAGGGGAGTATATTGCCATGCTTTTTGTTTGTTTGTTTCCTTTTCTTATTGTTTCTAGGCTTTGTCTAGAGCTGTTACCCTGATGTGAGGAGCTAAGTTCTGAATTTGCATCTTTAATTTCTCAAGAGAGTGCTAGAGCCATAAACCTGTGTGTTGTTCTGGGCTGGTGGTCTCTGACTCCTTACTTATGAAACTGTTTTGCCTTGCTTTCAATACAGAAATATTCATTAGGTGAGCTCTGATCCTACAACTCAGCAGCTAGGGCATGAATCCAGGAGTGGGGACGTTTAATTTCTAGTCCTTTTTCCAGCTGTATGTTAAATATTAAAAATATATTTGCAGAATACATGTGGTTAAGCAATACTGAATTTCAAGAAAAATATATTTATTACTAAAGTGTCCCTTGATTCTTGCAAATACTTATAAAAATCACACCTACTAAAAGCACTGCACCCAGGGTACATTGGACTCCACAGAAGTCCCATCAATTCCACTGCCCTTCCCTGCACTTAATTTAGGTGATGGATCCCCGGGTGATTAAATCCTCTTTCTTCTTATGCTATGGAAAGAGTGAATGTGGGCAGGATTGTTCAGTCAGTCAGTGTGGAGTCTATTAATTTACAGTGTTGGAGAAAAAGCTCAGACTCTGGTCTCTTTTTCTTTGTCCTAATCATTAGGCTCAGTCATTTTACTTGCCTGTTCTGTCACTTGTGTTTCCTGTCAGCTGGTTTGCTTTTTGCTCAGCCTCTTTTCATCATCCTTGTAGGTGTTTTAGTTTCAGATGTACGTTACTCTAAATGTACTCCCCAGGGTTGTGGGTTGGCTGTGAAAAGGGCAGCCCTGCTCTGGCCCCCCGTTTTCCCCACTGCACGTTCTGACCCTGCCTTCTGCAGTCAACCAGAGGGTGGGTTAGAAAACTACTTTAAAAAAAAAAAAATGTTTATTTTGGAGGTTTAGTTTTGCATCTAATCAGTGAGCTGGGCCAGCTCATCATGCAGCTGCACGTTTACTAGCTCCAACAGGAATAGTTGTTGGCAAGGGAGAGCCAAACTGCCCCTCCGGTAGCAGCCAGCCCTTTAGGCAAGTTCAGGACAGGCAGACGCAGCCCCCATGTGTCGTGTGGGCAGAGCCAGAGGACCTGCCTTAGAAGGGCAGCCTGCACTAGGAAGCCAGGCTTTGGCTAGCTTAGGCCTACTGTCTTCCTGGGAATCCTACCCGCTTTGGCTTATACCAGAAGTACCCTTTCACTTTGGTGGAAACATTTATTGAACTTGTTTGCTTGATTAAAATGCTATTTACTTCATTTAGTGAATTTTGCATGATGCATATCCTGACCTATTGCTCCCCTCTTCGGACTCTTGTTTAATTTTATAAAAGAATGACTTTGTTTACTCTGAATTGCTATCTCCCAAGATACCTTAAATCTGGTAAATATTCTCTCTCTAATCTAAGTAGGACAACACCCAATCTCTGTCAGCAGAGAACCTAAGATCTTGTCTCTCTAAAGTGAAAGGCAAAGCGGGCTTTGACTTTAAGTAGGACAGGCTGAGTTTGGGTTAAGTCATGTTGTCATTCTGGTTACTAACGCTATTCAGGCTTCATCAGCAAGATTGCTTATGCAGAGAAAAATTATGTTGATAGCCTTTTGCGTCCGGGATGAATCTTTGGACCTAAACTGAGGAGCCTCATGTGGGAAGAGGTTCAAATCCTGGGTTTGGTTTGAACTCATCTGTGTTGCGTCATATCTCTTACTCACATTAATACATCAAACCGTGCAGAATTAGTGAGGACACTTCTTTTAAGCTTAGTACGAGTGTTTGTTTGCCTGTCATCGCAGCTGAAGTTTACATTAATTCAGTGCCAAAAAAAGTTATGTCAGCAATCTGATGCTTATCTTTCCTGTAAATTGTACCCTGGTGACTTTGTTTTGAAGCTTTGTTTTTCAGTGATCTAATAGCCACACTTAAACTGGAGAGAACAGATAATTGGGCCCCAAACAAAGGCCCTTGGTGTTTGGGGGGATCTTGTGGTCATTGCAATGAGCTTTGGGTCCAGCCTGAAGAGCAAGTTCTGGAGATGCTGCTTTGGCAGTTAAACCAGCTTTGAAGTCCAAGAAAGCAATCTAGAAGGACCATGACCCAGTCGCCTCAAAACCTATTAGGCACTTAAATTAATTTGGCACCTATGCTTTGGGGCCTAGAGCCTGGATGTGGACTTGCACAGTACGCTTCAGCCTGGGCAGGTGGGTGCCTGGCTCCCTGCCCAGCTCCCCTGGGTGCCCGGCAAGGCAGAGGGCGGCATGCTGGGCCCCGGAGCCCTGCGGCCTCATCAGCAGGGCATAGTGCCTCAGCTTCATCTGAAGCATGGAGAGCTAGAAGGCTGCTTGGCTTCTGTGGGGCAGCCTTGTCACCAGAGCTGTGGGAGGGTCCCTTCCACCTACAGGAATGCAACCCCTTGCTCCCACAGAGCCCTCATGCCTCCAGGCCGAGGGGGCTGGATGTGTCCCTGTCCACCCTGCTTGTTGAAGCTGGGCCAGCATGTACAGCATCAGGTGGTTGATGCGGCCAGAAGATGGCCCAACCCTTGACCAGGGCTTGGCAGGGGCTGGAGGGGGCAGATAAAGGGGGGCTAAGGGCAGGTTCTCTTGACAAAATTCAGGCATCCAGTCTGCTGTGTGTGTACCTCTACTGATGAGGAAAGCACCTGCCATACAGAGAGGAGGGTTAGTCAGAACAAGGTTTAAAAGTAGCTTGAGCTAGCAGTGCTTCTGTAGTTGGTGGTGAACTGGTAGAAAACCAAATTGTTTCCTGTTTCTGAGAGATTCATAAAACGTTGTTTAGTACTGCTCTTCTAGGTGACAATAAAACATTCTCAAGGCCAGTTTCATTTTGCAGTAGAGGAAAATTCAAAACCTTTTAGTTCTGGGTTGGGTTTTTGTTTGGTTTTTTTCCAATTTACTTTTGCAAAATGGGATTGTTTGCCTCTAGGTTGGGAACTCTCTGTCATTCTCCCATTCAGGTTCTCTGTCTGCTCAGCAGTGACTGGAGTAGCTAAAAAGTTTTCTCCATGAAACCTTGACTAAATACAGAATATCTCCCTGAATCATCCTGCCTTTCGTTTAGTTCAGTGGTACGTGTACTTCCAGATCTAGTCTCACCAATGTGTGAAATCATGGGTCAAAAATCTCTTGTGAAGAGTGTTGATTTAAACTTAACAGGATAAAAAAACCCCGTACGTTCATGGTGTAGCTATTGTTCACTTTGTTTTAAGCAAATCTGTCCTGAGGGGAAAAAGAGAATGGTAAGTTCATGCTGCCAACTTCTGCTCTCAGGACCTCTGTCCTCTCAGAAGGGAGCAGAGCCCCACCACCGTGCCCCATAGTTGTAGCAGCATTTGGCCAATAATGGGATGTTAGATGCTCACATAAAATTGAGACAGTTCTGATTTCTGCTGGTTTCTCCCAACGTCTATGCAAAATTCTTTAAAAATACCTCTTTTATGCAGTGCCTGGTTACCACTCATCTGCCTGGGCAGCTGCCAACTACTCCAGCCAGTACAGCTCTCTGAGAGGCACTCCTGGGGCTGTTAAAAGTGGTTGTGGGCCCCTGGTCTGGGTGGATTTAAACCAAAAAATAATAAATAGTTGTACCTTATAAAGATGAGATCCTCCTGGGCTTTTATTTTAAAGTATGTTTAGGCAGCTTCCTGAGCTCAGTGCACGTGCCCTGCAGAGCCATACTCCCAATCTGTTTTGGATTTGAATTAATTAAGATCAGTTCCCATTTCCTGTTCTCGAGTCATTCATTTACTCTGTTTTCATATATGAGATGTACTGCAGTCACCTGTTTCCTCTCTTAATCTCCGCTATAGTCTTTTAGCCTTCATTTATACAACTTACATATTTCCTTCCTCTCACCACAATGCTGTAACTGGTTACAGAGTGACAGTGTGGAGCAGAACTGCTGAACAGGGAATCCTCATCCTGTGGAAACTCCATAATTTAAAGATTTTTGTTTTCATCATGAAAGAGAGTAATAATGATATGTAAAATAACTATTAAATATTTAATGTACAATAACTAATAAAAAACTGCTTCACCTAAAACAAAGCAGTAGATGTGTGTATGCGTGTATATATATATATATGTAAAGAAATATTCCGTCTTGACTCTTGCAGGTCAACAAGGTTCCCTTAAATAGTTTTAATAGTAATGAAACTGTATTTTTGCATGCAAAACTGTTTGGGTTTTCTTCTTTTTTCATATATACAGGAGGAGCTATTTTTCATTAGCTGTCTGGATATGGTATGTGTATCCATGTGTTTTCTCTGTGGCTCCATGGTCATGGCAGAGGCTGAGGAGTCCTGAATGCCATTCAGTGCTCTCTTTCAGTGTTGCTTTGAGTTGGTTTCCAAGGGCCATCTTTTCAAAGCTAGACACGTTTAGCCATGTTAGGGAACTCCACTGCACAGGCAGATGCTCTTGCCTAAAATACCTTCTTCTTGGCTGTCCTGTTGAAAAATGTATCCAGATGTTTCCAGTTCTCTTTGGTATCAGGGCTATAGAAGGACTGCTGACAGTTCTATTTTTGTTGCTTCCTGGCATTACTGCAAAAGGAGAAAAAATTGGATTAAAACCTGACACAGAATACATAAAGAAAGTCTTAAGTTTTAAGTTAGATTATAAAGTAACCATCGGTGATGGTCATTATTTTTTCCTAATCTGCTTAGAGCGAAGGACTTATCTTATGTTGAATTATTTCCATGTTCTCATCAAAAGCCAAGTTCTTTTTACAGATATTTCACCCTCCTAAGTTTTCTTTTCTGGTGTCCTGACTTCAACTCTTGCTTTGCTGTTTTCCATCTGAGCCCAAAATGATCTGCAGTCCAACATAATGGATTTATTCTTTTGTGTTTACTGCCCCAATACATACCATATTGTACATCCTTGTCCAAGTCAGTGAATTTATCTACAGTTCACAGGAACAGTGTTGTCAGTTCAGTAATTGGATGAATTGGTTACTTGCCTAATGCAGCATTCTGAAGAAACACTCTCTCTATCAACTTTTACAGCCCAGAGCATAGGGGATTCAGCATATTAAAATCCCAAGTTTTAAGCTTTATCATGGGATAGATTTATAATGTTCCCTTCTTAATTCAAATATAAATCTTGCATGAGAAAAATTGGCTCAGATTTATGAAAATTGTTCTTTTGGCCCTTGTAAATAATATTATTAATCTTCTGCGTACTGGGGCAGGCTTGGATTAAGTCTGCATTTAAGGGCTGCAGGTGCAAGGCAATAATGCTAAGCCAGAGTCAGGGTGTCCCTGGGGGCCGTGTCAGGCGGACGACTTTGGATCATGTACTTGTGCCAGGGCTTGTTCCCTTTCTCCAAGGGGTGCCTGGAAAGCAGAGGCAGTTGTTCCTGTAGCACAATAGCTCAAGCACATGCACCTGCTCAGCTTTATTTTTCTTCAGGGAAGTAGGCAAGAGCAGTTAGTTCTTCTCTGTGACGTACTCTCAGTTTGGTGGTCTGTGCCTGGGCTGCGTGTGCAGATGCGCTGAAGGCCATTTGGCCTCCTCCAGTCTGGAGCCCTGGGAAGAAGCAGCTGCTGAGCTGAAGGAGACCACAGCTAGATTGCACAAGTGCTCCTTCTGTAGGGTTCAGCTCAGGGCTTGCACGAAGGGAGACATATATTAGATCATCTTTGTCTGGGCAGAGAAGCTGGAGGGAGAAGGGAGAGTTGCAGTGGGACACGGCATGGTCTCTCACAACTGCATGTAGGAAGATGTGGCCGTTCCAGGCAAAGCTTCTGCCCTGGTTCAGTTAGAGCTAGACCTCCTTGGCAGGAGAACATGTAAAGCAGCTTGTGGGATCGCAGTGAGCTCAGCTTTTACCGTTATGACAACAGGTCAGCTAAGAATTTACTTCAGAGGTGGTTTTCTTTGCCTCAGGAGAAGCCTGCTAAAGCTGAATACGTAATATTTTTGTACAACTGTCACATCCTGACTGATAGCAGTGAAGTATTGAGCACTCCTGCTGATTACAAGGGTTTTAAACTTTACGTGCAACTGTTATCTCTAGGAGAGCCCAGCAAACAATATCTTAACCTGGCACCCAAGTGTCTTCCTGCTTAAGTTGCTCAGTGCAGGAGTAACTGGTTGAAATCCAGTGGTGTTAGTAACTGAGGAGGGTGGGACAAGGACGCATAACGGTCTCCAAAAGCAAGATACTGCTTTAGCAAACTGTAAGTGAATGAGAGGAGTTTGCAGGACAGGACTGTGCCAGTTTGGACCAGTGGTCCGTTCAGCTCAGTTTCCTGTTTCTGGCATCAGCGAGAGGAACCCATAAAGCTTCCCCCGATGGGCCGTTGTGCCATCACTTACCAGCGCGGGAAGGTGCTTCCTGTGCCTAGGCAGTTAGTGGTTTGTTTGCATCATGGAGCGTGACACTTTTCCCAGCAACTTTTTACCGTCTGTTTCTGTTACCAGATTTAATTGTGTAACTGCTTAAACAATGCCACTAGGCTCTTTGCCCCAGGAAAGCTATGCAACGGTCCATCATAAAATCCCCATCATCTAAACTAGATTAATGATGCATAGTCTTTTTTTTCAGTTCTAAATATGTAATTACACTTTTTCTTCATTTATTTGCTGCACTGGGAGAGCTTTGCATCTCTTTATTATGTTTCTGTCAAACTGTTTTAAGATGTCTCTCACAAGAATGCCTTTCTGGTCCTTCAAAAGCCTTCTCATAACTTCTCTTGTGTTATTTCAGCATCTCCTTTGTGATCCACTGCTTTCAGGGTGAAATCCCTTTCTCTTTGCAGGCACAAAAGAAAGGAAAGCTTCATGTTTTCTTCATTTTCTTGGAAGGCAGAAGAACTGTAATAATCTCTGTGTGCAAATTCGCAGAGCTTTCATGCTTTTCCCCGAGTGGCAGTTACAAGCAGAAGAAGGAAGGTGTATGTACACACACACCCACTAGTTACTGCAGATATCACTGTTGTGGGGTTCTCCTAAAACAGGCATAGATATGAGCCTTTTATCATGCACCTGGTAGGTGTGTGTTGGCGTGACTTTTTTTTTTTCCTTTTTTTTTTTCCTCTTCCTCCAGACAACCCACTACTGCCTAGGTTTATAATGAGTCAGAACAAAAGCTTGTGTCCTGTCTTTTCAAGTGCTCAGACCCACTTGAAGTGCCTCTCTCCCCTGTGTGGATGGTACAAATCAGACCTGCCTACAGTCCCCCCCAAAATAGGGCTTTTTTCTAAACTGTGGGCTTTATGTCTTTGGCAAGTTTATGCCCATGCACGGCACTATGTGTGTAGGTGGGTGCACTTGCTGTCCTTGCTGCTACAGCAGCAAAGTACCTGGAGGCAAATTTCTCAAAACCATTTAAGCTGTTTTACTAGTGTTAACCGGTTTCGAGATGCAGTGGTCACAAGCCACCCCTCTTCAGACAAAGAGCTTTGATCAGACTGGTGCACAGCTCCCAGACGCTTTCCCCCAGAAACAAAACTACAGAACAGCTGGCCATGGAAGCTAAACCTTTTGCAGCATCTGCACGGTCAAAGAGAGTCCATCTCACCTGCAGCAGAAGCAGCTTTTGCTCTGTGTGTTTTTGTTAATCATCTGGAGAGCTGTGGTGGTATTGTTATGCTCTTTGAAGGTTTTATATGACTGGGATTGACTGCATCTCCTGGATGTGAAAGGCAGAAAGGCACAGAGGTAGCATAAACATGGTGTTTGGCTGAGGTGTGAACCAGCAAGCTTGAGATCGCTTTCTCCACAGGGCAGATCCTCAGTTGTTGCAAAGTGTTGTGGCTCCACTGGGGCTACTGGAGCTGTAGACACTTACGTCATTCGAGGATCTGATAGGACATGATGGGACAAGAGGAAACGGCCTCAAGTTGCACCGGGGAGGTTTAGATTGGATATTAGGAAAAAATTTATCCACTGAGAGGGTTATTGAGCATTGGAACAGGCTGCTCAGGGAAGTGGTCGAGTCACCATCCCTGGAGGTATTGAAAAGATGTGTAGATGTGGCACTGAGGGACATGGTTTAGTGGTGGACTTGGCAGTGTTAGGTTTACAGTTGGACTCGATGATCTTAAGGGTCTTTTCCAACCTAAATGATTCTATGATTCTGTGATCTGTCCCAAATGCTTAATAACAACCGATCATCCCTGTTTCTGGATTTTTTCTTTTACACCTCCTGCTTTGTAAGGGCTTACTGCTACTAGAAATTTTGCCGTGATGTGTTTCTGGAATGCAAATCTGAGAATGCTTTTTATACATTTATGGCTGGCAATAAATCTCATAACGTTTGAAACCTCTGGTTTAGCCAGCTTTCCCAGTTTGAGATCAGCTATTTCACCTTTGTGTCTGTTGCGTAGTTTTAAATGTTACCTGATCAACTCCAATGGAGCAGTGCTGTGACTAAATGCAGTAAAAACACATTGCCAGCCTACAAACTTGTTTGCAAAACACACCCTTTCATCATAAGACAGCAAAGACCTGACATTTCTTTTCATACTGGTTTCAGCTTTTAATATTTAATATTGCGATCAGCCGTTTTCTATCATGTTCTTTTCATTTAATGAGTTGTTGAAAATATTTACTTTCTTCTCCAAACATCTCTGTCTTGTAATCATTCTGGAGGCATCTGGAACTGAAGTCTTCGATACTGTGTTTATCTGATTTTAGCTCATTCAAAATTTCTATCAGCGAAATCTGGAAATCATTAAGATAATTTATGTTCTCCATCTAAACCCATTAAAATAGTAGTGGTTGTAATTCTCTAGGCTCTGTGTATGTGTGTGGTTGGTTTTTAGACTTTGTTGTTTCCAGGATGTTCTAATAACCTTGGCTCTCCTTCTGCCTTAGTGTGGAAGGACTATTGCTGAGTTACATTTGATTATCTTATTTTGGCTTGATACTGGGAAGAGAGAAATGAAAAAGCTTACTGAAATTGGTGGAAAACGCCAAGAAAGAGAGAGAATTTGAGACAAGAGTGACAAGATCTGGGTTCAGTTCCCTCTTCTGCTGCAAGTGATTTTATTTCTCTATATCAGTTTTTTTGTCTGAAAATTGGGGATAGTTCTCCTTTTCCTCCTGTCCTTTTCTCAGTCTAATATCTCCAAAATGGAGGATGTCTTTGAGTATGCATATTGCCTAACAAAAACTGACCCCAAAACTTAGAGATAGGGTCAAGGAGTCCTAACTACTTGTTAAGATGGAAGGCATTGCTGGGAAGTCAGTACTTCTTTGGAATTTGATGGTGCACCTAACAAATGTCTCTACAGTTCAGGTTTATTTGGTAAATTTATTCCTAGACATATGCATGTTAGTAAAACCTTTTAACAACTGTTAAATTATATACTGAGGATTTTTGGGTAGCTGACACCAGCAAAAAGTTCTGGCACGTGGGAGAAGTTTAACCTTAGACAGAAATGTCGACTTCCGTGAAGATCATGAAATACTTGTTTAATCTTCTACAAGATTTTTGTTCATTTTCAGTTAATAAAATATACAACAGAACCTGTTAAATTTCTCTCTGTCCCACACGGTTAAGACAAAACTTTTGCATGCAGTGAAAGTTGTATAACTAACCATAGACAACTTGGGAAATACAGATATGAGAAAATAAATGAACTGGGAGCCAAGCCATCTAATTTACTGCCAGGACTGCTCTTCTGAACTAAAACAAAAAACCGAATATATTATCTCTGTAGCTTAATTAAGTGAATTAAAACTTTAAAAAGTAATTGAAACCATCCATGTTGTGATTTCACGAACAAAGCAAAGTGCTCTAAGCAGAATGCGGGAGCACTGTAATCTAGATGATCTGTCCCTCAGCAGATTCTGTCTTTTTTTGTAATGTGGCTGTGGTATAAGTTTAGGAGCACAAGGGCAAATTTTGTCACTGAAACCATTACATTTTAAAGCTTAAAAAAAGTGTAAACAGTGTTCTAGTCTCTTATGCTTGGAACTTTCTTTTCAAAATACTATGTTTAAGCTGAAACTGAATTGGAAACTCTAAGCTATGTGTCTATATACTTTAGCATTGGCTACTGATATTACCTTGCCTACAAAACAGTAATCTGTAAACAGTGTACTCTCTTCTGTACAATAGGCAGTGATGAATTGCTTTATATTTGTCTTCAGGTAGAAAACAAAGTATGAATGTTTGCATATTGATAAACGGGGGAAAAAAGATAATGGTCAAAGACTATGACAGGCTACTTGGTCTTACAGTGAAAAACATGGGGGTTTTTTAATGATAGAAGTACAAAAGATGTAGAATTGCATTATTACTGTTATATCCTCAATACCCGTATGTAGCTCTTTCTAAGTAAGGCACTCAGCCCCGTGATGGAAAGGCAACTGCGTGTGACAGACGATTTACCTTTGTTTATTTGCTCACATTAATGGTTCCAGCTAAACAATTCTGGGGAAAGAAATTACTTCCATGAACTGCATTTCCTCTGATGCAGAAAAACTAATTTTTCCACTTTATGTAGCTGGACAGCAGGGCGGTTACTAACATTTTGGTTTCTTCACCAGCAGTAGCGAATAAATTCAATCTGGACGTTTTGAGATAAAAGACTGTTTTGCCTGCGCAAACTGCCACTGAGGCTTAGATACCATTGTTGCAAAGCTTAGAGCAAACGAAGCAGCTGTTTCAGCCCAGTTTAAACATGGTGAACAAGAGTAAAGCATATTAACTCCAGCTGTGTACCGATAACAGCTGGGAAGGAAAATCACTGCAAGGGAACCTTAAGGTAAACTTTGAATTCTAGCAGGCTTAGCTGTTGTGAGTGCGCCTCCAAGGGAGGAGCAGTGGTGAAAATTTGATCGTTAGAAACGTGGAGAATTTAATGAGAAATTCCTGTGCCTCGTTTTGTGCTTCTGTAAAGATGCAGAGCAGGTTCTGGAGTCAGTGGCGTCAACTCTGAAGATTTTCAATGCAGATCTCATACTGTACTTACTTACACTCATGGGCAATTTTGAGATCAGGGCAAGGACTGAGTGATGGATTCTGTGCAGAGTAATGATGTCCCTTTTAAAGCAGGATATTGCACCCCTGCCCTGTCTGGTTAGAGACTACGCTGTAATCTATTCAGTAGTGTTCTGTTTTCCAGAATAACGTGTACCAGTATTCGGGCTACTTCTGAGGTTTTTATATTTGGGTCACTTGCATTTTGTTCGTTTTGGTCTATTGAGCACGAAGAGCAATATAAAACTAGAGGAAATAATTAATGTCACTTAGTAGTAAAACCCGCAAAAATTACTCAGAGAAACTGTATTAAACCAAATATTCCCTTAGGTCCTTGTTGCAGTAGAATAATGGTTTACTTGGGTTTAGGTCTAATGGGAATATATTTTAAGAATTTCCTTCTGATCCGTACTTTGTGGTAGCTCATGATTAAGAATAATTCTGGAACAGTTATGTAGCTGTAATAATAAACCTTCATTATATTTCATACTAGTATTTTAAAGATAACAAGTTAATTCAAGTCTTCCTCATGAAGCTATGTGCTCTCAGTGACTTTGCAAAAGCCGTAAGTTAAAACATAAATAGCAGTGCTGACTTACTGTAGAGCGCAAAAGAGCAGGCCAGTAAGTATATGCTGTGTTTGGTCAGTATTTGCGAATTGATACATCTATTGATAACTTTCAGTTGCACCCTGCCCATGGAAATAAATAATGTTAAGACAAGAAAGCACGTTTCCTAAGTTAGATGAAGTGTCTGTAGCTTAATATCTCCACTTGGCATCCATCAGAATTTTGAGGGGCTTTTAATGAAATAAAAGTTTTGGGGATATTCATGTTATTTCCACAGTATTTGTGTGATTCCCTGGCTGTCTTTGAATACACATACAAAGAAAATGATGGCACTATTCAAGATGCAGGTGGGAATGGCTTCTGTGCTGGAGCACGGAAGCTTTCAGCAATTTCTTGCAATTGAGATAACTGAGCAAACGTCTATATTTGTGTAATTGTCATCTTCTCTCTGTGCTTTCCCCCTTTCTCTTACTTGTCATCTTCCCCATCCCTTCAGCTTATGTTCATGTTCTGTTTGGTGTCTTCTAACCTCCGCGGAGTTGGAATCATGTCTTGGGTATGTTCTACGAAGAACCTTGTGTACTTTAGGTACATGTAAAAGGACTAGACTTAGACAGCTAAAGTTTTGGACAGGAGGCAACGCAGCTGTCTGTGTTTCTCTGAAAAGAGAACATAAGGATATGAATAAAGACATTTAAATGAGGCCAGTTAGTATTGTCATAAAGTTCTTTTAATGTTAAGCAGCTGTTATAGACTTGTTCTCATTCTTTAGTAGATTACATGCCTCTTATTTTGCTGGAAGTCAGTGCTCTCTATTTCTGTATGCATAGCAGACAATTCTATAATAAAACAGGTCTTCAGTTTCATGTGTGTACAAATATGAGAAAGCAGTAGCTCCTCAAAGAAGGCAATTTTGGCATAATGCATAAAGAGTGTTTTCAAATTTAAAGTATGGAGTATGTTGAGTGAAAAATGTAAATGCGTATGGATGTATGTGAAAATAGTACGAGTGAAAGAGGACAGGAGAAACATGGACAAGGGAAACGGAATAAAAAACACATCTTGCAAATGACTTGACAAGACCACATCAAAACAACTGTAAAGCTAAGTAAACTCCAAAGCCCAGTGGCACACACAAATATGAGGAGAATATCAGTGTTCCTGAAAGATGGGGACCTGTCTGAGTGGGTCACTGAAAGTACTTGGATGCCGTACATTAAAATTATTATCTCTTTCCTTGTGCTTTTATAGAAAAAATCATTTTTCTCAGTGAGAGAAATCTGATGACTCTGATCCTTTTACAACTGAAATAACTTTCTCATTGACCCTGGGACTGTGTCCAATAAGCAATCACGTATTAAATAAATGATAATGTTGCATTTTGATTTCAATTATTCCCATCTACTACAGTTTGTTTCATTGTGTTTTTCAGGTTTGATAGCTACACTGGATCTTTGATTGTGGTCTCCTCTAAATTGCAACACTGAAAACAATGGCAACAGAATGTATAAAAAACTGCTGTAAATGGTGTTTCTGCATGGAAAAAGAAAAAAATGATCGTGAGTTCTGACACAATGACATCGACTAAGGGTTTTGCTGTCCTGGCTTCTTTAATGATGAGATTTCCCATTAATAAAATGACTGTGTCACCCCTGATAAACTTTAATTCTTTTACAACATCCAAAATTCTTTCCATACATCCACTTGGAGATTGAACACATGCTTGTTAGTGTTATGAATTGGAATTGGAATGGAAAAATAACACTTGTCTAAAGTCTGCTCCTTGCAGCCTGGAATGCTCTCCAAAAAAGCCAACTTTTTTACCCAAGGTTGTGTAAAGGTCTTGTGTCTTTGAAACTCTAAGAGTGAACACTTTTTTTTTTTTTTTTTTAACTCCCTGTGGACTTGCTGTTAGGATTTTCTTTGGTGTCTTAGTTGTTTGAAGAACTCTTCTATGATACAAGTGTACCTCTTGTAAAAATTCACTTAAGAGCAAGGTAGCTATAAATATAGAAGCTTCGGCAACAAAGAGTTTGGATTGGTACAGGTGTCATGAGGATGAATATCTTTGCCAGGTGCTAGTCCTGAATGCTGGTAAAACTGAATACTAGTAGCCATTATGTAATGTATCAAGCACAGATCCTGTTAAATAAAAGAGATCTGTTCGTGGTATTGTTCAAAACTGAATGCACATGTGGACTGTCTGTTTTTCTTGCTCTTTATTTTTAGCAGTTTCCATGGTGCAGGAATCTGAAGCAGTAGCCGCAAGCAAGCCAACTATTGTAGAGAAGCCTCCATTGTCTTCTGTGTCAGTGAAGCGTCAAGTTGGCTGTTCAGAGGATTATCTGCTTTCTAAACTGCCCCTGGATGGTCAGGAGGTACCATTTGTGGTCCCTCCATTCAAATTGGCTTATGTACAGCCAAAGAACCTTCCTAGTATTTCACATGCTGGACGGATTCAAGGTAAAACATAAACAGCATTGCTGAAATAGTTGTTTAGCTTCTGCTACTCCTTGAAAGTTGTCAAGTATTCCTACGGAAAACATATGTTTGCAGAACTTTTCTCGAAGCCTGGTCTTGTTTCTTTTCTCTCTGGACATCCAGAGAGGTTTTGTGAAGGATGTCATCCCACTATGAATGTCTGTGATGTTGCGTGAATAAAACTGCAAGGGAGGATTGCACACCAGTGCTCATACTCAAAGTAATGGAAGACACTTAAAGGAAACAGAAGTTTTAGTAAAGAATTTATTGGAGGCAAGGAAAGATTTAACACATCCCCAGCATCCAGATCGCTCAAGTAAAGAAGGAGGGTGGTCTGACTTTCATGCTTACTGTACTGATATGTTTTAACATACTAACACATCTTTCTTTTCAAATTTCGCCAATAGACAGCATGTGCTACTACATGGCGGAAATTTTTTTCGCCTACTATTTCCTGTTCTTTTTGCTGCTCTTTGGGAGGCCAGGGGTCATAGATCTCAGTGGTATAATGTTGCACATGATACTATGATTCTTTGCTTCACAACAATCTTGTGCTTCAACCTCTGCCAGTTAGTCCCAAGCTCGGACTGCCACAATGATGTACATGCAATTTACATGATAGGCACAGTGGCATTTTAAAAGAATAGGAGCCTGGTCCAGTAACATGAGTTACAGGGCATATGCTATTGCTAGGCTCTGGGTCCTGCCAGGAGATGCCTAGAATTAGGTAAGGGAAGATTTTGGCACAGGGGTATACCTGAACGGTTGTTTTCTGTAGAGTTGCTTTGCCTTGAGGATGTGATAAGCAGATAATATGCTTTTAGTCCCATGTGACTGTATTTCTTTTCAGAGGGTGGAAACCTTAATAACCAAAAAAGTCAACCACATGTTGCATAATAACTAACGCAGTACTACCTAGCCTTTTTGTGTTTGTGTGGTTTTACTCCCATGCTTCTCTCTTCTCCCCAGGTCCTTGCTGTTGCTTCTTTTCTCCTCCTGCATGCCTATTACCAAACTTCCTCCTCACCCTCACCCACCCCTGCTGGTAACACTGGCACCAGAGCCAAGCTAATCAGCCTAGCAGAGCTTTTTTGGTATAGAATGGCCATTCTGTGCCTGATCTTGTTAGTAGGCTTTATTTGTGATGTCTGCCTCACCAGACACGGACAGGCAACCTAATAGTTGGAGGAGTGAGGCCCTCCTCATCTCTGAGCCTGATCTCCTTCAGCTTCCCTGCCTCCCTGCTGCTTCAGCAGCTAGTTCTCGTAAGTCCATACTTGGACAGTGTATGGAAATGCAGGACATGCTCCTGGTAGTCCGCTTTCTCACTGCGGCTGGGTTCAGGCTCTGCCTTCCTTTGTCTTACCTCATCCTCAAGTTACTGTACAGAGAAGTCCATCAAGGACTCTGAGGCACGAATGTTCTCCAGCGGAAGGAAGGTGTGTCTAACAACCTTTAGATAAATGTTTTCTTTTTTCATGTTGTTCTACACAATCTTATCAGTCAATGACTTATAAACCAGTGACTTGTCTTCATTGGGAATTCTGCTTCATCATCATTTCTGAAGGACCTGGTGAACAGAGTCGCCCTTAGGCTATAAAGCTAGTGGATCTTCTGGCAGGATGTCCTGACTCTTCATAATTGTCTCTCTTGAGCAAATATTTTAAATTCTTGAAAAAATATTTGAAAAGTGGCTCATGTCATGTAGGAGACTTCCATTTCTCTTTCCAAATATAAATACTTATTTTTTAAAGTACAGCTTTCTACGCCTCATTAAAGTTGTGTTTAAAAATGCAAAGTTTACTTTTTAGGGAGATTTACTAAATACAGTGAAGTGTGCCATCATTCCTTCTTCACATTAACCAAAGCACCAGCATATTCAAAAAATGTATTTAGAGTATTTGCTTCTTAGACCGTTGTTAAATATCTGTAGAAGTCCAAGTTCTGCTCTCAATTCCACTCCATTTTCTGTGTGTCTGACCATTTTCCTTTAGTGAAACAGGACATGCTCAGTGTCAGCTCTTGGCATCCCTTCTGAAAGCAATTAAGTTCTGGCAGCTTTTCTCTTCAATACTCACTGCAGCGTGTCTCATGCTCTCACAGAAGTAAGCTAGCAGGAAGGAGTGTGCTTCTGGTCTGGAACACTGGCTTTTCTGTCATCTGCTGTGTATCAATTCTTTATGGCCTCACTTCTAGCATTCATCCTAATTTACGTCATGCTCAAGCCCATTATACTTGAATTCTTGCTTTATCATCTCTCACTTTCCATCTCACTGTTTTAGTTATTCTTTTTTACATACTCTACTAACACCTGGAGAAAGTATTTTACAGCAATAATAGTTTGCCTCTTATGGTGCAACACACTTGCAGAATTGAAGGCACTTTATAATGGGATAAAGAACTTTTTAACAGATAGGTTGAAGTTCAGGGAGGTGAAGTGAAGGAAGCAAATGTCAGAGCTTGGTAGAGTCAGCCCATCCCTGTTCTCTACTGTACTGTTATATATGGCTTATTTTCACTTCAGTCAGACAAAATGAAGCACTACAGCAGTGTTCTTTACTGTTCTGCTGACCAAGATGTGCATGGGTTTTTTTTAAATTATTATAAATAAAGAAAAATAGGGCAGCTGTGCTGTAATGGGCTGAGTAAAGGGTTGGGAATCAAGGATTCTCAGATCTGTCTACTTGTGCCTCAACCAACTATTCATTTTGGACCAGGGATTTTACCACTGACAGACTTCCTATGGAAATTGGATGTCACAAGTTGCATTATTTTTCCATACAAGACCCTCCTGAAGGTCTGGGTGTCCATTAGCTGAGTGGGAATGTCCTGGGGGTAGGTAGCCAAATAAGTCAGAGGTTTTCTGTACACATGCCCCCACTTTTCCTGCTAATTTCTGTCTTGCTGTCTGTCTTTGGAGCCTTCTGTATTTTAACTAGTTAGGCATTTATTGTGGAACTCCAAGACAGCGTATGCATAGTTTTTTATGGCCAATTTAATTCCAGTGTTTGCCTGCACACTGTGGAAATCTGACATAATGTGTATGTGTGTTTTCTTTACTTTTTCTTTTTTTTTCCCTTTTCCTGAAGTAGATAACATTGCAATATTTTGTCCTTTGCCCTGAAGGCACTCTGCCTGCCTTATGGAGCCAAGCAGCATGTGTTATGTCTGGAACTCTTGCATTTGATGTTTACTTGTGCTCCACAGAATCTGCCACAGCCTCATTTGGTGACCGGAAAGCAGAACTGCACAGCATGTACCAATGGCCCCGCTATGACGTGTACAACCCATTCTATTTGGAGAACCGGGTTTCGCCAGATCTGATTAGGCGCTTCCAAGCAAAATCAGATAGTAGGAAATTATATGGATCAGGTGAGAAGGACTGCACCCTTACTTTCCTGTCTTCCTCCCTTTTCCAAGGTTTACAGGTAAGAGCAAAAAGCCATTAGTCTACAGAAGACGTGTTTGATTATAGCAGTTCTCAAACTGGTCTGTATACTACAGACACTTTTTGGTTGGTGAATCAATCTGTGGAGCCAGCTCTGCTTGATTTCCCGCTGCACTGTTACTTTCTGTCTTTTGGGAGCTTAACAAGGCTTGTGTGCATCACACGAAGGTAGACAAATTGGCAAAGCAAGCTAGTGTAGCTGCCTCCGATCCAAAACAGGATGCAGTACTGGAGATTCCAGCTACCAGTAATAGGCATGAGGGAGATGGAAAAAGGAAGTCAGGCAGTACGTTGAGTGGAGGAATGCCTGAGGAGTATATATATGGAGAGAGGAACAAGAACAAAAAAGCATTCAGGAGCAGATGATAAGGACAGGTGCAAAATGGGAAGTGATGCTGTATGCCAGCTTTTTTGTACTTTGCTTTTGAAGATGCAGAAATGTCCCCACTTCTCATTGCATAAGTGTGTTTAAGAATGGGGGTGGGCTGTGAGATAGTAAAAGTTTAGACAGGAAGTGTTTGGCTACCTAGGTAAAAATTTTCTTCTGTGCTGTTCATTGGTATATGTATCTTATAATGAATGCTGTTTAGAGTAAAGTAGATGACTAAGTGTTGCTTAGGCAAACACATTCAGAAACTCATACACTCGAGATGTACACACCACTCTATCGAATCGGACGCTGGCAACAGCATGCATTTTTAAAGATGTTTTATTTAGAATGGTATAGCATGCTTATTTTACAGCTGGGGGAAATGTCTCAGTCTGTGTCCTGTTTTAAAAATAATTCTGAATCACTATAGAGACTACGTGAAATGACTACTCCATATATTTTTTTAAGAGAACAAAACACATGTAGAATTTTAGCAGCCTTTAACACATACGGTTTTGCTAGGCTTTGTAAGCACCTGTGGTGGGAGCCAAATGGGTTTTATAAAACTGTCTTGAACATCTTCCCTTCAGTTCATCATCTCTTTTTCCATTTTTCTTCAAGCCAGGTAAACACTTCACTAGTTTTGTCTTAGTAAGTTTAAATACAAGAAAGGTCACTTAAGTGTGTCTACAGTACAGTCCTAAAATGCCTTCTTCCTCCAGAGTTTTTGACAGATGTTTCAAAAGCTAGATGATTCTCTTCATGTGCATCTATAGACTCTTTAAGCAAAACTCTAAGCCTATTTTGTTGCAGCAGGTGCTATGACTCTTTTCGTGTGTGTGGGCTTTAGAACTACAGAATGTGTTTATTTGGAAGGTATGAAGTGAAATTCTTGAATTTTTACATGAAGTTCCTCCTCTTCATCTTAAAAAACAAAAAAAAAAACCCAAACAAACTGAAAAATAAATTCAATAATATTTTTCCAAAATTCTAGTTGTTATTGGTAAACAACATACATTTATGGTTAAAATTTTTCTGCTTTTTTATATTTTACAGACAGCTTTCTCAGTGTAAAAATTGTCATTTTTTTCCATTAAAAATTTAAGTTTTTGAAAAAGGCACCATCTCTTCCCCTGCACCACCCCCATGTTCTTTGAAAACTTTAACCAGCCTTACTAGAAACAGCAGATCATACGGTCTTTAAAGCATTTCGGTGATTTGTAACCTGTAGGCTTGAGTGGATGTTTCCCAGTAGCTTCTGAAAGTTATGAGTACTGAATATGGAATTAATTTCCATAACCATAATCAATTTCAAATCAAGTAATGGGCTGGTCTCTCCTATTTGCTCCCATTATATCAAACAAGGTTTCTAGGCCCCGTATGATATTATAACGCTGTTTCTACACCAGAGTCAGTGAACAACTCAGCCCTTTTGTGTCATGCACAAGAGAGAATTTGGAACTCATGCCAGACATACAGACCTTCATTAAATTTTATCTAAATGATGTTGTTACTTTCCTTTTCCTCCCATGGGTTGTCAAAACTTTCTGTATCTTTTGTTCTCTTTTTCTTCCTTGGGGAAAAAAAAATTATTCTTTATTGTCACATCTCACAATAAGCATAATTGGTTATTTCTTTTGATAGCAATAAAAGGGAAATAAATTTTCAGTAATGAGTGATGTAATTCTATTAAGCTATGATCGGTGAATTATAATGGAGGTCTTCTGAAATACCATAACTCGGCATTGCAACAAAAAGCAATTCATTGCATCAGACAGTCCTAGAAGTTAAACCATACTGCTTTAATTCATTTCAGTATGGGTCAGTTTTGAAGTTGGGAGGCTTTAAAAACCTCTTGAACATTACTGGAGCCAGCAAAGATTCCCGAAACAGTGGCGTTAGTTCAGCTCTCATTTTCTACTGTTGCTGCATAATATGCACAATGTGCTTTAGCTCTGTATTGCTTCAAGGTCAAAAGAAAACTGATAGGATCTACTTAATCACCTCCAACTGCTGAGGAAACTGCCCTTCTATAAAATAAAGATCTTGCTTTTGTGCTCTAACAAGTACATGTCATCTTAGAGTTAAGACTTGCTTTGTCTGAGATCTAGAAAGGGTGCAGAGTATGGTGCTTTGACACTGTGATCAGTAAAGCCAGGGAGATGAGGCCAAGTTTAGCAGGCAGCATGTTTTTGCCACTGGGATCTTTACTGTGGGAAAATTTAAAAAAGGAGACCAGGCTAAGCCCCAGTTCTGGCTGACTAGATTTAAAGACAAGGATTTTCTGTTTTGCTAAAGCATCTACTAAAAAACCCATTTCTCTTGAGGAAATAACTTTGAGGCAGGCTCCACATTCTACCAGTGCTACTGATGTGACCCGATAAGTTTGAACTATTTCAAAGATGGAATTGATTAAGATATTTTAATGGCTCGTTCTCTCCATTTTGTCATTTCAGGCAAGTGTTTTGGGAAAGGGAAGTGCAGAAAGGTGCTGACGTCCTTTCTTAGGTGTTATTTAGCTAGGTTTGAATTCTATCATAGGTCTACTTAAATTTTTAAAAAGTTTCTTAATTATTTTTTTTTCTAGCAATGATGCTTACGTGATTTGTATTGTTCTCTTTGTCTTTTTAGTTAGTGATTTAAGACCTAGTGCTTTGCCTGGATCATTTGATGTCAGTTGTTCAATGTTTGATCTCAGAAGCCCACCTCATCGATTCATGAAGGTGAGTTCCCCTTGTAACATAGGTTATACTGAAAACTCAGCTTACATGGTGTATCTGTTGCTGTTGCATTGTGTTTTCAAAGTAAACACTGAAGGGCATTGTATATGCACTGGAAGGACTAGAGAGAAAAGTTCAACGTCTTGACCAACTTCAAGAGGCTCTTTCCTGGTGTCATCTCTGATTACTGCTATTCTGGCCCAACGGGGCTGTTGAGAAACCTGAGTATGCTGTTAGGCAGGTCAAGACAGACAGGAGGCTGTGGTTCGTCATCTTGTGATTTCTCCCATCAGTTGAAAAGTGGAACACTAGAAGTTTCCATTGATGCAAAAAACACTGCGTTTTTTTTCAAATAATAATCTTTTACATAGACATGAAGTTGCATATATATCAGTGAGCAAAAAAATCTCTGCTGGCCATATATGTCCTGTATTAGCTCTTTGCGTCAAAGTAGTAATTCCATGCTGCTGGATCAAGAGATTAGTAGGGAATGAGACAATTATTTAAAATTGTGTGTTGTTTTGTTTTCATCGTGTCTTGTCTGATGGTAGAATCTCTCTGGCTTTTTGTATCCGTTGCTTTGAATGAAGTGACTTTTTTTTTTGCCCCCAGAGATATGATTCATTCTCCAGTGTACCTAGCAGTACCTCTTCCAGGAAAGATTCACAAGGCAGTAACAGGAGTCTGGGTAATGTTTTGTTTGTTTACCTTGTAATGAAATATTTCCCTTTGCCCTTGAAACAGTAAGCTGTCTTGACTGTTGATGTTTATTTGTTTGTTTGGGTTTTTTTGAGATGAATCTGATTAGCAAGTCAGTTTGGAGATTATGTTACAATTTGAAATTAAGAGTTTTGGATTTGTACCTTCCTGTTGTCAGGAGACAGAGTAAGTGAGCTTTTGAGGAGTTCTCATGCTTTTGAAAAAATCATCCCTGGGTTTACTACCCCAGTGAACTAAGAAATTACAGATGTTCTGTTAGGATAGAATGCAGCACCATGGTCACAGCTCTAGTCTTTTTTTCATGTATCAGTATTTTTCTGTGGGAAGTGCCTGGAATCCAATACCTATATTACACTGAGAATTAGGCAAGAATATTGCATGCAAACCTAGTATCCTTATTTATGAAGGAATGCTGAAGAAGTGGAGATACTGCAAAATAAATCCTCAAAAATGAATCAAGTCCCCACAAAAGTCACCCTGCTGGACGTCAGAATTTCACCCAGTCTCTTCAAAAAGAAGACTGCGGGGCAATGAGCTAGTTTCAGTCATGACGGAGAAATGCTGGATATTAAATGGCACTTCTGACTTGGGGAAAAGCATTATAGTAAAATGTTTACTAGGCTGGAATTGAAATCTGAGAAAGATAAAAAGGAGGCCAATTTATAAACTTAACAGTGAATGTGATTAATCTAAGGGAAGTGATAGATTATAAATGTGTTCTGGGTGTCTCAGGCACATGCTTTTTTTCTTTCCAAAAGTTATTTGAGTACAACACAGGTTATTAAATTCAACAGAGATAACTGAGGTAAACGTGAAGGCTTTTAGCTATGCAGAAGGTCAGGCTACAGGACTTCATGGATATTTTGTCCTTAAAATGTAGGTGTTAAGATATTTCAAACTTACTTTGAGAGAAGTTTTCAAAGATAGGCAGTCCACCTACTAATGAGTTCCCTTATTCTTGGAATGAACTTTTAAGATACTGCATTACTTCTAAAAACACTTAATTGGCTTTCTTCCGTAGATACTATTACATTATCAGGTGATGAACGAGACTTTGGAAGACTGAATGTGAAGTTGTGTTATGTTTCTTCTGTAGAACAGATTTGGATCACAGTTTTACATGTAAGCAAATATGAATAGCTTTATTATTATTTACTCAAATGGCTATTTTACTATACTTAGTGCTAATTTTCATTAAATTTGGCACTCTGTTACTTTAAGGAATACTTTTAGGAGAAAAGGAAAATTACTTCTAAGTATTAATATAAACAAAGTTCAGTCAAATGTAATACTGGCCTTCATTCAAAGTATCTTCCTGTCCTTTCTTTTTTTTTTCCCCTGTTGCAATCTCTGTTCTGCTGCAGTCAATAGTAAAAAATAGTATATAACTTTATGTTACTATACATCTGTTCTGATTGTGGAGTGAGGAACTGTTCAGCATAGACAAGAAAGCTGAGCTGGTCATAGGCTGGTCCTGTTGTGGAAATTTTCCTGTGGAAATCTGGAGGCAGCAAATTGGAGCAACTTTGGAGGCAGCATTTAACTGACTTCAAATCTAACAGTTTCTTCAGAGCAGAACCATAATAGCACTTTGAGGACATGTAGCTTCTTGTGGCTTTTTTTGTTAGCTAATGTGATACTGTTATACTGGCTGTTTTATACACTTCCAGGAACTGTGAGTAATTTTTAGGCAATGGAACTTTGAGTAGTCAGAAACCTCATAACTACATCAAGTGATAAATACTACGTAAGGGATTTCATGATTTATCTGTTCTTAAATTGCCACATAGTGAAATCATTAAAATCTACTGAATAACTTTTTACCCTCTGGTTGTGAAAATTAATTATTAAGTGATCTGAAGTGACACAACCATTACACTGGCTCTGATTTATATTCAGTATTACAGGAATTATGCATAATTCTACAGCAGTGTAGAAGACTCTGTTTCTAAGTTGTCTGAACGCCAGATTCTTACACTGTCTAAACTGACTGTGTTTTCAATGTTGCAGTGCAAAGACCTGAGCTGGCCTTCAAGCTGTGGGGAAAATCCTCGTATCTATGTCAAGGGAATTCTCACACTGCCCAAACCAGTGCATTTCAAATCTTCTGCCAAGGAAGGGTGCAATGTAAGTAGACGCAGGGAAAACACCAAGAAATCTTTTTCCCCAAAACAATAAAAGTGAAATGTAAATGGATTTTTAAAATTGATTAAACATCCACTCCTATGCCATATTTGCTGTGGTAGTTGCCTAGGTTCGGGTTACTTCCCGCCCCCCTTTTCAAAATCCTCTTAAAAGCCTTGTTCCACTTCCTCCCCATATATTCTCTTTTGCATTGTACTGTTGCCCTCCTTCTCTCCCAGGTCAGCAGGACAGATACTCTCATAGGGGACTGAACCATGAGCTGCTGGCCTTGGCAACTCAGTGGTGGGGGACTGGAGGAAGACTGGGCATACCTATAGGTTCACATTCACCCCAGGGAAGGTGGGTGATGTACTGCCTCTCACTAGGGCAGGAGACAAAGTTCACACTTCCTCTCTACAGAAAGTAGTAAGAATTGGTCGCATGGGACAAGGCCTTGATAGTGGCAGTAAAGGAATATTAAGGGGGTGGAAGGTAAAGCAACATAAACCTCCCATAATGTGAGTCAAAGGTGAAAGAAAATAGAAATAGCAGGAGAGACTGAAGCAAAAGGCCACAGGAGAATTTGCTATGACAATGTGTGTATGCTGTTGTAAAGCTCCAGAAGAGATGGCCTCAACTCATTATGGTAGTGAAAAATAATCCAGAGGTTTGTCCCTGCCAGGGTATGACAATGAGGTGGTGAGTCTGTGGGGGCTTACCACTGTAAAAGCACACTTTCCCATGGCAACCGAAAATGATAGCCAGGAGCAGTGGCTGTAGGACCAGGAAGCCTTGGTTTCTAGGTTTCGGGCTTGCTGCGACTCTCTTACAATGGTGATGTTACCCCTCTGTTTTTCTTTCTAGGACATTGAATTTATGGAAACTTTTGTATTTGCTATTAAACTGCAAAGCCTGCAGGCTGTCAGACTGGTATTTAAAATCCAGACACAGACTCCCAGGAAAAAAACAATTGGAGAGTGCTCCTTGGCACTGCGGGAGCTCAGCTCGGAGGAGTCAAGTCATTGGCTGGATATATCTCCTCCTTCCAAAGTACCTGTAAGTGCCAATACTGCAAAAATATGTTGTTATATCACCTAGAAAGAGTTGCTGGAAATGAAAGTAAAATAATTCAGTACTAACTCAATGTTAACAACATACAGGGTTTTTCTTTTTCTTTTCTTTTTTTTCCCCACTTTCTTGGGGAGAGGCATTTTGATGAGGAAAAAATGCAGACTTTTGAACTCTGCACATAGCTGTTCTGGTCATAAACTGCAGCTGTTTCTGGGAAAAGAGCTAGAGCAAGCTCTTCCACACCATGGCCCACAGCTTGAGGGAGGGGCATTCTGGGGAAACATTCAGTAAAGGACGCCGGGTAATTGCCTTTTCTGACCAAAAAAGCATCAGAAGATCCTTAGGACTCACAGCAAGAGCTCAGAGCAAATGGAATCTGCTTTTGTTATGGAAGAAAAGTGCTAGGATTTTCAGTGGCTTGAAACTGCAGAGATAGCTATATATTTAATGTTCAGATTGCATGCTGTGAAGTAATAATTCAGACAGTTCATTTCCATTAGCGTAATAAGAAGCAGGTGGTTTTCACAGTGGGATTTCCTTTCCCCCTACCCTCACTTTGTTTCTTTTACAGATTGTGTCTAGACATTTGTATTTTCAACAAATTAAACTTGAATTAGCAATTCAAAAGCAAATTTTATCTAAGTGTGTCTGAGTAATATGAGTGATACTCTTGATTTCTAACATAAGTTACACTTGACATTTTTTAGTTCTAACAAGAATAACCATATTGCTTCAAAAGCAATAAGATTAAGTGAAAGAGGAAGCTGTTTTAGAAACTGCTTCATCCCAATGTAAATTCCTGAATCATCTCATAGTTTCTCTCTCTGTGTTGGCTTTCCTCACCATTATATCCAAGAGCCCTCCAGACACTGCTGGAATTCATCCTGGTACTACCCTGTGAGGCAGCAAACTACCCTACTTGCCAATAGAGAGCCAAAGCTCAGAGTCGAGTAAGTGGCTTCCTCTCAGGGTTACACTGAAATTTTGTGGCTGAGTTGCAAAGAGAATTTGGGTCTCTTTGATGAACTGGAGCCTGACTTCTCTTTATCTGACCTGCTGCTCTCTCGCTTGGTGCATTTTGCTTCACTGAAGTGCATTAGAACTTGAAGGGAACCAGGACTAGCGAAGTCCTTTTAAATGGAGGCTGTCAGGAAAGCTGGGTCTCCACTGGCCTTCTCTTGCTGTTCTTACAGTGTTCAGAGTACGTTAGCATCTGACAGGAGACTAATGAGGATGCGTCAATGCAGCCTGCCACTAGCAAAAATTCTTTTTAAAAAATCAGACTGAAGATCTCAGTACGTTCAGAGTGTGTGGGGGGGTGTGTATGTGTGTAGGCATATAAAACACAAGTATCTCCGTAACATAGGAAACTCCACGGCATGCAGTCACCCTAAACATTCATGACATAAAGTGACAGGGCCTTGTATCTATGGAAAGCATTGCTAATATCTCCATATTGCGAAATTCAAAAGTGTGGGGGGAGAACTCCGAAGGTTTTTGTGTTAGTGGAGCATACCTGGTCTCTCCCTTCCACGCCCAGGTTTAGTAGAGCTACAGCTGCATGTCTGGTTTTCCCTGTATGTGTCTGCTCTTACCATTGAGGAATCTTTCTGAGGTGAAAACTGAGGACTCATTTATTTGTCCAGTATTTCTGGCTGCAGCCCACGAGGGCCATATGTGTGTTGCACATAAGCAGTCCATCAGTGGAGCACGTGTACTGCAGCTATAACAAGTGCAAGATGCACTTACTTACTGTGCATCTGCAGGTTGTGTATACAACACATGCTTGTATTTCTGTCCAGGAAATCCCAGATAGAAATGTGGGAGCCCAACATATGACAGAATTCCTGTGTTTCCTGAGTTTATAAGCAACTTAATCCAGATGTTATGGCAACTTTCTTCTGCTTGTAGGCGTGCCACGCAGAACTTCAAGTAGGAACTTGTTTTCAAGCAATAAACAGGAGGATTCAGTTACAGATTCTTGAAGCACAAAACCTTCCAGTTTCATCTACACCGCTGTCTTCAAGTAAGTTACATCAGCTGTCTCATGCCTCCTGTCTAAAAGCATTTGTAACAGGTAAATTGCTGCTCAAATGGGTTGGCAATTCATAAAATTCCGTACAAACCTCAGACTAACATATTGTGCAGTACATTTCCATTGCCAAGGCTTGTTTCCACAGATGTCTTACTTGATTACTTTTTGCTTGGTTTGAAGCTACATGTTTATGTATTTTGGAAGATTTTTATCCCAGTATTAATCCTGACATACAAGAGCATTAGCTTGCACTTGCTGTTTGGATACTGCATTAATCAATTCAATATTATTGAACATACTCTGTTTGTGTGACTAGTCAGGAAAGCTATTGTACAGTTCTTTTGGCCAGACTTTTGGGAAATTGTTGCAATTTGAACCATACATGTGGATCTTGTCAGTTCCTTATTGGGTGTGTTTGTGAGTAACCCTTTGTGTGCTGTGCCTTTTTCCCTCCCTTTTGTGCTAGATTTCTTTGTGAAAGTTGGAATGTTTAGTACAGAAGGGCTGCTCTATAAGAAGAAGACTCGTCTTCTGAAGTCCACTAATGGCCAAGTGAAGTGGGGAGAAATGATGATTTTTCCAGTTAGCCAAGCTGAACAAGGAATTAGCTTTCTCATCAAGCTCTACAGCAGAAGCTCAGTGAGAAGAAAACACTTCCTAGGACAGGTTGGTTTCTGCTAACTCGAATTATATCCTTTACTTAAAATCCAGTTCCACAGGTTTCTTGGTATGAGTTTTGAAATACTTTAAGTAAGGTGGCATATAGCAAAATAGTAAATTCTAATAAACTCTTCTGGATGTAACCCAAGAAAGAATAGTACTGGGCTCTTAAACATACGCTAACAACAGAATATGAGTTGACATTCGATTTTGCTTTTAAAAAGAAGTCCTTAAGTCATTTTTGTGTGGAGTATTACTATGTGAAAGATTCCTTCCTACAGACAGACGTATGATCTCCTCCTTGCCTCTAGGCTTTCTGAAGAAAACAAACACAGCACTCACAGGAGCTCCACAACCTACAATGTACTGTACAGAAAGGGGGTGTGTTGGCTTACTGTAGCAATACACTTACACAGAGGTGTGTGTAAAAGGAAATACTGACAGCTACAGTATCAGAATGCCTTCCTGGGTAAAGCAATGCTGAAATCAGCACAATATTTTAAATATGTATGATCAAGTGATAACATAGGTGAACAAACACAAAATTATTTTTTAGTTGAGTGCTCTTTTTTTGTCTCTTTTTTTAAATTTATTTTTTACAGCTGGAACTTCTGTAGTATCTCTTTGAAAGCATTTGTGTGATCATATTTATTTAACCACCATAAAATGGTAGTTAAATAAATTGGTAGTCTGGTCTCTTTCTATTCTCTCTGTCCTCTTCCCCTAGTTGTTCTAATTTACCATCATCCTGTCCCTTCTTTCTCTCCTTTTCTTCATGGTATAGTGAGCCATAGCTGTTCTTAATGCTCAGTGCTTTCCCTGACTCAGCTACAGTTAGTGGCAGAATTTTAATATATGCATAAATGAATAACATGGAATTGATTTTGAGGCCCCAACTGTAATGTCCCTTGTCAGATGAAGGACTGCACTATCCTTAGGTACAGAAAATGGTACTGTCCTATTCTGGTGATGTTTCTTGTGCCTGCTGAAGACGTGCAGTTATAGAAGATGCTGATGTGCTATAGAAATGATGTACCAGCAAGAGTTACGTGACCTTCCTCCATTTTATGGAGCCTCATGTCACACATATTCCATCTTTCTGTGATTCCTGTTGGTGGAGTTGGATTTGGAATAGGAAAAGAAAAAAAATTGTTCTGTTTAGTTGTGCTACCTTGGGGCAAAAATAACTGCGTATGATTTTGCAGTCACTTAGCAATATGTGAGGTCATCTCAATCTGATGAGTTTCATTTAATCATGGATCTTATTTTTAGGGGGAGGAAATGAGCTACTTCTGCTCCTCAGAGGTTATTTGGAAAAGGTTGTTTCAGCTCATGCAGGCAGACATTGCCACATAACACATGAAGACATAAAATATGGCTCAGGGAAAAATGTACTTTGAGCAATTGGCTGGGTAGCTGGAAAAAGATGAATATAGCTGGATCTATTAACTTTGTTCTTCAGAGAACGATGTTTAATTGGATGCTGTTCTAAGCAGACAATACTTAGATTAGCCTGCTTTTACAGGCATGTCTTTAATCATGAGCGAGATGTATATTGAATCTCTGTGGATGAAACATCAGCTGTCTGTGGTATTCTGGAAGACATTATTCTCACTTCTTGAGGACTCATGCCTCAGCAGTGTAGGCTAAATGTACTTCATGGTGAAGGTTTCTGAGAAGTCTTAAAAGGACTCATTCTTGGAAGACTTGAGGAAATAAGAGTCCCGTAAATAATGATACCTACTTACATAAGCAGAATTCTTTTGGCAATGGAGGCTGGTGATAATGTTCAGGAGGAAAACTTCCTACTTGTACCTCATTTCCTCATTTAATGGCCACTATCCATTAATTGAATACTGAGAAGGACTTTTACTGCATGACTATGTGTGGTGTGGGCATGTTAGTAACCTCTGTGGAATGCAGGTTTGGCCCTGTCTATTGGAGTGTGCAATTTTAAACGCTCATGAAAATGCTGGACAGCTAGCTCAGGATGCCAGATGGCTTGTAGCCAAGTGGAGTTTGAATGCACGGAGCCATCACTGGCCCTGATCAGCCCTTGACCCCAGCACATGCATTTGAATGGAGCAAGGAAAGCTTGTCTTAAAACATCTTATTAAGTAGAGAAACATTAGTATGTAGTGAGTTCTCTAAACTGTTTATTTAGAGGCTAAATTTAAACCCAGACTCCCTGTGTTCCCAGCTGAAAGCCAAAAGATGTTAGTCCCAACAGAACTGTATTTGTTGCTATGATGCTTTGGTCGCAGTCTACATGTTGTCTTGTTCTACACTTCCATGGTATTTATTTGGAACTAATAAAGGCTGGGCCTCTGTGTTATATCAGGTAAACTCAATTTTATTTTTCTTTCTGTTTCTTACTGCAGATCTGGATAAGTTCTGATAGCAGTAACAGTGAAGCAGTTGAGCAGTGGAAAGATACTATTGCCAACCCTGAAAAAGTTGTTGTTAAATGGTACAGCATTGGTCCATCTTGAAGACTGGAGATGAAACTCAGAACTGATTTTTCTACAAAGATATTCCTATGCTGTTTAAAATAGTATAAATAAAAAGAAAAATATTGTCTATACAAGTTCTTCAGAAGGTCTCCACTGCATCACACCTCCATGGTAACTGGGAAAATTCAGAGTTTCACCAAGAGAAATACTGGCTAAATATTATTAAGAGGAGGACTTAGGAACTGGGAAAAGTGCTCATTTGATTTTAAAAAATCCACCTTGAAAAATGTATTTTTGCCCCTTTCAGGCTCCATAAGAGCACAGAAATCCCATCTTGGAGAGAAGCAACTTGAATCAGCATCTTCTTCACTAGTCACCAATGTCATTATCTGCAGTCTTGCCTTTGCCAGACGCCAAAGTCCACAGGAATCAGTCCCGTCAGTGCCTTGATCGTAGGTCCCTCTGGGCCTCTGGGGTTGCACCCGTGTTGACACCATTTGGTCAGAGTAACGTGTGCCTCAGCAAGTGGGAAAGCTGTGGCTGTAGGAGGAGGCATAACGGGAACTACACAATAAGGCAGTACCCAAAGGCTTTTCTAATCTCCATCTTTGATGAAGGGTTGTTCAGTACCCTGACATGCCTGTAGCCTGGGTTTTCCCCATCCTACTCTCTAAACAGAGAGATTGAAAGGTAAGAGTTTCTCTGACTAACTGTGATCTTTGCAAGTGGGGTCCTCCAGACTTGCTCTGTTTGGGTGAACTGTTTGGAATCAATGGAATAATACAAAGAGGCAACGGCCCTGCCTAGGATCAGGGCCAATATTTTTAGATAAATTACCTTATTAATATAGAATTCTTATACATAAACCACTTCCTATCTAATCAACAATGTTGTAGCATTTGCTTACATTGCTAAAAGCCAGACTGACATGTACGAAGGAGTAAGCAAATATTTACTGACATAAGTGCTTTTTGATATTAATTAAAATGCAGCACAGTAAGGGACTCAGACTTTGTTTAAAAGATGGGCTACTACTGCAGAAGTATTTGTTACATGTCTAGGCTGCTGAAAAATTATGTGTGGGAGTATATTTTTGTTACTTGTTTCTAGCAAGAATAAATTACCATATTTTTATTGCAAATTGTATTTTTCCTACAAAATCCTAAGATTATTTTTTCTGTTAGTCCCCGTATTTTCAGGGGTTTATTCATAGTTACTTTTAAGACAGGAAAATGCCATGGATATAATTGATAATATATACATCTAAAAACACAGACCTCTTTGCACTACTTTAACTACTGGCTTTAAAAAAATATATATTCCATTAAATCCACTGCTTACACATTTACTGTTGGCTGTCTGGACTGTACAAATACGTATGTTTGTATAGATGCTGAATAATTGTATCTTTTTTATAACTTGGATCCTGTTCAAACATCTGATATGATCTAGAGTGGCAGTGAGAGCACTCGCTGCTGGAAGGCAAAGGAACAGAGGAGCAGAGAAGACACTGTAACAGGAAAGCACGTTGTATTTAAGCATAGAGCTCGGAGCATCTTTATTTTAACTTTTTTGACGTTGAGTAAGGGTCAAGAAAAAATAGAATCTCTTAGATATTTTTTTATCAGCTGATAATCGACGCTTTTAAAACTTTACCCATCCAGTTTTTTGTTGTTGAAATTTAATATTTTGAAAATGGGCAAACAAAAGGATTTTCCCAGGCCTTTACATGTTCTGCTTTTTGACCAGTTTTTATAAATTAACTGAAAGTTTTTGCATGTTACTTGGAGAACAAACATCAGTTCTAGCACTTACTGACACTCTTTGCAAAGCTCCCAGTAGGCCCAGAGGAACTTGACTGACAGCATTAACTTCCAGCTAGTTACAACACTTGGGATGAGTCTGGCCTGTTGGGTAAAATGAAAAAAGGAACTGGACCGAGCTGATATCCTTGGAGTATCTTTACTCGAATATGTGGATCTTTTTTATTCATTGTGGCTGAACTGCAGTAAACAAAAGTGCAAACTAACTGTTTCCTTATGCAGAATTCTGCTCTATTTTAAAGAGAGGACAGGGAATATCCCAGTGTTTTGGAGGCTTCGATTACCACAGAAGTGGTTCTACAGAGATTGCCATCTTGGTGGATACTGTGTAAAATGGACTTTTTGGGCTGTTAGGACACCTCGCCTTTTAAAGGCCTAACTAGTAATGTCTCCTTTTTCCTATGCTAATATTTAATCTATGTGTTTATAATAAAAGTTATGAACAGAAAATATTCTTTTTTTTTTTTAATTGATTATACCAATGTTTACCAGCATCTCAAACCGAAGTTCAAGTCCTACCTTTTTCTCTGAGAAAATGCCAACTAAGGAACTATATTTCATGTAGTGTTGCATGTAGGGGAGTTGACTGCTAACACATTGAGGAGATACATACTCTGAGGCACTGCTTCATCCTGTGCCCATTCCCAGGCTTTGGGGTTTTCTGCATTTGGGAGTACATTCATGTAAGAATTGAATGAATTCTTAACAGTTGGCTAAAGACTGTGTTTTTTTCCTACAAAATTGGAGCATTGAAGTTGCTTGTTGCCCAGATTTGTTCCTCAGTATGTCCAGAGCACTACAGTCTTCTTGAGGAAACTGATTGTATTTCACGTTTAGAAAGCAGAAAGTCCTTTATTTGTCCCACCACACAAAATTTGTCTCTGCCTGTTACTGGTCTCAGCTGACTCAATGCACACTCCATTACTGAGAGCATGGCAGCAGAGCGTTGGGATGTCCGTCTCTGTGTGCACTCTAGCCTTGTTGTACATAGCGGGGTAGAGAGGGCAACAGGCAATACTTGACTGCAATAAGATGATGAGGAAAAGAAACTTATGTTGCACTGTTTTGGCTTTTTTTTTTAAACTACTGTGTCCTACTTGTGTCCTAATTACTGGCCCCCAAGATCCTGGGAGGAAACCAGGAATTCTCTTTGCTTTCACTACTGAGGAAAATCATCTAGGGATGGAGAGGGACCTGCCCAGCTCAAGAACCAAAAAGTGCCCATTCATCACATCAGCATTTACCTTGCAAGCAGACCAAAGCTGTGCTTCGAACAACCCATCGTCACCTGAAATAATAGTCCAGTCCTCGTAATAATGCCTGTTTTGGTGCTTCTGGGGATGCCTGCCAGGTAAAGGGGTTGCCCAGAGGATTGCTTACAGTGGGTTGGACAATGAAACTGTTTTGGAGGATGCGGGCTTCCAGTGAGTTAATTATGTGGGGTTATCTGTGTGAGAGGTGTTTCAGAGGCTGTATGGGAATGAAAAATGGCTGGAAGGAAAAAGTCTTTGTAGATCATTTTCTTCCAAGTGCACGTTGAGAAGACAGTGGGGTGCATGCACACTGACTGACTCTTGAACAGATGGAAGATAATTTGTGGTGTAGTAGAATCAACCAGTTAGACAAACTTACTAGCTGTCACATAAAGCATTTTTCATTGATGATTCATGGGGCCTACAGCTTATCAGTATGGGTGTTATGTTAGACAACAGTCCTGAAGAAAAAACATGAGACAAGGGGAACATGCATGTTCCTAGTACAACTGGCTTTAACATGGGGTGTTCCAGCAGGTGTTATTTCAATTTGAATGTCTTAAAAGGCCAGCTGGAAATCACCTGAGATGTCTTGCCTTTTAAATGCAGAATATTTTGCTTCACTGCTTAGTGACTGCTTCACTGCTTAGTGACTGCCTCACTATAAATGCATGTGAGACTTTGGCTCCTCCAGATTCAGCTCCTGGCTTACTTGAGACTAAGGCAGTTTTCCAGAAAAGGAAAATGATGCATCATTTGAAGACCAATCCACGATATAAATTAGCAAGGAACTTTATGTACTGCAGGATACATGCAAGAAGGAAAAAAGGTGTCTCGGAGCACTCTTCTAATGGTGACAGCTGTATGTTGTCCCTTTAGTTCAAAATAGTTCAGCCACTATTTTGATTGTTACGTCCAAGTTTACTGTCATTGAAAATACTGTCATGAAAGCTGTTTTGTCAGTTCACTTAATTTGTAGATATAAGGCACACATGGTTTATAGTTGGATTTGCTGTTGCTTCTAGTTAGCGACTCACTCAGCTTTCTACCTTACAACAATTTTGATGAAAGCAGTAGAGGGTCAGAAGCTGCACCAGTTTTATTTCAATCAACTCCAAAATGGATGAGGGTGAACTGGCACAAGAGTTATGATCTTACATTAAATGTTATTCATACAGAGATCTGTGCCTGCTTAGTTAGAAACCAACCATAGACTAAACTTAATCAGATTTTCCAGAATGTATGTATATAATTTCACTGGTTAATCAAACAATTCCGTTTTAAGTTTATTTATTTATGACTAATAGCATTCTGTACATAAACAAGGCCAACAAATTTAATTTTCGAGTCTTTACATCTCAATGGCACGGCATGGCATTCCTTTTAAGGAAAAAAAATGTAAGAGTCTACCTCAAAAGATGAGTGGGTGTAACAGTTTGTAAACCACATTATAAAACATTACTAGGAAAATAATTCTATTTCAGTATCCGATCTTTTGTGATCACAATGTAAATAGTGCCATATTGCTAAATCCATTAGGCATCCCTGGTTTGTTCTTTTGTTGGCAGGACATTTGTATAAAACAAAAGGTAATTTTGTAAGCATTCAATTAAGCACATATGCTGTTTGACTGGAAAACTGTCTGCCTGATGGAGGTTGCTTTTTGAGTTATGAGTTGATTTTGCAGCCAAAGCATAAGGTTGTCTAGAAACTGGGGGCAGGGTTGTCCCACTTCTTACTTTCATCCTGCCAACATATGTATGACATGGGAGGGAGGCTGCATAGTTGTGGAAAGCTTGGCATAAATCATGCTGGACATGATATACCCTCCTTGTTTTTCCAGCTTCTGCTGTAAAATTACATCACCATGTAAATACAGCCCTGTACATGATCTCATGCCTGGTGCATGGAAAAAGCCATCACTAAAATCAGCACCATGTTCCACAAACACTGCTCCAGCAGATTTACATTCTTTTCTCTAGCTTGCACTGAGGGGCAGGCCATCGTCTCTCACAATCTATGGCAAAACTCCCATTGCGTTCAGCAGAAGCAACCAGTCTTCCAAGCTGTTTTAGTTATTTCAGCATTCTGATAGTATGATTTATCTAATAAAAGGTTAAACACAGCTTAATTTTTTTTATATTTTTAGAACAGATAAAAATCTGTTCACAGTGATGTTTCTGTAGAAACTGAATTGCATTGAAAGTGGATCTGCATCTCTTAAATATAATGCAATTCTTCCCATAGATTTCAGTGGCTTTGAAACAAATCCTCTATGCTGATTTTTTCCCCATATTTCTGACTGCAACTTTTCCCTTCCTTTTACTTGCCTGTAGACTGCTCTTCTTCTCCCTCAGCATAAACAAGTCTTTAAATGATGTCTGCTTTTTGCAATTAACTTTCTGTTTTTCTAGCAACATTTCCCTTCTTCTTTATCTAGTATTGGGACCAGCATTATACCTGTTCTACTTTTGCTGTTTAAAGAACTAACCAGAAGCAGGTGGCTTTCAATCCTAGCACTCGGATCATGTCTGATGCTCTGCATTTCTGAGCTACCTTTGCTTGCAGCTTTGATGGTATGGTTCTTTTGGAGCTCTCTGAATTTCTGTGTTGTCTACCACCATTGAATACAACTATGGGACAAATCAGTTGTAACTTCTTATGTGTACCTGGGTATCTTCACTTGCCTTTCTCCTCCTCCAAAAACTACCTTAGGAAATAATTTTGGGTGATAAGAAGGAGCAAGCTGTTTGTGCTTCTGACCTTCGAAGACAGTATGGTTGGTTGACTGCCATTATCTGGGCTGTGAGACAGAGGAAGGCTCAAGGAAGAGTCATGAAAAGCTGCACCTCCAGGTGGAAGGAGGCTTGTACCTCCTGTATATATGATCTGGGAAATGCTTATCAGCCTGGGGACTGGAATCCCTTGCCAGATGCCCAAAGGGAGGGGTCGTCATATTGTACTTTTTATCCTTATCTTGCAAAACTCTCGAGCTATGGAGCAGCTAAATAGGGAAATTTTCCATAAGAGGAATTCTATGGTTCACAGATTTCTATGAAGCAGAGCACTGACTGAAAGATCTTGGGACTCTCTGAAAAAAAAAAAAAACAGTCATAGGAATGTACTTGTTAGTTTTAAATATGGCCAAGCTTTGTCACTTGTCATAGGAGAGGAGTGAATTCTTAGTTTGTGATACATAGCAGAAGAAGAAAATGGCATGAACACCCAAAATAGGCTGGGTCTCTTCTGCATTGGTATTCGTTAGTCCTTCAAACACTGAGGTGGAACTATACATGCTTATCTGCCCCTTTTCCTGCAGTAAGGACAGGTTGGGTGGGGGATTGTTAAGGGCAGGTAGTGAAGGAGGTAAATAAAAGCAGCGCTTTTGTTTTGGAAAACATTGTTTTTCAAAGCAATGCAACGTGCCTGTAACTATTGACAAAGCTTTTATTTGACGTGACTTAAGATAGATGATTACGCATTTAGATATTTGCTTAGGTTCTTTCAATACTTCCCTGGCATGAGACTGAAGTCATCCTCTTTGTGTTTAAATAATGCTTCATTCTGCTGTGTTCATTGACCTTTGCGCTCTCGACCTAATTATGCCTGATTTCCTATGGATTTGTCCCTTGTGGTTGATTGACTTTGGTGTGCAAATCGGGGTAGACCGTCTTGAATCTTTTTGCTGCACCTCAGGTAGTTACAGAGTTTCTCTCTGAGATGGATTCTCTGATTTCTGCTAAGAGGTGAGCTCATGACAGCTATTCCTTCCCCTGGGAAACTGGAAGCTGGCTCTCCCTTGTCTACCTGAATGTTGTTGGGTTTTCCTGAAACCTTTGGAAACAGAATTATTTGTGACATCTCCACCATCAGTCAAATTTGGCTGCAATGACTAATGGGCTCAAAAATTATTGTGGGCCTTGGAGAGAATGACAGAAAACAAGCTATGCTACTTCAGGACCCTGGGGCTCAGCTGTGTTTTCCTCTCTTCTGCCACAGGCCAGAGAAGCTTTTCAGATCATTGCTGATTGTGATTGCCACAATACTAGTTCTCAAGGCACCTCAAGCAGTTTCTCTGAAGACACATTTGTTAAAGCATGGATATTTTGGAGCAGTGTGCTATGGAGCTGGCCACTTGCTGGAGTTTCACAGTAATGCAGTTTTAAAGATCTGGATGAAGAGAGTTTTGATGTACCTTGAAATTACCATTGACTAAAAGCAGAAGCAGAGGTTTAATTAAGGTTAGTATGAAGAAATGCTTTAAAAGCTTCATTTTTAGATGATAAAATAACCAGTAGCAGCAGACATCAAGTCCCCTTCTAATCTCCAGCATGTACACTAATTAGGACTCCATTAAAGCTCACAAACAATAATAATGCCTTTTTTAAACCACTAGCCTTGTTATATTTAACTCGGCACTGAGGTTGAAAAGCTCCGTGTTCCACTGGCAGACTGGACTGGACTGGACACTGGCAGACTGTTCCACTGGACTCCGTGTTCCAGTGCTGACTGTGGCAGCTACAAACTATCCTGAACCTTGGGAGCAGGATCTAGGATTTCTAGCCATTGTTTTCAGATCTACCCTGCGGCTTGTGCAGAACATAAAAAAAATTCACCAGTGGAATCCACTTAGTTTCAGGTAGTCTGAGTTGCTTTTGGAACACATACTTTATTGAGAGTTGTGAGTCTGTGGATCTAGATTTACTGCACGAACATCCCCAAAGAACTGGATGATCGGATGATGATTCAAATCAAAAGTTTTAGAGGGTTTTTCTTAAAGAGCAGGACAGATAAGCCCAAGGAATTCTGGATGAAACTGTGACAATCAAATCTGCATTTGTGATTAACAGGGCTGGCTCAAGGTGATAAGCCTGTGTGGGGAAAAAAGTGGGTCAGAATGCCCATGAAAGAAAAGGAAGGAAAATTGGATAAATATAGAGAGAGGGCTGCAAAAATCAGGATTAATACACTCCCCTAATTTCAAAGGCAAGGAAGCAGAGTCTCGGTGATGTTAGGGCAGTTTAACCAAGCTCTTGTGCTACAGTGAAGTACATCTTGGGAGTAGAAGAGGATCTCTGAGGCTCTAGTCCTTTGCTGTGATTTGTTAGACTTTGTCATCTTCCCACATTATGCATTTTGTAGACCAAATTCAACCCTGCTGGCTACCATTCTTTAGTGTAGACAAATTGCATTGTGTGTATAAATTAAAGCCTTAAGTGTGATGGATTCAAAAGTATACCACAATGGGATTTCTGGTATTAACTCTGCATGTAATGCCAAAATTCATAGAGAAGGAAATGTAACATCAGTGTGGATTCAGTATTCTCTGTCTAGCAACACTGTTCCTTGCTGTGGGAGTAAAAATCCTACAAATACCCTTTTTGAAAAATACAGCAACTGCTGATATTCTAGTCAAACTGAGTGGCATTTATGGCATCCACTTGTTCTCAGCTACTTTTATTTCATCAGCATTTCATTCCCTTTCCCTGCCAGCACCTCTCTGAGTTGCCTAAGAGACAAAGCATAGTCAAACACATCCAGCTGTTTTACTTCCTTTAATCAGCCCCTGGAAGGTCATCAGAATGACAACCTTCTCCTGTGCTTTAGAAACTTATGTCAAATCTGTTTGCAAATGTCCCTCTGTATGAACAGATGAAAGCACTAGCCTGGTCAACAAAAGCAACGAGCATATCAGCCATGCCAACTGCATCAACACTTCAGCAGGAATTTTGGCAGGACAAGCCATGAATCCAATATTCAGGTGCAGATCCTCAGCCAGTGCAACATAAACTGGACTGTGCACTGGCAGATCTGAGCCAGCTCATCTTAGCTGGGGGTCTGGACATGCAAGCCACAGAAACTACAATCTACTGCTAAAAAGAAGATTGTGACTGTTGCTGTTCATCCCTTGGAAAGCTTCAGTAGGCTGCATCGGAGTCTCAGAAAAGTGTTCAGGCTGGAAACATACTTTCAGCAGCTCACGTGAAAATGAGAAAGAAGAACCCTCACCTATAGTCTGGACTGATGCAGAGTTTTTCTGCATGGCCTTTCATATCCCTGGAGACCCATGATTCACTTTCTCAGTTTTAGTGTTTCCTGATTAAAATACAGCTTCATGATCAACTAATAAGCCTTATCCATTTGTATCTGTCTCACTAAATAGGATTTCTTGATGTGGCAGGGAAGAGGGAGGTAGAGGGGAAGAACATTTACTGTGATCCTTGCGAACACTCCAGTAAGCTGCTTTAATATTTCTCTGAACTAGTTGTCTGTAAGCTGCAAGTGGCAAGCCACTTTTACACTAATAGAAAAGGTTAAGATACTGAACTCCAGAGAAAAAAAAGGACTAATTCAAGTCTTTGACACTGACACAAAGTCTGTTTCTTCATGTGATGCAACAGAGAATTCTTTCTTACTTTACAGAAGAGACCTAAATCAATAAATACATAAAACATACTGCTTATTAATTAAAATACAGTATTATAAAATATGTATTTAGATTTATAAGTCCTTACCTATGTTACTAAATACCTCAAAGAGTTAAAACAGCAATGATTTTTTCAGACGTTTGCTTTTTCTTGATTTGAGGTCCTGCATTTCTGACTTTGGGCAATGCAAATAAATTGGCCATAATTACTTTGAGTGAGACTGAATTTCCTTCATGCAGTATTCATTCAATAACTGGTTTTCTGTAGAGGATGTTTAATAACTTCTTTTGTTGACTGAATTTGATCTAAAATCTGAAATTTGGTTTCATTTTAATATTGTATTGCCTGTTTATCTGCAGGGTGGCAAAGCATTTACAGGAAGGGTAGGTGTTGAAGGATGCAGAACTGATTACCGAGTCATAGTTCTAACAAGTTCAAATACGACCCTAGCTGATTATCTGGAAGTAGTTAAGCGTTTGAGGTTGTTCAACAGTCTGTGCAAAACAATGCGATGCTTTCAGTCCAAGGGTGTCTCCTTCTCCCAGAAGGTGTCTGCAGCCATTAAAAGAAACCATGGGAAAGACAAGAATAAAATTGGGATTATTCTTTGACTGTGGGCTTTTTGAGTCAGGCTTGAGACACAGCAGAGATGCATCAAATGGTGAATGGCTGCTATCCACACTGCATGAATTTTGAGCCAAATCAAAGGACTTTGTTCTCCAACCCTGTTGCCAGTCACGAGACTTAAATCGTAATACACAGTATCTACTAATAACCTTGCAAATGTTCCAATGAACTGCTTTTGTGCAGCAGAGTGATTTCTACTTTCTGTGATCCTCAGTCTTTCACAGGGGAGCCAACAACACGTGCTTGGAAATGCACCCGCTAAACAATTAGCTCAGCAACCCTCCCTAGGATTTAAGGAGTTCTGCAGTGCCCAGCCTTACAGGTACTACAAGCACATAGCCAAGTGGAGCTATGCAGCAAATATTAGTTCCAAGGATGGAATTTTGAGAATTTGGAACATTAAAAAATATTTCACTAAAAAGCATCTGAAAGGTTCTGAATCTGCAACACGTAAAGGTTGCAGTCATTTCAAAGCATGCCCAGGGAAGTAGGAGTCTAGAAATTCGGGAAGCCTGGCATTTGGGTGCCACAGCCTCCTGAGGGCACACCTGACAATGCGGTGCTTGAGGCTTTTACTACTTCTTAATGGAGATCTATTGTCCAATTAATGGAGATTAGCTTAGGCTGTCTATGAAACCATCTTACAGAAATATAAGGACTGCACTACATGTAAAAGTGAAAATCAGGAAATTCGCATTTTTTGAAAGAGAAGGCGAAGTATATTACAATCTTTCAATTTGGAGGAGTTCATTGAGCCCCAAGAAGAGACCAGATCATACCTGGAAACTAAGATAAGAAACTGGGACACTACAAGCTCTACAATTAATTTGTGATAAAACCACTGGACTTTGCAAAGCAGTGGCAGTCATCCAGCTCACAGAAGGTCCTGAAGAATTACTAAGGCTATGACAGAATGTATGTAAAAGAAGAAAAGAAGGTTAAAGAATAAAGACATGCACACTAACGAAGAGGTCATAGGAAAAAAAACCATGGTGATTCCCCATGCTGCAGCAAATGGCACAAGCTAAGACAACACTCAGCATTTTGATGAAGACGCAAAACCTGCAGTAGATTGGACAGCCATACTGGAGTTTCCTCATGCCAGTACCCTGTGCACAGATGAAGACAGCAGCATTGCTACCACAAAGAAATTCTTCATGGGAAAAGCATCAGGGGGCCATGTTGTGACAGGTAAAGCACAGGGTCCTCATGAAAGCACACTGGCTACTGACTGCTATTAAACAAAGTCACAGAGTGAAAGCTGAGAAGCTAACGAGACTGTGTTTGTGTTGGAAACTGGCATACAACTGCCTGGACATCAGTTAGAGCCAGAGATGGCAAAGAGGGAAAACCCTGATATTCTGGAGTTCTGGGTCCTGTCACTTACGTGGCATCATACATGCATTTATGTACACACACACACACACATATATATAGACACACACACAGACTGGGAGACAAATGGTCTTGGCAGCAGCATCATAAGAGGTGGTCCTGTTGTTGAGTGAGCTTGTTACTGTGAGTGGAAAGAAGCCAGCCAAAAAAGGTGACACTTTCTTCAAATCCCACACAGCTAAACAGCACATTTTGCCCAGGGAGCCAGAATTCATATCATGTCCCTCAGTGAAGCTGGCATCTTCCCCTATAAATATCAAGCTGGCAGTCATTCGGTTCCAGGCGCATAGTCCCTGCAAGCCTATACTGAGTACTTCCATAGAAAAGGCTGTCCAGCACTTCGGCAGCAGATCTTTTTGTTATATTGGTTGTAAATGTAGAAAGAAGGTGCAAAATAATGTGAACTGCAAAGGGGGCATAGCTCAGTATCACGTCTGTAAGGTCACGTGTGGGGACACTATAGACTCAGCCAACTATCAGACAGAAAGGAAGGCACGTCTTGGTACCACCAGCCCAGCCACTGGGGTATGAGACGAGGGCATTGATTCTTTGTATTCCATTCAATTTTGACTGTGCAATCATGTCAGGGGTAATATTCCAGGGTGCTGAGGTTAATTGCTTAATTGCCGTTTATCCAAGCTAATTGCAGGCCTCCCAAATTACATTTACTTTAAAAACATTGAAACATTTCCTGATGCTGATGTCTGTAATAAATTAGCCTGCTGTTGGAATTTACAGGAAGGAGGTAGTAAAGGCAAAACTATAGCGCAGTAATTTCTGGAGATTGATACTGAAAGCAGAAATGGACACAGTGCACATTTTCAGAGGGTGAAACTGTTATTTTGTGCTTCAGAATAAAGGTATTTGAACTGGCAATATAGTGCTGTTGCAAAAAAGGGAAATACTATCCTGAGACGAAGAGTTTTGCACAGATGACACAGAGCTATGCACTGCTTCACTTGGCGCTGGGAAAGCCCCAGCTGGAGGATGGTGTCGAACTGTAGTCATCATCTTTCAAGACAGATACAGACAAAATAGAGAGAGTTTAGAGGAAACGACGAGATTAAGAACAGGAAAATCTGACCTGTTAGTAAGGAGTAAAGGTACTGGGTTGTTTAAGCTGGAAAAGAGAAAGCATGGAGATAAAATTCTAATATACTGATATGCAAAAGTTTGTTGAAAAGGAGGACAGAGAATGACTGTTCTCTATGTCTGCTAGGGATGAACTGAATACTCATGTCATCACAGATGACAAGGAAGTTTCAGCTAGAAAGTATCTGCTTCAATTTTTTAGACTGCCCAGCAACATGTTAACATCTCTGTAAAATACTGAAGCAAGAAGAATGTGCTCAGATGTAACCTGCGTATCTTAAAAGTTTGATTAATGCTGAAGATGAACGAAAAGGTGGTTTTCTTTAATTCTTTAGTTTGCTGGCCTGCAGAAGAGTCTTTAAAAAACAGTTCTTACTAGCAGTCCAAAAATTACATATGAAAAGTTTTTAGTGAAATTAAAATAGTATCTCTTTTCATCTGGCTTTTTAATCCTTTCATGAAAGTTCGGCAGTTCTCAGAATTAAAACTAACAAAACCTTAATTTTGCAAAGGGAATGTGAAGCACTCACCTCACTGATGATGAGGAAATAACCTTACATAATTCACCCATTGGGTAGATATATATTTCTGATACAGTAATGGTCCACATGGTAAATATGTTTACCATAAAGCACAACTTTTAGCAAATACAGCATCTCTATCGTGTTTAACCCATTAATTCCTTATTGTCTGTTCTATCCCATGGGCTTTGTTTTGTAAAAGCTTTCCATTACATCAGGTATGAGCAAAAAGCTAAAACAAAGGTTCATTGACTTCCTCAGCCAGGGGCCTCATCACGCATTCCTTGGGCGCCTTTCATTGCAAGGGGTGTGTCAAGTACGCATGGGGTTCCTGGTCAGGACACCAGCCAGAAATGTGCTTTATAAACTACTATTGAAAAGGTTTAGTAAGTGCTGGTTTGATCTTATTTTGGAAGCTCCCTTAGTGATTCTCACTGTCCAAGCCCACCTTCATCAGTTTAGTTGTTAAGAGTGACATTTAATGAAACAGGATAAAGATGCCTGCAATAAAATCATGGTGGTATACAACTGGGGTGGAATTTGTTCCAGTTCTCTCTCCTGGAAACAAGCAGGACCATACTGAAATCAGTGAAAATGCTTTTAATTTGTTTCTTTTCCTTTTAAGTCTCATGCCATGGTACCATCACTTTCTTTTTGCCTTAGCAGCTGGAATCTGATATTTCTGTCTATGGTGATGGCAAGGATTTAGTCACAGTGAAGAGGTATATAATAATGTGTAACAAAACACCGGTAACAACAAAAGGTATTCTGTTCTTGGCTTAAAGCTGGATTTGCTTTAACTTGGTGAACTGGTGGCTGCTTTGAACTTGAATATGTTTTCATTTATTAACACGTACAAGGGCATCATTAAAAAACCCCACATTCTATATTAATGGGACATGTGCTTGAGGTAAAGTTTAAGAAGGTAGCTTTTGCTTGATCTTCTCCAAAGTTACTGTAATGGATAGTTAGAAACTCAAGCAGCTCCACTGGAGACTTTTAAAATTAATTTGTTTACATTTCAGTCCCAACCTATTCACATTTATAGTATAGTCCGTATTTCCAGATGAAATTGATTAAGTGCATTTTGAATGGCAAAGCCCTTTTGTGTTCATTCATATTTGTTAAGAGTTTGACGCACAAGCAGCTCTTTGCTGATTCCCAAATGAGTCCAGGTATAACAGGACCAGGCCTACCATGTCTTATGTTGATTTTCTGATTACGGTATTTTATTACACTTAATTTACACACTGAAACCATTTTTTTTTCTTTTACAGAGCTTCCTGTTGGCAACATGACATTGTATGAATGGCATATAAACTTGACTCCTTTTGCAATGTCCTGTGGTCTAATGCCAACTTTCTGTTTAAAAAGGGTGTGAAAGGATTTGACCTATGAGAAAATGACGCTAAACATTAACTGTGACATCATTTGAGCACCTGCCTCATGAATAACCCCGGATACTCCCACAGATGCAGAGTAGAATAGAACAGAATAGAAACTGGTTTTCATCAGTTTCAGCAAGAATTCTGCCATAAAATCCCATGTGTCCTTTCTGTCTTTAGTTTCTAACTTAAGTAAAAATTTTGTTCTTGTTTGATGAATGAAGAATTTTTAGCTGATACTGAATACCTAATTACTATAAACTGTATGCTCTGGACAAAGGCCAACTGTGATAACCATACTTTGCCTTCTAATTAATCTCATAAGCTGTTTAATGTGGCTATCCATTTCCCATCTCCACTTGTTGTGCAGCATTGCTAGGTGCTCTTACACCACCTGTGATTTCACCTCTGCTCAGCTGATTTTGTGAGTTTTGCTCTGGGCACAAAAAGCTTTTAAAATGCATAGGTTGTGTTACAGCAATGAAAAAAATAATAGCAGAAATAATGAATGGAGATTTTTACAGATGAAAATGAATGTGCAGTAGACCTTGTTTAAAGGTTTACTTTCTAATTACTGAGACCTTCTGCCTTGGAATGAGTATTTATTTAAACAAAAAAGTCAAGGGCCAGAAGTGGTTCCAAGGTTTGCATGTGAAGCACTGAGAATTGCACCCACACTTGCAAGTCTTTGGTTTTTAAATATTATATCCCATTCAAACAAAACAACAGCAAAAAAAGAATTTTAAAGATGGAACTGATGGAATTGAAAATATACTATGGGGTGTGGGGTAGAAAGGACCAACTACATCTTACCACATTCAGTCACTGAAGACAGGGCTGGGGAGGTCGAAAGACAGACCGAAAACACACTGTAATTGAATGTTTGGTTTTTTTCATTTCACAGTAAATCAAAACTCCTGTAGTAGAACTGCCCTCTGAAAACAGCTTCCACCTCCAGTTACTCTGGACAGAGCTGTGGTTGAAATTAACTTCAGCTGAGTTCTTCTAACTGCTGTAAGAAGGTGTTTGTCTTACCTTGTCAATGAGACTGAGGACGGTGGTGTCTACACTCACTTGAAATGCTGAGTAGGAGCCGTTTTAAGAGACCACCTTTTCTATGGGGATAATGGCCTTTTGAAACCAATGGAGTTACTTTTGAAAAGTAACTTCTAATGCTATGCTATTCCTAAGGAAAACATACTTATCTCTTGTATTATGAAATTACAGAATCATCATTAATTTTATATATCTTCTTGATAAGCTATTAATTGCACCAGGTACATTCCACAAGGAGGGAATAAGAAAAACGCAGAAGACTTCGGAAGAAGCCATGCCCAGGTGAATATGGGGTAGCAGAAAGCTGATGTGTGTTTCTGTTTGTGTGTGAATTTACGCATTTGGGTTATGTGTACCTGTACCTATATGCAGGTACCTGTAAAAGGAATTGTAGAAGAAACTGGTAGAAGGGCCGCAAGATAGCTGTGTGCAGAGTAAGGCCCAGGGAAGAACAGAGAAGCCCAAAAGGTAGCAGGCAGCTGACACATGAGCAGTAGAGCTGAACTTGGCTAGACATTTGTGCTACTCTGGCAATACCAAGTATTTCTGAAAACTATTTGATTATCCAGTGTGCTCTGGCTGCTTTAAGATGCTCTGCAGAAGTCAAACCAAATATAACTTTTTTTCATAACTATCAAGTTACAGCATGAGATGGCAGAGACTAAAGTAATTTTGATGCTCAAACAATGTATTTTCTGTATCTTTAATGTGCTAGATTTTCATTAACCTTAATTCTGAGTTTCCTAGGTTTATCATGTTTAGTTTAGGAATAATAACAACATCACTCTAAAGTCATCTGGAAAAAATTGTCTGGATTTTACTCTACATTATGAAATCCATTTTCAAGTAGTTTTGTCAGGGAATATAATTCCCAGCATTGGTTGAAACAGTTTTGGCAGAAAATTAGATCTTTATTAAATGCACATTTTTAAACAAAAAGCCTGCTTTCTGGGGAAAACCTTGTTTTCTTTTAAATTAACTAATTAAATACTCAGAACTAGTCTTTTAGCCAAAAGCTGAAAAGCCTCACTTTGGAAATACTCCCATCTCTTCCCAGGGGAGTTGTAGCTCAAATGCCTAGTTGTCGTCTATTAGGACTTGCTCTCTCTAAGGAGGCTGCAACTCCAAGGAAGCACTGCAGGCACTCGACAAGACAGGAGACTGACAGACATAGTCACAAGCCAAACCTGCACCCTCAGTTACAGCTCCCAGGACCCAGCAGGATGACGTTTTCTAGACTCAAGCTTTTGGAACTCTTAAGGAACAGCTGGAAATGTGACTTCCTCTTGTGTTCCAAGATTCAACACCCTTTCTGTAACATAAAATTTCCAAAAGCAGTGGAAAAAAAAATTACTATCAGCTTGTCTTCCTCTTTGCTCCTCAGAAACGAGCATTATTCATATATCTAAACATGGAAACTATACAAGGTGTTGATGTGGTGGGTGTCTGGCACCTGGCAGTATTGGTCCCACTATCTTCCAGAGCTGCCATCTTACAGTTAACTTAAATCATGTTATACCCAGTGTCTGTAAATTTGTTTGCGTATACCAATTAGAATTTATAGAATCCTTAACAATATTGTAAAAGAAAGTTCACCCACAAAATACCCATCAGCATAGCTTAATAAACAGCCTTATCTCCATTTACATTAGGCTTCCACTCTTTCCCATTGAACATATGGTTTCACTTTGGAAGAACAGACTTACAGTAAACCATATCATCAGTAGGCTGATAAATGCTGTAATTCATAACAGTACGTCTGTTTAAGGAAGATTTCCCATGCCTAGTGAATGCTTAATGGCTTTCTAAGATACTACCTTTCTTCATCTGTTTCAACACTGAGTATTGTATAAGGGAAAAGAAGTGATGGTAGTTGCCCATCCCTGCAAGAATTTTAGCTTTTAATTTATTTTACAAGTACATGCTGGTGTTTGGATGCTTAACAGATATACTAACCTCAAGATCCTTTGTACTTAAGAGGCAAATGGGATCTTAATTCTACCTGAATGCCCCTGGGTTTGCTGCTCTTGTAATGCGGCACATTAGAAGTTCTGAATAGTGAAATTTACATTTCACAATGCAAGTGTGGTGGCATCACCAGGTCCCACACTGGGTGCTGGAAAGTCTGAAAACCTGCTGGCCCGGATGAAGACTTGGGCCTGCCTGTATGAAACATTTTGCTTGGAGGTCAACTGAGGTGCAGAAGTGACAGAGGTCCTTGAGGTTTTTGAGATTCTTTGTGACTTTTTTTTTCTTTCTTCCTTTCATGAAGCAGCAAAGCTGGACAACACCAGAAAATACACATGATTAACCGGTGAGGAAGCCAGTTTCCACTTGAACCACCAGTGTCTTTTCCCCCAGGCACTGAAAGAGATCACTGCAGTGAGCCTATTTCTCTGTATGTGGTAATTGTGGATTCATCTACACAGCCCCAAATGGAGGCAAACCACACACCCCCTTAAAATAACAAGGCTAGTGCAGGTCAATGCCCAGTGCTTTGTTCTTGTAGACTCCAGTCTGCAAAGAAATGCTCCCAGAAGAGTCTGCTCAGGTAGGACATGTATAGAGTGGTATGAAGACTAATCACATTGTAGGGCTTGGAGTCTACCTGGTAATGTACTGCCATGACCTGTAAACATGGGAAAGGATTAAGGTCATATCAACATGCTGATACAGGAGGTTTATGACTAAGTTAATCATCCCGTTTGAAATGCAAACATGCACCCATCAGAAAAGCATGCAAAGGGGCCACTAGTAGTGCCTGGAGCAGAAATTTTCAGGTTCTGCTCTCACAGACAGGGCAGCTGGCAAAGACAGATTCTGTAGATGGAACAGATGTAAGGCAGGAGAAAATGGAACTAGAAAATCCAGGTGCCCCTTCCCTGAGTGGTACCGAATGCTAAGTCTAGCAGAAATCAGCAGCCTACCTGTGGTGTTGGATGCAATGACTTATGCCTCAGGATAGCAAGTCCTGGATCATTTGGCAAAGGAAAGAGCCGAACCCTGACCAAGCTTTTCATCAACCTTATTGCATTATTAAAAATATATACATTTTGCAACACCCTCAGGCAGATGAGCTCACAATGCAAATGCTAATCCTGAAGGTATATGCCAAAGAAATGCTGCATTTGGGTCTGTTCCAGCCTCTTGGGAAACAAACAATTCCTTGTGTAATTGCCATTATTACCGGTTTTGGCCATGGGTCCGTAAGGGCACTGAAAGGTTTTTTCTTTTATGTCCCCAAATTGAAGCTTTAACAACTAACAGTGGAGACATTTGTATATCCAGATATGATGGAATGAACAGTTTCTCCCCCAGCTCCCAACAGGTGAACACTATATCCCAATCTGGCATCGTGCTTTAGGCTGATGAAGTGTTTTAGGCTAGGGATGGCAAGGTATCTGGAAACGCCTCACTTTCCCAAGTGATACTGGCATGTTCCTTTTGTGACTGACTGATATGAAAGGTGCTTTAATAACACATTTGGACTTTACTTCCATTCAGCCTAGACAGAGCTGCAGCTATTTCTCTGGAGAAAACAGCTCATTTCTTACCTGTATGAGCCCTTATATTGCTTTCTGCTGAGTTAGTCATCCATGATCAAGATCGAGAATTTCACCTGCAGCTGCTGATGACTGTTCTACAATTCACAACAAAATATACATTTTACAACCAACCCAGTTAAATAGAGCCCTAATCAGACATAAGCTCAGTGTCTCAGATATGCAATGGGAAACGGACAGATGTTGCTGCTGACAAGGCAGGAACATATACAACTTGTATTAATTATGCTTAAATTGGAATATATTTCTATGAGAAAACAGTGGGAAGGCCTAGCATGCCAATGGACTGAAACATATCTACTAGGTAATATGTTTATACAAATCTGCAAGGAAAAACTGCTCAGTATGTAGACCTGATCCTGGAGCCCCTGCTCAAAGTGTGAGCCCCTGCTCAAAGTGTGAACTTGAAGCAACATTTCAACTGGTGCTACTGAAAGATATGATCCAGGAAACACCATAATAATCAACAACATAAATAAAATCAAGCTTTGTCAATTCTGCCTTTTGACGACCAACTTGAGTAGCTAATCAAAGGTAGCAGCTCATCAAAGGAAGCAGGTTGTCCTGAGATACAAACTCCTGAAAGACACATCTCTTAGAACAACCAACAGTGGAGATCAGCAATGAATACTGACTTTGAAACCTAGAGGGAAAAATGTAAACAACCCACTGAGATGCAGAGGTCAAGTTCACCCTCCTAGTGTTACTGGTTTTGGCTGGCTATGGACTTAGGAAGCTGACATGCTTGGTTCTTTATTTACATGATCATCTTTGTGATGGTAAGAATGGTATTTGTTTTTACTTTTTTTTTTTTCCCCCTAGTAGATTTTACAGTAGTTCATAGATTCTATGTCAAATTCTGCAGCATTAAAATTGGGATATAGCTGAATAAATGAACAGAAATTTGGTACAGACCAATGACTGTTTATTAAGTGCCTCTCTGTTTTTCACTTTGCAGTGCACAATGAAAACCAGTCTCAAAGGACTAGCAATTTAATAGCACCATGTAAAAAGATCACATGAATGAATCGGTCTTTGTGAACTGAGTAAATTTGAATAACTTTGGTTTTGTTTCTCACTCTAGGATCTTTTGTTTGTTCCATCGGGCCACTTATGGCTCCTTGGCCATCAACAGATGGATTCTGGTTCCTCATTCCATGTACACGCAAACTTCTCTCTTGAAGTTTAGCCAGAGGATCAGATGTCCAAGGAAGTAGGATCAGTCTTGTCATAGTAATTTCTTGCAGCAATAGTGTATTCAGTTAACCAACATTTAAGCTTTCTCACAGTCCTTCTTTCCTGTTTAGTTGGAAACCTGTTTAACCTGTAACCAGTGCAAAGATGTTGCTTGTTGCTTGAGGGACTTACAGTCTTATGCAGGTAGTCATCCTATCAGGCCAGCTTAATCAAATTTTTTAGCAAGTGAAGTAGCCCATTGAGACTAATGCCCACATTCATATGCTGGAAATACATTCTACGTGTTTTACAAAAGCCAGGCTATATGCATGTTGCCTTTCAGGACTAATATCATAGTTCTGTAAGATTGTACAATGAGAAATGGAAGACAAACATTTTGGCCATTCAAATGTAGAAGAGGTTTGTAAGACAGAAGACTTCTCCAAACAAGGTATAAGGCACAGATCCATTACAGAATTCTTAAACCTTCCCACAATGAGCAAATAAGAAGTAAATAGTTATATTTGCATTCTTTAAATTTTTAATTTTCATGAGTTTCTATCAAAAACATTTGCTTAAAATTTGGATGTTTCCTGAAACTTTTGCAAATCCATATGGGTGTTTTTGTGCAGTCTTGGATTTCAACATCAATTGTTCCCATGGTTATGATCAACACCGTTCTCTAAACACAGTCTGGTATCGCCTGAAGTGTGTTTTGACACAATGGCTTTAGTTAAGAGATGTAGGTTTGGATTGTTTTGGTTTGGTTTTTTCTTTTAGTTTGTCAATACTTAAACAAATGTGCTGAGACTGTAGCTTATTACCCACATTGCATCATAGACAATCATATTTGTCTGTTATTTTTTATTACCCAACTCTGTTTATTTCTGTTGTCTACAAGCACGCTGAGCCAGTGCCATCTTTTCTCTCTGTGTATGTGATGATTACTTCAAAGAGGCCCTGACTGAATTCTGAAGCTTTTAGCATCTAATTCAAAACTAACATAAAAAAATAAATCACATTTTTTATTTAAACTCCCAATCAGGACATACATATTCTGTCAGTAATTCCATTCAGCATCGATCTTCAATACTGAAGTGGAGCTAACTAAAACCCTGCTTGTCCTTAAGATGTCTTTTTTGCTGTTATGTGTGGATAATGACATACTAGCTTTTCAGTTTGGCGGCCAAACTAAACAAATGGAAAATAATTTTGGTTTGGGTAGAACTGAAAACATTTTAGTCAACCCAAAACAAAAGGGTTTGATTTCTTGTTATGCATTGCCTGGAAAATCAAATTTAAAATGAAAATGTAATTTTAAAACTATAATTTTGTCCCAAGTTTGCAGGAACAACACACATTAACCTTCCTGTATTATTTTCAGGCCTTAAGTTCAATCTGACTTTGTTAATAATTGTGATGCTCTGAAAGCATGTTTTTCGGAATATCTAGTATTTTCTAAAAATAGGGCTCCCTACTCTGCAGTGAATATGGATCAACAAGTTTTCTGTTTAAGGAACGTTGCATTGTACGAGGGGAAAAGCCATTTGATTATCCTTGTCGCGCCAACAGGAACTCCCTGGAGTTCTATTTATTGTCTTCAGTTGAGCGGATTATTTTTAAATTCAGTTTTGATTCTTTTGCCTGGCTGTCCTGCACATCCACGCCCAGGCAGCTCCTTCTGCTCAGAACCAGCTCCACCAGGGCCCACGCCACACTTCAAACCCTTCACCCCCGCGGCTCCTCCGGAAACCACCCCTGCCCTCCTCCAAACCGGTCTGTGGCGGGCAGATGAGGCTGGCCTCGGCAGTAAAACTCATTCCCATTAACTGAACGAACTGCCTTCACCTGGATTCTTTCGCACCTTTAAAAGTAATTAACTGTCAGCTAATGGCACACTTGCTCGGCTAGCGGTTGTTACTTCTCCAGCGGTGCCTGTCCCCGGCCCCGTGGGTCCCCAGAAGCTGCCCGCCCACCGCAGGCGGACAAGATGGCGCCTGTCGCACGCCGGCGGCGGCGGGCTGCACGCTTCCCCGGCTGCCCGCCTCAGAAAATCCTAGTCTTGATCTCTTCTGCCACACAGTGGCGACTGTGGAGAACAGCCCGAAAACCATATGGCAGACCTCTGATAAATCGGGACATTTGAGGGGAAATTTAATATCCCCCCCCCCGTTTTGTTCAGTTCGAAGTGCAACTAACCGCCCCCTTCCTCAGCCCTGGCTCCATCCCTGTGCTCGCACGTCCATGCTTACACACCAACACACCACAGCCTTCTCCCAGGCTCTTCCCAAGCTCCTCAGCCGTTCCTTCCTTTTTAGGGGGAAAAATAAACACAAACAGTAATGAGTTTGATTTATTCTAGCACCGTTATTATCTCGTAAACTGATCATTTGAAAACAGTGTAAGAGCCATACTGGAATCTGTGGTGCTCTGCACAGTCAGTACAGCTGTGCAGATGTCCAAGAGCTTGGACATCTAGCCTACCTGTCAACATCTGTATGCAGACTTCTATGTTTTTGCCTTAAACTGAACCCCGCCCTTGGCATCTGAGCTGAATCCAAATGCTTCCCCAAGACTGTGGTATGTTTACAGAATCACAGAATCACAGAATGGTATAGATTGGAAAAGACCTTTAAGATCATTGAGTCCAACCGTAAGCCTAACACTACCAAGTCCACCACTACACCATGTCCCTAAGCACCTCATCCAAATGTCTTTTAAATACCTCCAGGGATGGCGACTCAACCACTTCCCTGGGCAGCCTGTTCCAATGCTTGATAACCCTTTCAGTGAAGTAAAATTTCCTAATATCCAGTCTAAACCTCCCCTGGCACAACTTGAGGCCATTTCCTCTCGTCCTAGCACTTGTTACCTGGAAGAAGAGACCATCACCCACCTCGCCACAACCTCCTTTCAGGTAGTTGTGGACAGCGATAAGGTCTCCCCTCAGCCTCATTTTCTCCAGGCTAAACAACCCCAGTTCCCTCAGCCGCTCCCCATAACACTTCTGCTCTAGACCCTTCACCAGCTTCGTTGCCCTTCTCTGGACACGCTCCAGCACCTCAATGTCTCTCTTGTAGTGAGGGGCCCAAAACTGAACACGGTATTCGACACGCGGCCTTACCAGTGCTGAGTACAGGGGCACGATCACTTCCCTAGTCCTGCTGGCCACACTATTTCTGATACAAGCCAGGATGCCATTGGCTTTCTTGGCCACCCGGGCACACTGCTGGCTCATATTCAGGTGGCTGTCAGCCATCAGTCCCAGGTTCAGATAACTCTAACCATCTGATACTGTTCAGAGGTGGCAGGACCAGGTACCACCACAAAAACAGAGAGTGCAGCAGGACTAACCCACCTCTGCATGCACAGGGGTTATGTGTCTCCTGGGATCTGAGCTGATGTCTTGAACTGGTGCTGAGCAGCACTGGGCTGTGTAGACATACCAATTTGCTCATTAGCTCCAGCCTCTTAAATGGAGAACTATGCTGAATCCTACAGGCACTGCTTTACGTGGTGCCAAAGCTGAAACCAGAGACAACCACTATTAGCGAATTGTAGAACAAAAGCAATTCCAGTAGGTAAGGAAGTAGCCCTATATCCTCTTATAGTTGATTTCGAGGGAAATAGGTCTTCTCAAGCTGGTTTGGCAATTTCAGCACCTGTTGCTACTTTCAGTAGTGTGAAGAAACCTGCTGCTTTCTTCATTGCAGAGGGTATGGATAAGTTGCTAGCAAGGAGCCTCTTTGGATTCACAATTCACAGAACTGGATTTATGGTGGCTGCAGTCTTTGGTGTAAGGAGCATACCAAAGTAAGGAGCCATCTGATGCATTTGTCTGATGAGCTGGAAACATACAGATTTCACCACAACTCTGACCCACCTGAGAACACACAGAGACTGGGAGGTGTTTCTCTTTACCAGCCCAGCTTATCTTCCTAAAAGAGATACACAGAGAGACTACATTAGGCTAGATCAGATTTAGCCCATTGGCCAAGAAGGTTGTGAAACTAATGTCTTTTGCCTTCCACAGCATTGCTGATACTACTTGGCAGAATGAATTCCTGATTTTCCTTGAAAAGGAGCTCTCTCCATTTAAGGTTATAAAATATACAGTCAGGATGGTATTACTTTCACTTATACTGTCCAAGAAAAGTTCAGTTTAAAAATATGGCTCAGTTATGCCATTTAATTTGCTGAAAAAAAGTGAGTTTCCATGTTACTTGAAAAGCAAAAATGACGGCCCTGCGCTTCCAATAATTCACATACACATATGCAAAACAGCTGGTTTCTGGGTTGGCTGATTGACCTCTCCATCCTTCTAGGATCCAGATTGACAAGAGAGACACTTTCAATCATTTTTATCCTTGCAATAAACATGTAGAACCTATGAGACACGCTCTTCAGATATTACTCCCTGAGCATTATTATCATTATCATATTATCATATTCTATATTACTGAGGGGTCTGACTCACTGTCCATTGAAGCCAATGGCAAATTCTCCCTTGACTGACCCAGTGGTCACAGATGAGGGCCAGGTAGGGAGCAGGCCTCTGTTCTTCCAAGTTTCAGCCAAAGACACACACAAAAAGGCAATATCTCTCCCAGAGAACTTAAAATCTAAGATAAAAGATAATAGTATTCTGCCATTTCCTGCTGTTCCTAATGAACAGTTTGTTCATAAATTTCAAAGACTTCACTGCAAAAAAATTCTGCAGTTTTAACATAACTGTGCGAGTGTAGTTTGTCTGGGACATTCTGAAAGTTTTCTCTCCCCCATCTAATGATTGACATTCCAGCATTAGTTGAAAGACACATATTACGACTAGAATGAACTTCGGAAAAAATTTCTTTTTTAAATGGATGCACTCAGCCAAGCACTTTCTGTGTTGCCTCTGCTAATTCTGGAGCTAAGTGTATTTGAATAGAAATGTATCTCCTTAACCTTTGTTCTCTCATTTGGCTGAGTCTACAGTGATCCTGTGTTCTATGTTTGCAAAATGAGATTTGCTGCTACAGATTTACTGCAGGGTCAAGTACAATGAAAAAGTATGTTGAGAGAAAGCCAAAGCCTTCTTTAAACACAGATGTCTTACATATTATAGATGCCATCCATGTTTAGCAAATAGGGTAGGGGGCTGGATAGCTGATGTGATTGATGATGAGTGATCAACCTTTCACTGATAGACCACCAGTCCTAAACAAGCACAGAACAGTGACAATTAGCAATTACATGTTTGTATCTGATTGTATGAAATATGCTTGCTGGCTATTATCCACTTCACAGTGAACAAATGTGCACTTCTTAAAAACCTACAGCAACATAAGAACTCATTGCTTTATCACAGTTACCAACCGGTATAAAGCCTTTTTTCTTTCAGCAGCAGATCCTTTAGATTAGGACTGGGGGAGAAGCATGTATTGTTCTTAGGCTGTACCTCTTCCACTGCTAAAGAGTTCAGACCTCAGGAATGTAAAGAGAGCACCTAATAGTATCGAGAAATTTAGAAAATAAAAAGTCAGCCAAAACTAGTTTATGGAAACTTATGGAGATTAGACTTGGGGACACCACTGACCTTTAGATATTATGTGATGGGAAGGGAGTGCGCTATTTACAGTAAGTATTTGGAAAGCTCTCACAGCTTCCTTGAGATTAAGAGAAATGAGTTTGGCAGTATGGACTGCACTATGACCTTCTTTATCCTTCCCAGTGATTGTCGGGTTTTTTCATGATTGACTTTCTGGTGAGAACTGAACTTAGCAGAATACTATTATACCTAGTGATTTCTTTCCTTTGAATTAAAATTCTCTTTAATATAAAAGCTTCCTTTATTTCTGATTTTTTTTCTCTTCAAATATTCATTTTCTTCAAATATTCTTTTCTGTTGTTGTAAATGGTAATTTTCCTTACTAAGTACAACTTTCCACTGCTTATTTTAATTGTCATGTTTCACTGGCTTATCATTGCTTTTGCAACACAATGTTTGGCAACCATTGCTCTCCTACACTGATAATATACTGGTATTGTAATGAGAACATGGTCTTATTTTTAAGAGACTGACCCAACAGTTTCTTTGTACAGATTACAGCGTGCTTTGGATCAGTGTTGGATATCAGAAATTGAAATTCTGAGATCAAAGGTCTTTTCCTGGCTATGTCAGAGACATTTTTAGGTGAGTTAGGGACAATAGTTTTCACCACCATATCTTATTTTCACCATCTGCTGTATGACAGTGCCTGTTTGCATCTCAGGCATGTTGGAACTCAGCTCACTGGCATTTGTAATATACTTTAACATTTTTGCAAGTGTTACTTGCAATTACTATTAATTCTATGAGCTAAGCGTTATAAGATAGAGATGTTAAGTTGTTCTAATGTGTATATTGTGACAAATTAGACTGTAAAAAACTTAGGGCTGTTGTCACTTTCATAGTCCTATTGATTTAAGGGGCTGTTCTCATGTTTTATAAATATCTGTATTTGTATGTACGTATACACATATATGCACAGGGCATATATAGGCTATGTAGGGCAGTAGTGTTGCTCCTGTTTTTATTCCTTCAGTTTCTGCTTCCACCTGTTGAACTTCCTCATTTTGCAGTTTGCTCCAGTGGACGTTTGCCATGGAAGACCAATCATTTCCTGGTTTTATTACCCCATATTTGAAGCTCTCTCCTTTGCACCTTGGGAGGGCAGAGGATAAATTCAAATATGGTGATACCATCACCTGTGAATAAGGCTTTACTATGATTTTGTGTTTCACCAGCTAGTAGAACTGCCTACAGTCATGTTGGCAATATATTGCTGCACAGCTGTTTATGGCACAGTAACTTCCTTCCATGCTTGGCTATCTCTGTGTTCTGTAAGAGAGGGGAGAAAACGCTAAACATTCAGAGCTGACTGATGCTGCAATCTTTACTCACTGTCTATAGAAGGATAAATATGGATACTTACTGTCATGATTTAACCCCAGCTGGCAACTAAGCACCACACAGCCACTTGCTCGCTCCCCCTGATGGGATGGGGGAGAGAATCAGAGGGGTAAAAGTGAGAAAACTCGTGGGTTGAGTTAAAGACAGTTTCATAGAATCATAGAATAGAATCATAGAATGCTTTGGATTGGAAGGGACCTTTACAGGTCATCTAGTCCAACCCCCCTGCAGTGAGCAGGGACATCTTTAACTACATCAGGTTGCTCAGGGCCCCATCCAACCTGACCTTGAATGTTTCCAGGGATGGGGCCTCCATTACCTCTCTGGGCAACCTGTTCCAGTGTTTCACCACCCTCGTCATAAAAAATTTCTTTCTTAAATCCAGTCTAAATCTGCCCTCCCTTAGTTTAAAACCATTGCTCCTTGTCCTGTCATAACAGGCCTTGCTAAAAAGTCTGTCCCCATCTTTCCTATAGGCCCCCTTTAAGTACTGGAAGGCTGCTATAAGGTCTCCCTGAAGCCTTCTCTTCTCCAGGCTGAACAACCCCAACTCTCTCAGCCTGTCCCTGTAGGAGAGGTGCTCCAGCCCTTGGATCATTTTTGTGGCCCTCCTCTGGACCCGCTCCAACAGCTCCATGTCCTTTTTGCGCTGAGGGCTCCAGAGCTGGACACAGTACTCTAGGTGAGGTCTCTCCAGAGCAGAGTGGCAGAATCACCTCCCTCAACCTGCTGGCCACACTTCTTTAGTTTAATAGGTAAAGCAAAAGCCATGCACGCAAGCAAAGAAAAACAACGAATTCATTCACTCCTTCCCATTAGCAGACAGGTGTTCAGCCATCTGCAGGAAAGCAGGACTCCATCACATGTAACGGTTACTTGGGAAGACAAATGCCATCACTCTGCACATCCCTCCTTCCTTCTTCTTCCCCCAGCTTCTTTTTGCTCAGCACGACATCATATGGTATGGTCAGTTATCCCTATGGTCAATATCCCTTTGGTCAGTTGGGGTCAGCTGTCCCAGCTGTGTCCCCTCCCAGCTTCCTGTGCACTTACAGCCTCCTCCCTGGCAGGGCAGTATGAGAAGCTGAAAAGTCCATGACTTAGTATAAGCACTGCTCAGCAACAACTAAAACATCAGTGTGTCATCAACATTATTGTCCTCCTAAATCCAAAACACAGCACTATACCAGCTACTATAAAGAAAATTAACTCTATCCCAGCCAAAACCAGGACACATAAAAGAAATGGCATCTTTTAAAAATAGGGCTATTAGCTATTCTCTTTAGATTTTGCTCTTTGCCACATCTGCTCTGGAGTATAAGAAATCTGTCGTCAGCTCGTCAGAAGAAATAATGTAGCTCATACCAATTAACAGTATGATCAGATGATTGCAAGCAGATGTGTGAGGGCTGCTTCAGATGTTGCTAACCCCTCCATTCAGCTGGCTGTGAGCACACATCTAATTGTTTGCAGGGTGAAGTGAGATGTGTTAATCCCCCTGGAGGAGAGGTCGGCGGCAGGCAGCTCTGGTTGTCGACCTTTTTAAACTGCTAAAGGGAAAAAACAGACTGCTATTGCTGATCTTCACAGGGTCAGAAGTGAAATGCAAGTGAGCTTCAGCTCTGTAGTGACTGAAGCCATTGGGGCAAGACTGCTGTCCAAGGGGTGAAAGGAGACAGAGCCAACAGCCCTCAGGTTCGCTCTCAGGGGAGCCTGTGGCTCTGCTTCTCCGAAGGGGCAGGGCTGGCCGCAGGGGATGGTTGGAACTGCCAACGGTTGCCCTGGGCAGGCCAGCGTGCCCCAGCCAAGGAGCTGTGGTGGCTCATTGCCAGCCTAGCAGAGTGCAGACAACACTGTAGAGAGGTCCAACCAGGTACAGTGGAGAGAAAGAAACGGTCTCTCCTGCTGCCTGCATCACAGCTGTGCTAGAAAGAAGGGGTAGTACTTTAAATGCAGGGAATAACAGGGATAAAGCTGAAGTGAGGGGTGAGAAAAGTCAACAGAGAGGAAGCAAAGATGTGTAAAGGAGGACTCCCTAAAGGAGACAGGGCATCAGACTTTACATTTGTACTATATCTTCTTACCTAGACCTTCACGTGCTTTATAAACAAAGGCTCTCCTGATGCTTCCTGAGATGGATGTGGAGTATGAGATGCATGGAAAATTAATAACTTGTCCAAAGCCACACAAAGTCAGGCAAAAATGGACTGAATCCCTATTCCCACCTGCTGTCGGTTACCTCTCCTTACTCTCTCCATCTCACCATGAGTAATGCAATGCAAGGTAGTGTTGGGTAGGCAACATGGGTGGTCTAAGAGCTAACTGACTTGCTCACAGCCAACAAGGTGTTGAAGGCAAAAATCTCAAGCAGAATCCAGAAGTCCTCAATTCCAATAGAAAGGTGTTATGAAATATCCTCATTTCTTGTAGGGCTGATAGAAAGAAAAGGTCTCTTCTCATAGATTGTTAGACTTTTAACCTGGAAGATTTCTTTTGTTTTAACACATGGAATTGCTGATTTTCTGTATCACAGCTGCAACAATTTTAAAGATGTCTTCAGAGCCACAGATATTATAAGAGGCAAGTTGACCTTATTATTGAGTTGTCAGTTCTGTTAATTTGTTGATTAAGCAGCATGAGTGATAGTTACAAAATCACTTGTGAGACATAATAGTTAAACTTAAATGCTGGAAGAGGAAGGTTATCTTTACAAAACATTTTAGAACACCCTAGGTTCAAGGTGATGTACAGCTTCATAATAGAATGGTGGGTAGCTTATGATTTTTATATAAACAAGGACAATTCATTCTTTTGCTCACTCCAGTGAGCAAACTTGCTCACTCCACTTAATTTGTCTTTCTCATGCTGGTCCCTAATTCCTTGTTATTTCCTGAGGCTCATGCCTCTTCCTTATCACGTGGCAGGCGCCAGAGGTGTTTTATCATCTAACCCAAATACAAGTGCCTGCCACTCTGATATAAAAGTCATTTCCAGTCCTGTAATGATGTGATGATAGGCTCTCTAGCAATGTGCTCAGTCATGCTCAGTGCACAACAGGGCTGTGCTGCCATCCAGAGGGACCTCAACAGGCTGGAGAAATGGGCTGACAGCAGCCTCATGCACTTCAACAAAGGGAAGTGCAAAGTCCTGTGCCTGGGGAGGAAAAACCCCAGGCACCAGTCAGTACACACTGGAGGCTCATTGGCTGGAAAGCAGCTTTGCAGAAAAGGACCTGCGGGATCCTGGTGGACACCAGGTTGAACAGGAGCCAGCAATGTGCCCTTACTGGAAAGAAGGCTGGTGGTATTCTGAGCTGCATTAAGGCAAAGCATTGTCAGCAGGTGGAGAAAGGTGACCTTTCCACTCTATTAAGTGCTGTTGAGGCCACACCTAGAGTACTGTGTCCAGTTCTGGGCTCCCCAGTACAAGAGAGACATGGACATACTGGAGAGAGTCCAAGGAAGGGCCACTAAGATGATTAAGGGACTGAAGCATCTCTAATGAGCAAAGGCAGAGAGACCTGGGACCATTCAGGCTGGAGAAGAGACGTTTCGGGGGGATCACATCAACATGTACAAATATCTGAAGAGATGGTGCAAAGAGGATGGAGCCAGGCTCTTTTCAGTGGTGCCCAGTGACAGGCCCAGAGGCAGTGGGCACAAACTGAAATACAGGAAGTTCCCTCTGAACATCAGGAAACACTTTTACTGTGAGGGTAACCGAGCACTGGCACAAGTTACCCAGAGAGGCTGTGAAGTCTCCATCCTTGGAGATATTCAAAAGCTGTCTGGACATGATCCTGGGTACCCTGCTCTCCATGACTGTGCTTGGCCAGGGGAGATGGACAAGATGACCTCCAGAGGTCCCTTCCAACCTTAACCATTCTGTGATACTATAATATGTATGTTTTGGATGTCCCTTCCAGATCTGGGTTTTCTTTTGAATTTTTCTTGTATTCCTTATTAATCCTGAACTCCCAGGTGAATACCGGTAACATGCTTTTTTGATGCTTCCAGCTTGCCTAAAATACCCTTTGTCCTGAGAAGGAGCTGGCCACAGCAGAACATGGATTTGTGACATCCAAGCTAATTTTTTAATCCCTTTCTCACTGTAGTGAGATGTTCCTGCCTGTTCCTTCCAAAAAAATGAATCATGCAGATTAAAGAACAGCTTTCTATATGTTCTGTACTCTTGGTGAGGCTTTCCAGGCTCTGTCCTATTCTACCAACCATGTTAACCCAACGTCATTAGAATGTCTGGAAACACCTGTGTTCTTGTGAGAAGGCAGATAAACAGAAACTAGACAGATTACAATACAGCTTGCTAGTGTAGGTCGTACAGCTCTGGTTGAAAGGTATTTCCAAAATTATATACTGAGCCTTTTGGCGTGTTTGGGGTTTTTTTTGTTCTTTGGGGTGGTTTTTTTTAAAGCTTTTGAGTTCTGAGGTTTGAACCTTGGCTTGTTCACTATTGTGTGGGGACTTGTTCAGAATTCTGCACCATTAGGGTATATATGCATGCCCTCTCACTCAAAGCAGGTGGACTCTATAGCAAGATAAAAAGTAGAACCTAATCTGAATGTCTGATAGAAATATAATTACATCTAATTTAACATGTATCACTCAGTAGTTTGGATGGATGGATGAATTATAAGAGGAGGAATAAAATGCATTTTAGCATGAACTAGAGAGTCAGAAGGAAGTCTGCATTCATGTTAGGGAATTACATCTTTAGAAGCTTCTTTAATAATCACAGGAAAATTTCCTGATTCACAGGTGTGACTTTTCTTTTATAAGGTGCAGTTTCACCTAGCTTAATGTATTACAAGTTCCTTTTGTGAAATTGGTATTTGACTTACAGCTATTTTTGCAAACGGTATTTAAGTAACTAAAATGTATTTGTTGCTTCTCTCAGAAGGGGATAATACAAGATTTTCATGCTTTAGTAACAAAATGCATTATGAGAAAGCAAAGTCTAAAGCAATCAAATTGTTCCTAGATTCACATAATCTGGTAAATTCCAAGTTCTGGGTTTGTATCTAATATTTGTGATTTGTTTGCTTAACATAGGTAAAAATACATATTGTGGTTTACTACCTTATATTTGTATTAGGAAGATTGTAATGAAGTACCCATTAAAATTAAAATTGTATTAAATTGGGGGGGGATTACCAGTAGCAAATTTAATTTTTTTAATTTTTTTTTTTCTGTCCTAATAACCTTAATGTACCTTAATGCACATTTGAGAGACAGACTACTGTTTTGATTTTGATTTACTGTTTTGGTGATGACCACATGTCATTTAAAAAGTAGATTTTCTTAGATATGGAATAATGGATTAACCTTGCAAATGATGATAATTTGGATTTTCTTTTATATGCCCATTCTTCATTTGGGTAATGGTATTATTAAAGATTTGTTTAGTCTTTTGAGAGAAGTTACCTCAAAAAAACAGTTTGTGTTTTATGATTTAGTCTTTGAACTGAAGTATGCAATTCATTGAACTGAGCAGAATCACTTAATTAAATGTGACTGTTAGTAAGTGACCTCAAAATTTATGTTCAGTAATGTACTTCATACACAGTTTTCCTTTGAAAAATATACCTGGAAACATGCACTTGGTGTTGCACTTGGCATCCGGACATGGTCCTAGGCAACAAACTCTAGGTAGCCCTGCTTGACCAGGGGTGTTGGACCAGATGGCCTCCAGAGGTCCCTTCCAACTCCAACCATTTTATTATTCTATAGTCAGAAGTCTTTGGGCATATTTTGAACATGCAGTCAGCCTGTCATGACACAGACTGCATTCTAGTTTCTTTCCTGTACGAGTAGCAAGCTCAGCAGTTATCAGTCTTGCATCCAGATTTTGGTTTTGAAACTTAAATCTCCACCTTGCAAATGCATATTTGTCACCCTCAGCTAATTGCAACCTATGACTTCAAATTTGATCCTAAATGTTCTCCACTCATAAATTTGTCTTAACGCATAAAAGACATTACTTTCAGTCTAAAGTTAACATATGCAAGTTGTGATGTACATGAAGTTGTTTTCATGAAGATTATGGCCTCTATGATCCCAGACTTGTTGCAGCGTATCTGCTTTCAAGGACAAATACTGTGTACAAAGAAATTCAACCAATTCAATCAATTATTCGTCTATGAAGTCTGTTAAGTGTTTGATCAGTTTAATTACAATGGAGGGATAGCAGAAGAGTTCTCAAGTTAAAACATGTATTTTTTCCTTCCTTTTCAGAGAAAATCAACTGTTATTTATGTAGCATAAATGAGGAGAATAATTTGGAAATGAGAAAGAAGCTTCTACTGATGTATAACTCTGCAGGGCTTGCTTCCACCATCAAGATCATGAACAACACCCATTCTCGCATCTTCCACTTCAAAATGAAACAGGTGACACTTAGTTTTTCCCAGTACATGTTTGATTAGCATGAGTTATAAATTAGTTTCAATGACAATACTAGCACAATTGTTTTACTAATTCTCTGTGTTGCCACAGAACTTGTGAAACCCGTAGTTATGGTTGGGACTGTGTAGATAGCCTACCTGTCATTTATGCTTTTTCTTGTCTGTTAGGCAGCTGGGTTAGCTTTGCAATTCTCTCAAAATTAGAGACCAGTACAAGAGAAACATGTTTAAATAAGGCTTCATCCACTCTCATTTCTGATACAGTATTTTCAAGTTCAGTGCTAGTGTAAGAAACTTGGTGATAGCTAATGGAAGGTAAGGTGAATAGCGGCAGGTGTTGCAGAATACAAACAAGAAGGGAGTGGGAAGTTAGAAGCTGGAACTTCCAGGTGGAAGTACTGAATCTCTGTTGCCCAGAAAAGAATGAGTGCTGTAACTACTAAAGGTTTCATGATTTTCTGCATATATCATTTTAGCTGCTTGGGGGAATTAAATACAGAACAAACAAGAAATTCAAGTTTGGGTTGTCCAAGTAGCTCCCTATAATTTCTGTAAACTTTGAACAACTCTCAAAACTGAGAAGTTCTATCCAGAGTATAATGTCTAAATATCATGGAATTTCTTCCACTTTGTCACAAAAATACATTAAAATCAGTAAAATTGAGTCCTAGTTCAGATAACTCTTGAAGATATTTCTCATGCTTTAACTGAGGCCTGGACACTTTACTGCTTACTTATGCTGGTATCATCACAGCAACGCAAACACTCTCAGGTGATGAAGTTTATTCTCCAAAGGCACGTGATACGGGTACAGTATAACTGTTCTCCTACAGAGAGAAATTATACTGATATGGATTGTCTTGATTGGCACAACTGCATGCACATCAATTGGTCTAATTATTTTTCCCAACAGATACAGTTATACTAACTACATACATACATATATATATATACACACACACACACATATATACACACCCCACTGTGTGTGTGTGTGTATATATATATTTATATATATAGCTGTGTATATATATATATGTAAAAACACAGATCTAATTATACCTTGGTGTTTGGGCCAAAATTTCTGGGTATGTTTAAGGACTGGTGAAGGTACCATAGTGTCAGTGCTATCAGCACAAGCTGCTCAAAAAAAAAAAAGGTTGGGGGGAAGAATCCTGGTGCTCAGGAGCACATATCCGAAGGAAGCTGACTCCCATCAGCTAAAGAAAGGTTTGATATGCAGTCAGGGCTTAATGGGACAGACACAAAAGGATAAATGACTCCCAAGTGTTCTGTGAACCACTGGAGTCCTGGTGTATCCCCACTGACTTCAGCCAGAGATAAACTCAAGGAACATGCTCTGAAGACTTTTGTATCCAGCGGCTTTTACCCTCAGACTTCTGTCCTATAAGGGTGCAGTGAGTCATGGGCAATTAGACATGTTATCAGGGAAAGGAGTGTTTTTAAATATAGCCTTGGCAAGAAAGTTTTAAAGTCTGTTTTAAATACTGGTTTTCATTTCTAAAGCAAACTGGAGACAATGCAAGTACTTGGGACATCATTATCCCCAGAGTAAACATTACATATAATACTGGTAAGAATTTAAAAATCATATTTCATATCAATATGCTTTTCTTTGGATGCAATTGATTTTTTTTTTCTGTAGCTATAATGGTGTCCCATAATTAAGTAACTTTCCCGTCTGTGTTCAATAGTGTCTTGACTTTGTTGTGACACAAATATTTGCAGATTTTTTTATCCACTTACAATGGTATCATACCCATTCTACAGGTGGTTGGTTTTGATAAACTTTCCTTAAAAATAAAATTTTAAGTGTTTTTCCTTGAGTTTTCTTTATTTTCCAAAGACTTTGCTGGTAGGAATGCAGTTACTGAATGATAAACAAACACAGTCATTGCTTACTATAGCAGAAATGACTGGAGTTCAGTCTTTATAAACTATTTTTTAATAACAGCTCTCCCCACTTGAGAGTTCATGTGTCCCCACTTGAGAGTTCATGCTGGCATATTTGGTTTCAAACTCCCGAGTTTTGTCCAGTAACACCCTATTTCTTTCAGCATCTCTGCTGCTCATATTTGTGTCTCATAAAATATCTGGTTTTCATATTATATTTCTTCTTGCAGACTGGCTTTAACTTTCCTAGATTGAATCCTTGATCTATTCTTTTTTTTTTTTTTTTAATAATAAAATTCTAAGACCTTTAGATGATTTCTCAGTGCTGCAAACTCTCCTAATTTAGTGTCTGGACACTTTAACACTACCATTTCCTGCCAATATTGCAGATTTTTAAAGAAATCTGCCTGGCACTAATCACTGTGATGTTGCATTAAATGCCCTCACAGTCTAGGCTGTTGACAACTTACTCCAGAGAAGTGGTTTTCTCAGTGTCTCCATTGCAGTCCTAATGGTGGTATGCTGCCATAGGGGCTAGAAGTTTCTAAAATCTTTGCTGTTATGCAATTGTGTAAGTGTACAATTGATTTGAAGTTCTTGATAGTAGTCTTCTGCCTGGTCCAGTGCTCAGTATTGTGACAGGAGTAATTTTGGATAAAACTCAGTATTTGTATACCAAAACCATTGGCTTTCCAAACATTGTAGTTTGTAACTTTATTTACTTTGTACTTTTTACCTAGCTTTCACTTGATGTGACCAAGACATTTCCAGTGAATGTTTAGGATAAGAAAACAGTATCTTTTATTTGTGAAATATCCAGCTATACTGACTTCTTGTATTCCTCATATTCAGCTAACTTTTTATATGAATTGTTTATCCATGCATTTTTTTCTAGCTACGTAGTGATGTCAGTAATTAGTTGCTACTAAAAAAGAGGTCTGATGGCACAGGGAAAAATGCCCCTTCTGTGAATATCATTCTTCTATGGTATTTTGTAAGATTGAAACATTTCATTAATATTCGCTTCATGTTCAAGCAGACATTACACCAATAGAGAAATGGCTTGTAAAACTCAGAATGCCTCATGGATTAAATATATTTACCACTGAAGGAACATTACTGGATACTCTCAGAGGTGAGAATAAGGTAAGGCCTAGTCCTGTTATATGCTCAAACCAGAGGCTAAATTCAGTGTACTATCCCAAACCTCTTTCCATTGAAATCCAATCCCAGCCACAGCAGACATGAGGTTTCAGATCTGGCAGCTCTTAAGGTTAATTTGCAATTTTCATAGTGTTCAGATGTGTGTAAAACATAATTTGAGAAACAAAAAAGCTCTTAAATTTTACACAGGTGCTTTTTGCTGGAGTATATATACTAATACTGCAACCCAAACGTGTTTAATTAATTTGAGTTCTCTGTGTTAAAAGCATGGTCTTTCTTACATTTCAGTGTTGTTTCTTTTCTTGATATGTGTTTGTTAGTAGGTGTATTCTTCCTTTCATGCTAGAGATAAAGCTATTAATCAATTTATTTTCTTACATACTCATTATACTTAACCTCCTATCTATTATATTTGTCATCTTAGTCCCCAAATCCATAATATCTCAAGACTGGTTTATATGCACACAGCTTATTTATGCTTTATCTGTTAAGCAGCTGGACATTTCTCTTCCACAGAACCTATTCTTCAGTGGGAACTTGGTGAAAAAAAAATCCCCTAAAGACCTTGATGTTGTAATACCTTATGAAATAGATATCACATTGTCAAAATCTCCTTGTGCTAATGATGTGGTAGTCATTCCTCTCATCTGTAGTGCTACAGTTCATGGTAAGTGTAGATCTCTGGGCTTTCACAAATGCACAATGAATCTAACAAGTGAAAAGCAATGAATATGTGAAAGAACTGATATGTTCTGAATTAGCTATAATTTATCAAATTACCTTCTGCAGTCTGCTGTGTCCTTTTTGCAAAATCAGTTTAGCCAATGAAGCAGTCTGGTGTAATGCTTTAATTAAAATTCAGACATAACCAGATAATTAAGTAGAAGTATATCCTCTATATTTTTATGTGTTTTATAGCTCATTTATATATTCTCACTCTTCCTATTGAGTGTTATTCCTTTGTTTAAAAAAAATGCAGAGCTTAAGGGGGGAAAAAAAAGAAATATAAAAAAACCCCAGATGAAATTATCTGAGATATGAAAGGACAATCAGAAGTCTAGGGATATTTAATGTAGGAAACAAATAAAGGACAAAAAAATGGATAGTTCTGTAACATAACAAACTGCACAGGAAAGGCCTTTTGAGCATATGCTTCCAGAACAAGGGCTCTCAGTGAAGACCTTCCTCTTTGTTTTAAGGCAAGTTATAAATACTTTGTTGACATCAGTATCTCATTATGTGTTGGGACAAAGAGTTGTCTGATTTTTTTCCAAAGGGCTATGGCCTATTACACAGACAACAGACCTGATGTTAGTTGTTCTTGTTCTCTTAGGTGGGATTCATCTCTGGATTTGTTTATGTACAATGTGGGTATTACTCCTGGCTCATTGCCTAAACTCTTTGTAGCCAAGGGAGAGAAATAAGCATTTTTAGAGTGCAAAGTTCTTCTCATTTAACTTTAGATGTCTGCTGTTGGACAGACATCTTTATTCAGACTGTCTGTCTGGATAAAGTGTTAACTTGTGTCTGTGATATGTCTTAAGTCTAAAACGATTTTTAAAAAATCTGCTAAACTCCTCACCTACTTCTCCCCAGATGTCCTTGCAACTTCCTTTCTCATCTAGACAATGCTTGCCACTCTGTCCTGGTCATGTTTTACTCTATCCTGCAGGTTTTGTCTAAATCCTGCAAGTTCTTTCCATTATTATCCCAAGATTCAGCTTTTCCTATTCCTCCCCAAAGCTGAAATAAGTCTCATGACTTATCCTCTCTCTTGATTATTAAATTATCTTCTGTATTAAGCAAAGTCAGATAAATCTTACACCTTCACATACACTCAGTGCTGATGAAAAAAAAAATAAAATTGCATTTCCTTGCATCTCTCTCCCCCTTTTCTGTTACTCCAAACATAAGCTGTTTTTTCTTTAGTGTGAAAACTCTTTAGAGCCTTTCCTTGCTCCATCTTGTCTCATTCAGTATTTACAATATACCTATGATGTTCATGTGCATATACTTGTTGAATTCTCCACTAAACTTTTTTCTTTCTCCAATGGTACTCCTCAGTCTTGGAAGAATATGCAGACTCTTACGGAGCTGTCTTATTATCATTTCTCAAATCCCTCCTCAAAGCAGTCCTCTGCACCAACAGCTCTACTATTAAGAGTGTATTTAAGCTGCTGCTATGCAGAAACCATTGCCTCTCATGCTGAACAATATCTCATTGTTTCTTGTCTTCAGCTATCCATTGTGTCTCTTCCTTGGATTTTAAAATAGGGATCATTTTACGTATTTATTTTGGTTTTGTACAGCACAAACCAAAGGGGGACATCTCAGTCCTTTATTAGGATTCCTAGACACTGTGGTAATACAAAAATTCCATTACAGCAATACTGAAATTATTAAAGTAATACTTAACATTTTTGTAGCACTTTCCAGAAACATGTATGTGCTTTGTTTTCTAGATAGGCACCTGAGGCACTGAGCAGTGATATACCTGGCTCCAGTTATTCAGTTTGTTAATGGCTTTTATTCCAATCTCTAGCAAGTGATTCCCTGCCTCAGAATTTGTGTTGACCATTATCCAAGTCCAGGAAAAAAATCACGCTATACAAAAGGATTATGCAATTGACTGTACTATGAAGGCTGTAAAACATCCTAGGAAAGTGGATGTGATGAGCTATTACTGGAGATGAAGGATTTGATAGGTAGTCACTTGAAAAGTCGAATGGTTGAATGAATCGTAAGTCATAATTCTGGAAGAACCCAGGGTGATCTTTCAGTCTTACCTTTACTGTAACACAGCCTGTAGAGATTTCCAAGTTTACTTCTAGAGAAAGTATTAGTCATGTTGACTCTGTCTTCAGCCACTAGCTTTTCCAGGCATTGGCAAGTTCAGCTATGCCTTATAGACCAGTGGAGCCTAAGAGACATCATTTTCCTACAAGTTTTAGAAAATAAATGACCGGTTAAAAAAGAGAGCCTGTTCATGTGCCAGTGAGGGGGAAGTAACAACCTGCACATATCCTTTAATAGACATCATGCAGGACATCCACAACATAAGGCTTCCATCTCATTAAACTAATTGTCTTGTAACAGTGTGTTATTTAGAGGCATACCTGTCTTTTATGTGTCTTATTAGCATGAACAACTTCAATATTTAGCAAACCAGTTTTATATATCATTCTATGATCTGCTGAGACGATATGCAGACTCTAGTGTCTGCAATACCAATAAAAGTGACTGCTCCCATATAATGGGAAATGTAAAAACAACAGAAAAATAAAAGTAAATGTAATTCCACTCTACACCAATAACTGTAGACATGTAAAAAGGTATGTTCCCAGATCCAGAAAGTTCAAAATAGGACCTAAATAGAGTAGCAAGTGGAAGGATAACATGTAGGTAAAATTACCAAATAATTTAAGACTATTTTTAACATGCTATTTAACATTGTATTTAACAGATCCAGGTGATTTATCAGTACTACCGTAAGTATATTCTGTTGAAATTTACCTCACTTTTTCAGAATGCTTTAGCAGTTGCTTACTTATTAATTACATTGAAACATTGTGTTTCAGTGAAACAATGTGTTTCAGGGGGCAGGCCAACAAGCCAGATACCATGGTGGGAGTCTGTTATAGACCACCCAACCAAGATGAAGAGGCAGGCAAAATATTCTATAAGCAGCTGGGAGAAGTCTCACAATCGGTAGCCCTTGTTCTTGTGGGGGACTTCAACTTACTGCTGGAAATACAATACAGCAGAAAGGAAACAGTCCAGGAGGTTCCTGGAGTGTGTGGAAGATGATAACTTCCTGACACAGCTGGTGACTGAGCCAGCTAGGGAAGGTGCCCCGCTGGACCTCTTGTTTGTGAACAGAGAAGGACTTGTGGGTGATGCGATGGTTGGAGGCCATCTTGGGCATAGCGATCACAAAATGACAGAGTTCTTGATTCTTGGAGAAGCAAGGAGAGGCGTCAGCAGAACTGCTACCTTGGACTTCTGGAGGGCAGACTTTGGCCTGTTTCGGAGACTGGTTGACAGAGTCCCTTGGGAAGCAGTCCTGAAGGGCAAAGGAATCCAGGAAGGCTGGACATTCTTCAAGAAGGAAATCTTAAAGGCACAGGAGCAGGTCAACCCCATGTGCCAAAAGACAAGCTGGTAGTGAAGAAGACTGGCCTGGCTGAACAGAGGGCTTTGGCTGCAGCTCAGGGAAAAAAAGGAGAGTTTATGACCTTTGGAAGAAGGGGCAGGCAACTCGGGAGGTCTATAAAGATGTCGTGAGGTTATGCAGGGAGAAATTTAGACAGGCCAAAGCCCAGATAGAACTTAATCTGGTTACTGCTGTAAAAGACAATAAAAAATGTTTCTATAAATACATTAGCAATGAAAGGAGGGCTAAGGAGAATCTCCATCCTTTATTGGACACGGGGGGAAACAGTGACAAAGGCTGAGAAAAAGGCTGAGGTACTTAATGCCTTCTTTGCCTCAGTCTTTAACAGTAAGACCAGTTGTTCTCTGGGTACCCAGCCCTCTGAGCTGGAAGACAGGGATGGGGAGCAGAATGAAGCCCCCATAATCCAAGGGGAAATGGTTAGCAACCTGCTACACCACTTAGACACACACAAGTCTATGGGGCCGGATGGGATCCACCAAGAGTACTGAGGGAGCTGGTGGAAGTGCTCAGCAAGCCCCTTTCCATCATTTATCAGCAGTCCTGGCTAACTGGTGAGGTCCCTGCTGACTGGAGATTAGCAAATGTGACACCCATGTACAAGAAGGGCCGGAAGGAGGATCCAGGGAACTACAGGCCTGTCAGTCTGCCCTCGGTGCTGGGTTAGGTTATGGAGCAGATCATCTTGAGTGCCACCATGTGGCATATACAGGACAACGAGGTGATCAGGCCCAGTCAGCATAGGTTTATGAAAGGCAGGTCCTGCTTGACCAACCTGATCTCCTTCTATGACAAGGTGACCCACCTAGTGGATGAGGGAAAGGCTGTGCATGTTGTCTAGCTAGGCTTTAGTAAAGCATTTGACACGGTTTCCCACAGCATTCTCCTGGAGAAACTGGCTGCTCATGGCTTGGACGAGTGTGCTCTTTGCTGGGTAAAAAACTGGCTGGATGGCCAGGCCCAAAGAGTTGTGGTGAATGGAATTTACTCTAGTTGGCGGCCGGTCACAAGTGGTGTTCCCCAGGGCTCAGTACTGGGGCCAGTTCTGTTTAATATCTTGTTGTGGTTTAGCCCCAGTTGGCAATTAAGTACCACACAGCAGCTTGCTCACCCTCCCCCCCAGTGGGATGGGGGAAAGAGTCGGAAGACCAAAAGTAAGAAAACTCATTAGTTGAGATAAGAACAGTTTAATAATTAGAACAACAACAACAACAAAAATAAATTGTAATGAGAAGGAAAACAATCAGAGAGTGAGAGAAGAACAAAACCCAGGAAAAAACAAGTGATACAACTGCTCACCACCTGCTGATCAACGTCCCGCCAGTCCCCAAGCAGAAATCGCTACCCCCTGGCCAACTCCTCCCCAGTTTATATACTGAGCATGATGTCATATGGTATAGATTAGCCCTTTGGTCAGTTTGGATCAACTGTCTTGGCTGTGCCCCCTCCCAGCTTCTTGTGCACCTGGCAGAGCATGGGAAGCTGAGAAGTCCTTGACTGGTATAAACATTACTTAGCAACAACTAAAACGTCAGTGTGTTATCAATATTATTCTCATGCTAAAATCCAAAACACAGCACTATACCAGCTACTGGGAAGAAAATTAACTCTATCCCAGCCGAAACCAGGCCATATCTTTATCAATGATCTCAATGAGGGGATCGAGTGCACCCTCAGTAAGTTTGCAGATGGCATGAAGTTGTGCGGGAGTGTTGATCTGCTCGAGGGTAGGAAGGCTCTGCAGAGGGACCTGGACAGGCTGGATCGATGGGCCAAGGCCAACTATATGAGATTCAACAAGGCGAAGTGCTGGGTCCTGCACTTGGGTCACAACAACCCATGCAATGCTACAGGCTTGGGGAAGAGTGGCTGGAAAGCTGCCCAGAGGAAAAGGACCTGGGAGTGTTGGTCGACAGCCAGCTGGATATGACCCAGCAGCGTGCCCAGGTGGCCAAGGAGGCCAACAGCATCCTGGCTTGTATCAGAAATAGTGTGGCCAGCAGGAGTAGGGCAGTGATCGTGCCCCTGTACTCGGCACTGGTGAGGCCGCACCTCGAATACTGTGTTCAGTTTTGGCCCCCCACTACAAGAGAGACATTGAGGTGCTGGAGCGTGTCCAGAGAAGGGCAACGAAGCTGGTGAAGGGTCTAGAGCACAAGTCTGATGAGGAGCGGCTGAGGGAACTGGGGTTGTTTAGCCTGGAGAAAATGAGGCTGAGGGGAGACCTTATCGCTCTGTACAACTACCTGAAAGGAGGTTGTAGCAAGGTGGGTGATGGTCTCTTCTCCCAGGTAACAAGTGCTAGGACGAGAGGAAATGGCCTCAAGTTGCGCCAGGGGAGGTTTAGACTGGATATTAGGAAAAATTTCTTCACTGAAAGGATTATCAAATATTGGAACAGGCTGCCCAGGGAAGTGGTTGAGTCACCATCCCTGGAGGTATTTAAAAGAGGTGTAGATGTGGTGCTTAGGGACATGGTTTAGTGGTGGACTTGGCAGTGTTAGGTTAATGGTTGGACTTGGTGATCTTAAAGGTCTTTTCCAACCTAAATGATTCTATGATTCTATGATTGCATTATAAAACATTGGAGTAGAAATTGAGGCAAAAGCATTCAATGGGTTTCTACGATTTCTTGAAAAGCTAGGAATCCTTGAAAAGCATTCTAGGATTTCGTGTTGAATTTTCAACAAGAACTGAGAAGATTTCATCTTTTCATTACAAAACCTGACAAATTCACATGGAAAAAATGCCATCTCAAAAGATGAAAGGCAGAATTAGCATGTGAGGGGCAAGCATTTGATCATTAAGCTCAAGAAACAGCCAGCTAAAAGTCTTTCTACTTACACCTTCAAACTTTGTTATATATATGTATGTGTGTGTGTGTGTGTGTACATATCCTTCCTTTGTCCCTCCTTCTTTGGTTCCTGTGTTTAAGTTCTTTTTAAACTTTTTTGCTTTAAAGTTCCATTCCCACCCTTTCTGAAAAAGTATGTGTGCTGAGTAAAAATCTTTCAAAACAAACCCCAGAGCAAGATGCTCACAGCTCCTTAAACTGAATATTGCTCAGGACTCTACTGTGAAATGAGGACCATCTTTTATTTTTTCTTGCACAGTGTTAAGCACAGACAGTTTGCACTAGATATTAATGAGACATCTGCCATGTTCCTAGCAAAGGACTCAGACTTGACATCAGTTGTTATTCCAGTTGCAAAATAAATCTGAAGCCAGTTGATGGTTTTATGTCAAAATGACTGATGTTGATAAATCTAGGTAAAAGAAATAAACCTGCATATTTGTTTGTAGAGGTTAAGCACAATAACAGCAACAACTAAAACACAGAGTTTGAAATGAGCTTCATTTTTATTCCAGTGGTCTCAACCAGCCTTTACTTGGGTCTCAGATAGGCAACAGTTCTATGAAAGTTACTGTACTGAAGCATTAGAACTCTCAGGATTTCCAGACATCATTCTGATTTATTCTTTTCATGCTTAGTGTTTACCTGAATAGGGAAGTGGTGTATCTGTTCTGTGCAAGAAAATATATTTCCTAAACAGGTGTAACATTAGAGGAGAGATTTTTAAAATAAATCTCTCTATCATGTCTATATCAATTTAAAAAAAAAAAAAATTTTTTTTTTTTTTTCTGTTTAGGTGTCTATGCAGGTGTTAGCTACACTGGATTTACATATGAGGAAACAAAGTGGTTTAATATGACAAAAAACCTGTGTACCCAACTGGATTGTGGTAAATTTTTATTTTACAATTATTTAGCCAGGCAAATCTGGTAGGGAGATTATACCAAGCTAATAGGATTGGGGAGGAAAAAAGTTTTAAATAAATAAATACATAACTATTTATTTATTTATTTTAGAACACATAGACCTTCTCTGAATGTGAAACAAAAGCAATACTATTTTAAGTGAAGTATAACCTGAGAACAAGTGTTCTAATTTTAACTGAATTTGTTTAATGATTATGAGAATTTAAAAAAAAAAAGAAAAAAAAAGGGGGGGGTGTACCGGTAGAACTAAAGGGTCAGCAGAAGAGCAGAAGTAAGCTGGGGGAAAAACTATCATGCATTATCAAAACAATATATAAAATTTACTATATTAAGTAGAGTTATGAATATGAGCTCCCAGATGCTTCTTCTAAAGCTATTTTATAAGTCTCCTTTAAGAATCAGGACTAAAAATCAGCACTTAAATGATTGCACCCAATGATAACTAAATGTTTGTATATTTTTATTGTCTGTCTGAGTTTATTTGGTTAGTAGTGGTTGTTTTATTTTGTCGACATTATTTGCATGATGGCATTTGGGTCACTGAATGAAGAATAGTCTCTCTCTATATACCTGAAATAGAAATTTTACATTAACTATTCAGCATAGTCTTGTTCTGTTTAGGGAGTGTCAATTTAAAGGACATATGCTTCTGATTCAGCTGCTAGGATGTTATTTAAAAACAGTGTTGATGTGCATATAAAATGAACTTCTTTGACATTGGATCGGGGAAGCAATTTAGTTTGGATGCTTAAAACCTGTAGTAAGCTCTATTTTTAGACATGGATCTTACCATTTTTGTGTCAATCATTTGTAAAGCACTATAGAGCAGCTGGCTGCAGGGACAGCATGATCCTAAACTTGCCTAGCTGATGGCATGGAGATGTCCCTCCATGCCAGGCAGCATGCAATCTGTGAATCCTGTATTATCCAAGGAGCGTGCTTAGCTGTACAGATTCAAGTGTAGGTTACTCTGCGGGTTGGTTGTCTGCATGAGCCTCCCCTCTAGTTTTGAGAGGACCTCCTGGGTGTTTATGCAAACACTCTAGGGTAGACTTTAGGAATGGCAAATGATGCGTGAAGGGAACAAAGCAACAGCTCTTCACAACGTTCATTTTTTCCCTCCCCAAGTCTGTGATGACCTGTCACTTGTGAATATCGTCTTAACGAATCACTACTTAATAGTCCTTACAACAATGGGTTTGTCAGTGAAGACCTATGCCATCCTACTGGACAAATCTAAAAGTAAGTAACATGAAGTAGCTTTTTAACCTACTTTTGCAAAATTTCAGCTAAATAGAAAGTAAACAATTATATCTATTTTCAGAGAGGTATTCTGGAAATATGACACTATACATTTCCAGTTTTCTCTTTTCATTTTGTGGAAGATGATTATTTTTGAAGCTCTCAGTAAAAGATCGTAAAATTAAAGGCAGTGAATAAAGACAAGAAACATAGTGTGCATCTTTCAAAAAGTACATAGTGTTGTCTAAAGAATAACTTTTATACATGAATTTACCATATTATCAAAGTATTTTGAAGGAAGTATGACACTTCCAGCACTCATTTATTATTATTTTGTACCTCTTGCAGAAGGAAAAATTAAATCGTGCACAGGAAATTAAGTACCTGTTTATTAATTTCAAGCTGCCCAAACAGACAAGTTTTCAACGGATTTTGTTGATCTGAGTGTTTTGAAATCTGGTTAGCAAGGTTGATTAGTTCTTCTTCATTGTGAAGATACATTTTTTCTGTTTAGTATACAATCAGCATCTTTTAATCAGTATTTTAGGTTATATATAATTCATTAGAAGCAATGCAAAGGATTGGGCACTGCTGTAAATGCATGATTCCTGTATCTAATGTGATATTTAAGTAATATTCTTCCTTGCATTTGTTTCCTGTTAATTATAGACATATGTTTCCTTTGAAATTGCGGGTGTTTTCTTTCAAATTAGCCATCTCACCTAGTCATTTCCTTGACAGATCATTCTGTGTATACAAGTGATCATTCTATGTACCGAATGGGCAATTACCTTTGTAACTTGGGAAATAATGTGTTGCAAATCCTCATAGTGGGTATTCATGAGTACTAGTGATGTTAATTGAGGCAGAATTTGGAACCAGAGGTAATAAAGTCACCTCAAGAAGGGCTTGTGGTCCCCAAAGCCTGTTTTCTTCAGCTGAATTATTTGGGCTAATAAAATATACACTTTCCATAAAATTAGCCTGCTTGTGTTCCTAAACTATTATAGGCACAGTATCAGAGCTGCAACAACAAAATTGATACAGAATTCTGGTATGCTCTACACTGTGCTTTAGTGTCTTTTTCCCAACAAACTGTAGTTCTGCCTTCCATGCTGCCTGTGCCAGTCTAGGACACAGGACAGTCTAGAAAAACATTATCTGAGCAGCAAAGTGTTGGCTCAGAAATGCAATGTATTGTCAGTGATTACAGATTATTCAGTGATTTTTAACTGTTGAAACTGAAGAAGTCTTTTCTGAGTATATGAAAAGTTGTAATTTCAGGAAGGCTGAAGTTTGTTGGATTCTCATAGGACTGCAAAAAGCCCATCCTTCATGCAAAGATAGTCCTTCTGCCAAATTTCAAGTCTTTATGGAAAATGTGTTGCCGCAAGAGCTTTTCCATAAGTCACTAAATTTATTTACTTATTTATTTAACATAACTAGAACAAAACAGCGTATTTTTTCCTGACCCTATCCTTAGAGACAGATGAACTTTTAGACATTATTTTCCAAATTTTGGAAATGTCAGCCTGAGACAGGAAGCTTGCAAGGAGAATTTCACTCCAAATAGCTGGTTTGGCAAATTTATGAACTGTTCTATGATTCTTACTAGAAGATTCTGTATTTGACTATCTTAATAACAAACAATGCCATTAAGCCTGTTTTTAATGCAATTCCCATGGTGGTGGCATCCTTCTGGAATTAAAAGACTCCACGTGAAGTATCATCTGACTGACTGCAGTTCTCTAAACTAGATATGTGCAAGTTTAGCAACACAAATCATGATTGTATGATGGACAGCTATCAGATGTTTACTCACAAAATTAAAATCAGTTAAATATTCTCAGTAGCTATAGATTTGTGCACTGGAGGAACAAGACCAGATCCACAATGTAACACCCCCTTAAAGGATAACATTCCATTACTGTAGCCAATGCCTATGCCATTATTACCTTGTGACCTGATGATAAATAAACAAAAAAAATGAAAGAAAAAAGAACAAGAAAAATTGTAGAGACACCAGCAAATATCTTTTCCTATCATTACAATTTGTGCTGTCTTTATTGTGCACTATTTTTATCTTTCTTAATTCCTTTCTTGCCCTAGTTCTCTAAAGTGAGGCTCCATGGCTTTGAAATGGTAAGAAACCTGGAGATGTAATCTGTTTTCAATCTTCATATTTGCAAATCTCTTTACATGAGTGAATATTTGTTTGAAAGTATTTGAACTCTTTGGGACAAAACACCTCAACTGCTTAACATTTTAACATAGAGACATTGTAGGGTAAGCCAAGATATTAGAAAAATGCAACTTTGGATTGTAACTCTGGCATTTAGTTGCAGCTACTTGAATTTGTCTGGGATGTTACCAGCAGATATTCTTGTAAGAATGCAAAGGGATGTTTCTAAACAGAATGAACAAAGCTTTGATTTTCTGTATAATCAGAATAATTAGATCTCCAGCAGGTGGTATTGCTGCTGCTGCTGTTTGTTTATGTTCAGACATTTCATTTTCCTGACTAGGAGAATAATCCATGTGCTATTTCCTTGGAGGTCTTTCAGAGTACTGACCAGATTCCATCTTTCTTAGCTTGAGATCAGTCAAGTTTTAAGTGCTCTAGCTATATCCAAATACAATGAATCATTCATTTTGCCTGCCTGTTATTGAAAGTAAGCTTGTGTTATTTAGAGATTAATTTTTATGTCAAAGGAGATACAATCACTTTACTGATTTATTTGTTTTTATTTCTCATAGAATTATTATTTCAGTGCAAGTATGTGGTATAATCACCAGTCTCTAGCTAACAGAGAAATCTGTGAAGGTAAAATATCAGATTTTAAATTTAAGGAAAAAATAATAAAAATCATAATAATGTCCATTCAGAAGTTAATTATTTTCAGCTTCTCAATCTCAAAATTGTGAAGGAGTTTATATCCCACTAAACTTGCATAGAATTAGGGGACTAAACTCCCTAGCTCATGGGAACATCTCGATTCTTAATTGCCAAGTATCTCTTTAATTTTAGAGCTATTTAATCTCTTAAATTTTATCCTGCTTCTAATATTCCTCCACACCTCCTTGTATCTGGCGAAAGGAACAGAAACCTATGATTTTGACCTGTCAAAACAGATAATGGAAAGAATGCTGTGCTTTCTCACTGTGCCCCGCAAAGCAGCAGGGTGCCTTGCTCTCGTGCCCTACCTGTCAGGCTGGCTGTGGCGAGGGCACCACCGCGTGCACAGAAAGCAGAAAGGACTTGCTGTGGCCATCGACACTACTCCCTGACAGGGCAGAAACTTCGCGTTACTGACATGAGGATCATTCCTCAGCTAGTTCATGTAACATTCATGTGAAACAAAGTTCCTCAGGCCTTGGAAAAAAATTAGCTTGTGTGCAAGTAGATATATATGGACAAGTATTTTGAAAGATACTTTTGTGTCACCCATCCTTTACACATATTTTGCACAAGCAAGGTAAGACATCCAAATACCAGTGCTGATTTTCTGGTTCTTAATATTGTTTTGCATAGTTATTTGAATTCAAAACAGCTACTCTTGCAATACAGATTGGAAACAACATTTGAGAACTCCAGATCACAAGTTCTTCTCAAAAGTGTCTATGAAGTCCACTGAGAGATCCCAAATGCAGAGGTTGGTGTGTCTATGTCCACACAGTGTTCAGCAAGTTGAAGGGAACTATCCGTATGCCAAAATTAGCCTTTGTGAATACACTGCTATTCCTTGTCTCATTAAAGAAATGACTAGGAAAGGACTCAAACCATGACCAGTGCAGAAAAAGGCCTGGGGAATTTCTCAAAGTACATATCTGAGTTTCTGTTTTCTTTCCCCATGCCCAAATACTAGACTAGATGGATCTTTTCTCCCTTTAAATGGCTGTTATTTTCTTATGTACAGAAATGTGCTTTTCGTTTCTTTAAAACAGCTCTTATTGTTTCAATACATTGAAGAACACACCATAGAGGTGCTAATGGTCCTTCTAAACTGCCCAGAAATACACGAGTAGGCACATCCTCTTTTGTATGCAGACCCTCTGGTGAGGCCGCACCTCGAATACTGTGTTCAGTTTTGGGCCCCTCACTACAAGAGAGACATTGAGGTGCTGGAGCATGTCCAGAGAAGGGCAATGAAGCTGGTGAAGGGTCTAGAGCACAAGTCTGATGAGGAGCGGCTGAGGGAACTGGGGTTGTTTTAGCCTGGAGAAAAGGAGGCTGAGGGGAGACCTTATCACTCTCTACAACTACCTGAAAGGAGGTTGTGGTGAGGTGGGTGATGGTCTCTTCTCCCAGGTAACAAGTGCTAGGACAAGAGGAAATGGCCTCAAGTTGTGCCAGGGGAGGTTTAGACTGGATATTAGGAAATTTTACTTCACTGAAAGGGTTATCAAGCATTGGAACAGGCTGCCCAGGGAAGTGGTTGAGTCACCATCCCTGGAAGTATTTAAAAGACGTTTGGATGAGGTGCTTAGGGACATGGTATAGTGGTGGTCTTGGTAGCGTTAGGTTTACGGTTGGACTCGATGATCTTAAAAGTCTTTTCCAACCTATATGATTCTGTGATTCTGTGATTCTGTGATTCTCCAAAAACCCACAACGCCTAAGAAAGCTTGTGTTTCCTTTTTGCTAGTTGGTGGGGACATGGCTGTTCTTTTGTTGATCACATCCATTGGGATCTGTTGACGTCCATCTTGCCATTTTATTCCTAAAAAATGGACCTCCTGTGCAGGTCCCTTGACCTTACTTTGTTTTATGGCAAAACCGGCTTTCAGGAGGATCTGGACTATTTTCTTCCCTTTTTCAAAAACTTCTTCTGCTGTATTGCCCCACATGATAATGTCATCAATGTATTGCAGATGTTCTGGAGCTTCACCCTGTTCCAGTGCCATCTGGATCAGTCCATAGCAAATGGTGGAGCTGTGTTTCCACCCCTGGGGCAGTCGATTCCAGGTGTACTGGACACCCCTCCAAGTGAAAGCAAACTGTGGCCTGCACTCCGCTGCCAAAGGGATTGAGAAAAATGCATTAGCAATATCAGTTGTGGCATACCATTTGGCTGCCTTTGACTCCAGTGTGTATTGAAGTTCCAGCATGTCCAGCACAGCAGCACTCAGTGGCAGCGTGACTTCATTCAGGCCATGACAATCTACTGTTAGTAAACTCTCCACTCTCCATTAGACTTTTGCACTGGCCATATAGGACTGTTAAAAGGTGAACGAGTCTTACTGATCACTCCTTGGCTCTCCAGTCAACGAATCAGCCTATGGATGGGAATCAAGGAGTCTTGGTTGGTGTGATATTGCCTCCGGTGCAAAGTTGTGGTGGTGATCGGCAGCTGTTGTTCTTCGACCCTCAGCGACCCTACAACAGAAGGGTCCTCCAAGAGACTAGGCAAGGTGGACAGCCATTTAATTTCCTCCGTCTCCAAGGCAGCTGTACCAAAAGCCCACTGGTACCCTTTTGGGTCCCTGAAATACCTTCTCCTGAGGTAGTCTATGCCAAGGATGCACAGAACCTCTGGGCCAGTCATGCTTCTTCCTTCTTTTGCCACTCATTCCCAGTTAAGCTCACTTCAGCCTCCAATGCAGTCAGCTGTTGGGATCGCCCTGTCACTCCAGAACTACAGATGGGTTCTGCCCCTATACAGCTTGATGGCATTAGAGTACACTGTGCACCAGAGTCTACTAGAGCCTTATACTCCTGTGGGTCTGATGTGCCAGGCCATCAAATCCACACAGTCCAGTAAACCCGGTTGTCCCTTTCCTCCACCTGGCTGGAAGCAGAGCCCCCTTAGTCCTCATCACAGTATTTGTTACTCACTTCCTGTAGATATGAGTCAGAATTTCCTTAATTAAGATCAGAAGTAAGATTAGCCCTTCTACTCTGTCTGGGGAACTGTCCACTGGAAACCGGAGCAGGTGTTTTCCTGGAAGAACCCCCTTTGGTGATTGTTTTTTCCTTGCAACTCACGTACCCGTGCCGCTAGGGTTGAGGTAGGTTTTCCATCCCACTTCCTCATGTCCTCTCCGTGGTCATGCAGGTAAAACCATACGGTGCCCTGTGGTGCGTACCCTCTATATCCTCTCTCTTGAACAGAGGAATGCTGACTCCTAATAGCTGAGAAAGATACTGTTTGGTATAGGTGGAAAGTAGGACCTATCCTCTTTGAGTTGCCGGACCTTCCAGGACAGTTTCTCCACAGCCGAGACAAGGGAGGAAGAGATACTTTCTTCGTATTCTCAGCGTTAGCTAGCTGCTTCATCCACTGCTGGACCCTCTCCATCTTTCCAGGTCAGTATTGCCATTGAGTTGTCACACGACAATGGTGCGTTCCGTACCAACTTCCACCACATGGGTCGTGTGCACCGGACTTCATCTGGATCTTTGGGTAACTGCTCATGGTCCAGGTCACCATAAATCACCTCCAGCACAGCTAATTCCCTCAGGTACTGGATACCTTTCTCCATGGTGGTCCATTTCCCGGGGCGATATAAAACATCTTCCTTGAAGGGATATCTTTCTGTCATAGCTGACAGGAATCGCCTCAAGAGGCTGAGGACTGGTGCCCCTTTTCCATTCGCTTTGTCAATGCCCCCTTCCCTAGAAAGGGATCCCAGCTGCTTGGCTTCCTTACCTTCTCATTCCAGGCTACTGGCCCCATTATCCCAGCATCAGAGCAGCCAGGTGGCAATGTGCTCGCCTAGACGACAGCTGAAATCTTTTTGCATATCTCGCAGCTCACTCAGGGATAGGGATCGGGTGGTTTCCATCTCATCCACGAGGTCTTCCTCTTCCTCTGTTTGTGATGGCCCTGCTTTTTCATCTTCCCTTTCTAAACGAGATGACTTTCGCTTCCAAGATTTCTTCTTGTGTATAGGGGTGACTGATACCGACATGGGTTGGTTCCCTGGTTGAACCACATTATCTGTCGCAGCGGGGCCTAGAGTAACTGCAGTGCTTGTCACAGGGCGGGCTGGAGTAGCTGTGGTGTCTGTCGTTTTGTCACCAGATCCAGGGACCTTCTCTTCCCCTTGAGGGTTCTGAATAGTGTTGAACAGGGCTCGGTAGCCATGGGCCAGTCCCCAGCACATTGGAGTGATTTGTATCTCCCTAGAATTGCCAGGGTGACAACATACTTTTTCCAAATATGCTACTAACTTTTCAGGATTCTGCAGTTGTTCAGTGGTGCAGTTCCAAAACACTGGAGGTGCTCACTGTCCTAGACATTTGTCCATGCTATCCCACACACCCTGCCACTCATAACTATCCAGCCTTGGGGCAGATCTCTGGATGATATTCTTAAATTGTTTACTAACCTTAGACAAAACCGAAACAATATTCCCAAGCAATACTAATGGATATATCTTAAGTACCCACGGATGTTCAAGATACTGAAAAGTTATTGTAACAAAGGAGGAAACATCACAGAAGAAGGTAGTGAAGGTGCCATTCTGTATTTCCTCCATAAAAAAAACCTCTCAGAGGAAGAAGTCTAAATGTTAACTGTCTCCACAAGGTGGTACCCAACGTACAGTAATGGCTTCAGTACAAAATTTAAATACCAAATTAAACTCAAGGCCACTGTTTTAATAACAAATCTCCCAGGCAAAATATCACTAATCACTGCAGAGCAGAGCAAACTGAAAAACCCACACCGATCTTTAACATGTATAGCAAAAAAAAGAGCATGGTGCAGATCAGGTAAACCCATATCAAGAACAGATGAATCAATATTGTGGCCTGCAACTATTAACAGATCTAAATTCCTTAATATGCTCTGGTTAATCTGTTATTATCTCAAACCCTTCGAGCCCCACGTTGGGCACCAAAAAGGACTGTTGTGGTTTAGCCCCAGTCGGCAATTAAGTACCACACAGCTGCTCACTCACTCTCCCCCGCCCCAGTGGGATGGAGGAGAGAATTGGAAGAGCAAAAGTAAGAAAACTCATAGGTTGAGATAAGAACAGTTCAATAATTGGAACCAAAAAAAAATTGTAATGAAAAGGAAAACAATAAGAGTGAGGGAGGAGCAAAACCCAGGAAAAAACAAGTGATGCCACGGCTCACCACCCACTGACTGATGCCCAGCCAGTCCCCGAGCAGCAATCGCTACCCCCCATCCAACCCCCCCACAGTTTATATACTGAGCATGACAACATATGGTATGGAATAGCCCTTTGGGCAGTTGGGGTCAGCTGTCCTGGCTGTGCCCCCTCCCAGCTTCTTCTGCACCTGGCAGAGCATGGGAAGCTGAAAAGTCCTTGGCTAGTGTAAGCACTACTTAGCAACAACTAAAACATCAGTGTGTTATCAACATTATTCTCACACTAAATAAAAAAAAATTAACTCTATTCCAGCCGAAACCAGGACACAAGGTGAGGAAACATCCACTTTTACAGAAACGAATAATTTTCATTCTTTCCACTTGACAATAGGGTTTTTTTATTGGATTATATTGCATCAAAATAAGTTTATATATTATAATAGTAGAAATGGAGAACAAATAAGGTAACCATCTTTTTTTTCTGACCTTTTAGGAAGTAAGCAAATTATTTGACCATGTACTGTGCCCATGATATATCACTGAGCAGGAAATAATATTTTTTTAGCATAATTCAACCAGAAGGAAAGGCGGTATCAAGAGGTGAAAAATTCAGAACCTCAATAAAGGTCAAGTGATACAGTATTGGTAAGATGATAATAATAATATATCAAGACTTAATATGCTAGTATTTAATACTTTCAAATGGTAACTAGCAAAAGGGCATTGGCAAAATACTTCATAGTTGCTATTTTTACTTTTTTGATATACTGTTTTAGAAATTATAAATAAATAATAAAATGTTCTAACAAAGGTGAAATTTCATAATTTGATTGTGGAAATATGGTTGAATATGACATTCTTTGTCAATTATTACTTTTTCAGCTTTCCAAAAACAGATCCACTAGTAGTAATTCTGATTCATGCAAAACTTTGCCAAAGCCCTGTGAATTCTCAGAGAATGTTAAAAACCATTGTCAGATTGTTAATAGCAAATATTAGAAATATTACCTCCTTTGCCTCCTTCTTGGTTGCTAGAGGGACATCAGCAGCAAATAAAGTGGTTAAAATAGCAGTCATTTGAGTGAGTTGCAGTTAGTAGGTCTTGGAAAACTACTAAGTAGAATAGATTTTCAGTGGGAATGTTGTTTTATGTAGGGCTGATGAATCTGGTCCCTGAAATGCAATGTTGTGGGGTTTGTAGAACCTGTGTTTATTACTTGCTGTCTTCCTATGTGATAATGTTGTGTGTTGAATCAGCAGTTTACTGGCACAATACCCTTCAGCAGACTGTCATTGAGACCACCAGGAGTGGACCAAGACTTATTTTCATCTGACCCATTAGTGTTTGTAGTTATATCAGCATTTACATTTTGTAAATGAATATAATACTAATTCAAGTGATTCTGTACTCCTCAGCAACAGGCTCTTGAAGTATTTGGTTTCTTTCAGAGAGAGAGAGAGAGCGAAAAAACTGTTTCTGTTTTTCTAAAACAAATGAAAAGACTCAAGATGTCAGAAGTCACCTCCTCAGACTATGGAGCACATCTCATATACCAATAATGGAATACATCGAACTCTGAACAGCCCTCTGTTGAAAGTACTTAGCGGTTCTTCTTATATGGTTTATGGGGCATTTTATTCAGCCCCAACTGTCTTTTTCCCACTCAGTCTGAGAGGACACATCCTTGTATTAATTCTCTAAGGACCACAAGAATAGATTTCTTGTTAAAGGAAGCTAAAGTCTATGGTTCACTATTCTGATGTCTCTAAAGAAGAATCCTCCTTCAGACCAACAGTACCAATTATTTCCTTGTATATGCATGCACAGTTAACAGTACAAAATGGGCTGTCTGCACTGATGATTGGCACCTCTGCTTTGACAGGAACAAGTTCTGAAAGCAGGGCACAGCCTATTTAGCACAAACTATTGGGTCTGCCTTTAGCTCAGCACTGATGCCATCAATATTACAATTTCTTGTTCCAAAAATTCATAGATTCCTTAGTCACCTACATGATTCATACAGAAGTCTGGAAAAGTCAGGAGATCCTTTCCTGAATGAGCTCAAGAACTAATAGATGCCATATACCTTAAAGTTAGAGACAGTGTCTTACTTTTTGAGTATTTACACAACTCAGTCCAAGCAAAACAGTTCTGTTATCAGTCCTAAAGGTGTCTCTTCTTATTATTACCTTATCAGAAGTTTTCAGAAACACCCAATGAGAAACAGAAATTACATAGGGTCAGTGAGTGTGGTAGATTATTAGTAGCAACAGTACCTGAGAAAATCTCTTGGGTTACCACCACTTCTAATAATCTATCATACCCACTGACAAAATCAGTTTGACAGGTATTGTAAGAGATGTCAGTCAATCCCGAGAGATTCATATCCTTAGCCACCCCTTTCTAGGAAATCATTTGAACTATTCTCAAGAAGCTGCATAATAGTACAATTTCCAACACCTGGACACTACAGTTTCCACCTATCTTGCATATCTACTCTTCTCATCCTTGTTTACTAAATATGTATTTCTCTTCCACAAGAGTTCATTGGATTCACAAACATGGGCTTCTGTGAAGTGATTCTTCAAGTGTATCCACTGTTAAGCTGATCTATTTTATCTTTCTCTCTAGCTGTATCAGTTGTTAGCTGTATTCCAAATTTTTATAGGTAGGTGGAGGTGGGAAGGAGCATGGAGGGGAGCTAGGGCATTCATTCCCATACTGCATTTAATGTAATAATTGATTCATGTGTAAATCAACAGAGTAAAAACATTGTGGTCTCTCAATACTACTTTTCCACCATATTCTGTCTTCCATAAAGTTTACATGTGCACCAAAACCTAACCTTCTTTGTAACACTCTAAAGGTTTGAGGGTTTTTTTAAGAAATTCTGTCATTTTAAAGTAACAAATTCCCACATCTGTTGTCTTCCTCAAACCACAAATTTCTGAAGAAATGGTTGCTCTGTACATTTCAGATGCCATTGTATAGAAATTTCTTACATTCCTCACTGCCTTTACTGACCTATTTAAGGACCAGGCAATTTCAGCTCAAGTATGTGCCACCTTGCATGAATGTGTGCTCCAAAACAGCTCTTTCAGAGGCTGTAAGGCAGATTACTGTGCATTTTAGCAAAGAAAAAGCAACTTCTGTTGCTTCTTATGAGTACTCCCATGAGAGAGAGATTATGGAAACTGTATTCTGTGTGTATGTGCATGTACATATCTATGTATATGCATATAGACAGAGACTATAAGTAATTTTAGTGTGGTTTCTTAGTTTGAATTTGATAAAGCTGTGTTTCACTCACTGAACAACTCAGCACCTTCTGCCAATAGCTGCAGAATACATATGGGCAAGGCTACATGAACTCTGTTTACTAGAAGGAAGGTAAGCAATTGCTTTTTGTCTTTTTCAGCAGGCACGCAAAGGGCATACAATTAAAGCATCTAAGCCTGTCCCACCAGTTGGCAGCATTATGAGGACCTGCTTTCAAATATCGTTTCATCTGTGCAGTCACCTGGCATGCGCATCTGGTATTTGCCAGTTTGCTTTGACTTTGGAGAGTTTTTCTTTAGACTTTGTAAAAATGGTGTGAAAGACACAGACTTTTTATTTAGGGAATTATCCAACACAATAAGAAAATTATACTTCTTGTCATTATAGGCCAGTTGGAGCAGCTCTGGTAGTCAGTGACTTCCCACTGGGACATTCTTCACATTATTTATCCTCTGTGATTGTAAGTGTTCTGGAGAAATTTCCCATTTAATCTGAAGGAAGCAGCCCCTGCATAAAACATACATTAACTGTTACGAAGGGCTTAAAGGACACTAGCATTACACTCCACCTTTCTAATCCTGGTAAGCTGCAGATGCATTTGATCAGGAGTCATTAATTTGTTACAAGAAAAGGGACATTAATATACGTTCCCTCTTATTTCAAGCCATTAATTGTGGTCCTGCGTTGCAATACCACTGTTTCCTATTCTAAACAGGGACACCACTTCTTTGTGGGGGGTAAGCTCCATATGAAATGCAAGTGCCAGAGAACAGACTAGCTAAAAAGCCATTGCCTTTAGCAGATGCAAAGTATTTTACATCTCTGACAATTAGTAGCAGTTCCCAGATCACAGCTTCTCCTCAGTTCTGAACTCATCAGGATCCAAAAGTTCCCACACCTTACAGAGGCAAAATTTTCTCCTTGGCAGCTTGTCAGAGTCCAATACTCTCTGACCAGGTTCTTTTAGATATTCCACATGAGGAGGGTTTAATGTTTAATACCAAATTTACTTATTTGGTATATTTGGCATTACGTGGGGGTTTGATTTAGCAGAGTGATACAGCAATGAATTGAAATCACAACACAAGCATAATAGAGCAATTGCAATATTCAACTGTAGTTGAATCTTGATGCAAGTGTGATGCTCATTACTGGTCTCTGTATTCTCACTGTCATGACACTGGGCATCCCCAGTCACCTGGAAGGAATAAGTGGATTGAAGCCAGCTCAAGTCCGTTTATCCCTTCAAAGTTCATTATTTGTCCAATTTTTATGCTTTATGTTGGGCTGAGCTACCTATACACTGCCCCCCACCCATCCCCCAGTGCTGGTCTGGGTAGCTCACAAAGACATTATTCTTTGTTAATAGTCTCAGGGAACCTGATGATTCACTGGTGCAGCTGTCTTATCTAAAACCAAGGTTACCCTCCAGTCTACCTGGTATCAAGATAAGTTCAGCTTGCTTTGTTTTACATTCTTCCCTGAGCTCACTGGGTTTTGCCCTTCTTTGAGCTCTCCTCCACTGTGGGGGTGTGCTGGTTGGTTACACAGCTGAACTGCCAAAGCCCCTACTGGGTCCAGAAGTCAGTGAATGTTGGTGGCCGTACCACTTACAGCTTTGCCTTCCTTGAGCAACAGTAATAGCTGGCTTACAGAAGTCCTTGCTGAATCCTGTCACCACAAAGCGCAGCGCTCTACAAGCAGCCTGGTCTCGTTGTGAATAGCAAGGGATGCCAGAAACTGTTGCTCTGTGAGTAACAGCTCCTGCCTCACGTTTCTGCTGAGCTTGTAACCTAAGCTTTTAAACTCATAATGATTTGGATTTAAATTCATAAACATTTTCCACTTATTTCAAGCATGCATATAAATGTGGGTATAGCTGTCTATAAATAAATAGGCCCTTAAATATTTTCTTTTTAGTTGTGATATGCTTTGACCATATTCATATAATCATTTTAGAAATCACTATAGTATATTAAGATGCTATCAATTACCAGGTGACTATTAGCACTCCAAAATTTTTGATGAGCTCACAAGTCACTTCAAGACCTTATGGAAGCAAAATCCACTACAGTTCAAAGTCAGCTGCCTGCATTTTAATCACCTGCAGCAATGTTGTGGTGTTTTACATGTTAGTATGATAAGACAGGGGAGTGGAAGAATCATTACTCCATCCATTTGCTTCATCTCTCCCTGAGCTGGCTGCAGTACAGATCACTCAGTGGGCTGCAAATTAGTTGAGGATGAAAATGTGTTGACTTTAGATAAAAACAATCCAAAAGTCAAAACTGTATTGTCTGTCTTTCTGAAGTATGCTAAATTTAGTAGGCGTATTGGTTCAACTAAGAGAATAAATTAGTAACTGAGCCTGGTATTTCATTATAATGTGCACACAATGTATGTTCTTTGGACACTAGAGGCATTAAGCACAAAGTGGGGGCTTTTTCTATCTTTCTGAGCCACTTTCAGCCAGTGCTCAGGCCAAGAAGCTTAGTCTCTTTCATTTTACTTAGTGTTTATTCTGCTATTTCTTGGCTTTCTCCTCCTTTTTCTGTCAGTTCCCATGTTTTTCCTTACTCCTTCTACCTCACCTTCACTGGGGCAAGGCTCCCTTTCAGCCAATCTCTACTCTTTGGGCATAGCTTGTTCTCCACTTTTCCCCATGACTGACTTTGAGGCAGAGGCCCCTCAGATTTTGTCTCTTTCACAAAGAAGCTCAGACTTTTTACATTGTTCTTAATGAAAGGTGGTTTCTATACCTGCCAGTACCAGAAGTCTAGTAAAGTTGTAACATCCTCATCTTCTTTCAACTCATGGTCCTGATGAGGCTTCAAAGAACATCATTGTAAGCAACTCTTTCCAGCAAGGCAACAAACATCTAATTGAACATTCTATGCAGTCTTAACTATATTAGTTTGTTTGTTTGTTTATTTCCACTTTTTTTTCTTTTTGGATTATATTCACATCACCAGATTAAAACAATATATTTGGATTGAAATCATCATGGAGATTTCTCTTTCCTTTTTGTTTTTTGGTCACCTGCCAGAGAGTAGTTTCTTTTAGCGAGCCCCTCAGGAATGATTAACATCTCCCCATAGGCAGAGGCCTAAGCACATGGTTGGCACATAGCCTGTTTACGGTCTCACATGACATTACTGGGCAGAGGCTCTGTATCCATAAACGAGTCTTTTCACTGTGAACATTCCTTAGTTAACACAAATGCTCACGTCATTTAACAAAGGTTTTGAGATTTCCAAGGCATAATGAGCAGTTTTGAAATAGCGATACAAACTCAAATCTTCCTTTCCCAGACCTAGTGCGGTGAGTTGATGCTCTTTTCTCTATTTTTTTCTTACTGCATCCAAAAAAGTCTCACTATAGTGTACTGAGGAAAGAATAGTGCCTCCCAAATGCCCCTTTTTGTCTAATTACTTTCTAATTGCACCCAAAGGAGATATCATTATCTGCCCTATAGGAAGCTCTAATTTGATCTGAATTTTCTCAGTAGCTTGTAAGATCTTTTCTCTGTTACTGGGAAATGTTGAGGTGAATGGTAAAAGATCAGCTTCTCACAAAGTTCAGACTTGTGCCAGATGACCACCTACATCTTTGTTAACTGCATGTTAACCTCAAAATGTCTGGTTTCGTTGCACTCATTTTCAGGTGTGACCTTGCACTGGACAAATCGAAAAGAAATTCTAGAAGCTTCCTTTCTCACCTCCCTTTCTTATCTATACAGCAGTTACTAAATTTGTTGGTTAAGATTAAGCAATTGCAGTTCCTCTTGCACTATCTGCTATTTGTTGGAAACACTCAGCGCAATTCCAGGGATATATTTTGCTTCTGAGCCTCAAGAAAGTTTGAAGCCAAAACTCCTCAGAAATCTTGGTCATAAGACTGAATTTAATTAATCCTTTTTTTAAAATTTAAATTAAAAGATACTGCATCAGGTAACCACTCTCAGGATTTCTACCCTGTCAAAGGAGAACATTTCCACTGCAAATCAATTGATTTCCCCAATATACCCATAGCCTGAGTCTTCATTATTCTCTTCCTGAGACTATTTCAGAACTATTTATAGTGAAATCCTAACAAAACTGCTTCATGACAACTGTTGTTCAAGTGCACAGTTTTATCGTGAAATAAATATGAGCTAATATAAGGATGCTTATTTCATAATGGATGGAGCATAGATGACATCCCATTGACCACTGAGTAAGAGCAGCTAGATATTGGGGGGCTATATGTTAGCTAATCCTACAGTAGGGTACGGTGGGCATGCACCTGCTAGTCTATTTCTAAACCTATGGACAGACAGACATCTAGATGCACCTTCACAGCAGTCCACACTGAAATTAGGTGTAGGTAATCTATGTTACCTTTGCTTACACATGCCCAGCTTAAGTCTCTTGGAAGCTCCACAGGTTCTGGGTGGAGGTTGCTATTGTTTCAGTTCTCTAAAACTAAACGGACTTCAGTCACTGCTTTAATAATTTCTTTAACAATTTACAAAGGGCAGCTGCTATACCTGCCAGTTTCAAAAGCACTTAACCCTACCCAAACAATATTTTAATAACTTTTTAAACAATTTTCACTTCCTCGCTGTTGTAAATTATTACAGAGATTATTAGCATTTAATGTCACATTCCAACAGTGTCCAGAAAATGCACAATGAAAGTAGAAAAAGACATGTAAAGCTAGGTGGGTTGTGAAGAACTAAGAAAGGTAATTTGAAATGTGGACAGGGAGAGGCTGGTCAGCAAAAACCTTCTGATCAGCAAAACCCTTCTGAGATCTGAGCTGTTCACATACTTCCTGATTCTTTCTTCCCAGAAAGGGAAACTACAATCAACATCTTTGAAAAGCCAGTATACTCTAAGCTTGAATTGTCCTTCCTTTCATGGAGTGTTTGTCTCCAATTCCTAAACTTTGGCTAATTAAAAATAATAATCTTTAGTTAAATTTTATACAGTACTATTTAAAAACTGTTTCTTTTAAAAGCTCAAACTGGATTAATTTTCTAAGGCAAAAAGCAGCTACATTATTCTTAAATTTTGTTACAAGTATGTGTAAGGTGATTCTGCATGGTTTGCTTAGCAGCAAGTTTTATGCTACACCTAAATTTCTTTTTGGTGTAGCTGTTGAAATCAAAATTGAAACATAAAAATGCAGAGCGCCAGGCTTGACTCCTGCTGCAGTGCACAAAGCAGAGTTTGAAGTCACTTTACAAGGAATGGAACAGGCCCCAAAAGGATTTATATGTCATTTCTTGCCTGTGTGTTGGTCAGAAAGGCAAGCATAAACAAAAATAAAATTGTGATTAGCTAGAGGACTTTTTTTCTATCCCATTGCCAGCTGTAGTAATAGCATTGGATTGGTGCTTTGTGGGAAGGCAGTTTCATTAATATTTTTAAATGAATTATGGGATATATGCTGTAATCATGTAACTTTATACATTGTGTTAAAATGGAAGTGCTGATCATGCCATGGATTCTACCTCTAATGGTGAGATTGCTGTAACTAACATGAATTTGTTAATCAAGGAGGAATTTTACTCAGAAAGCTTGTTTATGAACATTTTAAACTGAAGCTATAGGGCAGATTGTGTTGCTTTGTGGTCTTTCAAATAGCAGGGATAAGGAATTTTTCAAAATGAAGGTCAAGATTTGGCCACAGAACCACAATGCTAAAAATAAACAAGCAACTTTAACTCTTTGCTTTCCTTAGGTAAAAATGGATTTAGAAGCACTGATGTGGAAAAGACAGTAGTGATTCTAGGGAGCAGGAGCTTCCTAATCACAAGAATTTTGGACAGTAAAACTGCTATAGCAGAGCCCACCATGCCTGACAAGGTGCCTTTCGACAGGAGCTTTGCATCCAAGCAATGGTTCTTGCATGACTTTGGTACTATAAATGGAAAAAAAATGGGACCTGAAGTTAGAAGGGTACAGATATTTGATGCAAGACTATAATAATATAGCAAAGAATAGTATTATATACTTGGATCTGAACACAACCTACACTTTCAGATTCAGAGCAGTCCCTCAACATACAGGTAAGAGACTTAGCATTTAGTCCTTTTTTAAGCATATAGTTTGTGTGCAATACATGAAATGGCCATTAGGTAGTTTGTGTGACTTTGCACAGCTCAATAATCTCAGCAAATTTAAACTTTAGGTATGTCTACTAAAATATTTCGTCCGTATTTTCAAATGCTATTACCTGGGAAATGTATTCTAAATGCTTATACTCAGCCAAAAGTGAATCTTACCAGATTCTGTCTCTCTTGTCTTTTCTACTGAGAAATAAAAGCACTTTACTTTGGTTGTTATGAAATCTTTTTAAGTCGCTTTCAATTTGGCAATGTCCTACATGTGTTATCTTTTGTCAAATACCTTAGCACTGGCCTAATTTAAAGTCTTAAACTAGCTATAAATGTAAAGTCTATAGTTTCATCTCTAATTTTGATTCAATGTCTCAAAGTGAATTTGAGAAGTGGGCACCATTCAATTGATTTAATTGGGCTATACATATGACCCTTTGTTTTCATCAAAGAAAAATGTCTTTTGACAATTTTCAAATTAAAACCATATAAATAAATATAAAGACATTTTTAAAAGGCAAATGATTTATTTTTTAAAGTATTTATTCATTTTCTATTGCATGTGGACAGAGTTACTGCCCCTGACTCACATACACAACTTCTTAAATAGTTGGTCCTTAGCAAATCATTGAATAAGTCAAATTAAAAGAACAGAAGCAAAGACAATGTAAGTAACAGAGATCAATGCTTAAACAGAATCTTAGTCTAACAAAACGATGTGTGTGGTTTGACAATTATTTTAATTCTGTGAAAAATATTGTGGATTTTGTTGAGATTTGTCTTGTAAAGCAAGTTATTTCTCCTGGTAAAAGTTTGCATGGTAAAGTTGTTTAAGAGGAGATCACCATAATCACTGAGATAAACATCTCTCACCCAGACTTGCAAGGGTAATTCTGCAGTAACTGGTCTTGACTAGTTGAAGTTGGAGTTTACCTTGACTGGCCATTTGTTGAAAATATAAGCATATGGTAGTGTTATTAGTGGTGTTCAAATCACTAAGGAAAACAGAGTCTAGATAAGAATTTAACATTCTAAATCAGGAGGACAAAACACTTCAAAGACATATTTCCTAAAGACTACAGCATTTATGAATGCAGGTCCCCTTGGGAAATTAGAGAAATTTATGCTTTTAGATCCCCAAGGCACACCTGAAAATCCCAACTCTCACCTGTACAGAGGAGATCAAGTCCTATCCTGTGCATCTGATATGATGTGAGCTACACCTAACCTATCCAGGGAGGCAGGAAGGAATTCAAGGTATTTTTGACACCGCAGTACTTTGTCCTACACTGAGCAAGCACCCTGCTGATATCAGAGAGTAATACCAGGATTTATAGTTGATCATGCTGGGATTAGGTGACCTATCAAGATGCCTACACAGTTCCATAAGGAAATTCTTCCATGGAAGAAGTATGCACACCCTTCAGGAATGCTACAATCTGGATAGTCAATTTATTAGTTTCAGGACCAGTTATTAGTTTCAGTGGAACCTGTCTGACCTTTCTGCCTCTTAAAGGAAAAACAAGCAACTGTGCTGCTGCCACTGATGCTTGTGTACGCTGCAAATGTAGTGACAATCTTGCTCTGATTGCTGTGGTCTGAATTGTTCCCTCCCATAGATACCAAATGAGTCCATCTTCTGTATATAAGCCCTTCATTCTGGGTTCTCACTCTCTGCACAATGACTTTGCAGCTTAATAGTTGAACTCTGGTCTCTGATCTTAAGACTATTGTTATTAGTCACCGGAGTAAGAAATCAAAACCAGCTCCAGCCATCAGCCAGAAACTTGGGACTCTCTCTTCCCCCTTCAGTGCTATCAGGCTGAACCATCATGCTGCCCCATGCATGCTGTATTTCTGCCTTCATTTCCCTGTGTACGTGACTAACAGCAAGAATTTCAGCAATAGGAAAGATGGAGACAGCAACGTGCTCACCCAGCTTTACAAGCTAACAGCCAGGATGCTCTCTTGAGAAAAGGGTTTGGACTTAGGCTGTGGAGGAAGTTGAACATAGGGCTTGTACTTTCTGGGTGAGCACTCTGACTAGTAGACTGTACTGCCAACGGTCAGCATGCCTAGCAAAGGCCGCCCTTGGAAAACTAAAGTAGCTACACATACATTTAAAAACAGAAGAGGGGCATTTAAGATTCCTTTTAACCTGACTCAATGTGCCAACCCGACAGATCTCCTTAGGAAATTGATGTGCCACTCCACTTACATTTGGATCCCTACTATCTTATGTGAGAGCTGGGTGGTTACTTGCATAGGCCAGAGCAGCCTGGTGATGCTCAGGAGGAGTGTTGAAAGAACACAAGCAGAAAGGCAATGGTCACAAAAGGAAACACAGGAAATTCCATTTAAACATAAGAAAAAACTATTTTACTGTGAGGGTGGTAAAACTCCACCTGTGGACTCTCCATCCTTGGTGATATTCAAAACCTGACTGGACAAGATCCAGAGCAGCCCTTTCTAGAGGATTCTGTGTTGTACAGGGGATTTAGACTAGGCAGTCTTCAGAAGTCCCTTCCAACCTCAACTATTCTGTGATTCTGTGAACACTGAGAACTTGAAGGCCAAACAGAAAGGCAAACTCTGGCTTCAGACTCAGCTTTTGGTGCTTGAAAATCAGATAAATCCTATTTTAAGTACCCAAGTCCTCACTGAGATCAAAGCAAAGAAAACCAGCTGTGAAGAGAACTTCCTTTACACTTGCATGTATTTTCTTTCATGCACTAACATGGATAAACTTAAAAAGAAGTGTTTGGGGTGTGTGTGTGTGTGTGTGTGTGTTAAAAAAGAAACAACAAAAAGGGGAGGGAGCTGGCTTGTAAGAAAGAATTAAACCCAAGGGCTGGAGAGCTCAAAGCAGTAGAAGTCAGAAAGAAAATTTTTAAATCAACACTTTGTACAGATTTTAAAGTGTGAAATAAGTGGAGATGGAAAGGCTACAGACAAAAAAAGTTAAATATGTTTCCACAGTTACTTTCATTGTCATTGGCTACAGTACAGTAAAGGACTAGTTAGCCAGTCAGCCAAACTGGCAAAGAAGCAATTACTGGTATTGCGCAGGGAGTACAAATAGAGTTATGATGAAGAAATTTTCCCTATTCCATTCACATAGCTTTGAATGCAAGTAAGTTCTAGAGCTTGAATTAATTTTGTCTTTCCTTGGGATTTTCTTCAACTACAGAGAACAGAGTACTGAATATGTATCTTCACTTTCTTGCTCAATTTCACAGCCTATCCAATGTTTCAAATGTGATTAATAAACCTTGTCATTGGCAATCCATCACTACTGGAAATGAATTCAAAAGAGGACTGGGATGAAATGGATAGTTACACACTGGAATTCTCTGTTTGCAGCAAACATTACAAGCCAGTAAGGGAAGACAATTCATTCTGAGCAATAGGTGTACTTCCACCATTCTTTTATTCTGAATGGTTATTCAAATACAGCATTATTTTATTCTGAATAGTTTGGGTAAATAGGGGAGTTATCTTTAGACTGAGTCCGAAAAAGTAATTATTTATTTATGTAGTGTAAAAAATAATGAGTAAAAATTTTCACCAATAATAAAGAAAATAGCCAGTGGGGTACCACTGGATCTACAGAGGTCCAGATCCTGCTGTACAAGCTATTCACAAATGACAATGAAAAGGTGTATACTGAAGCAGGAAAGTTTGCAGAAGATCAAAGTTGTGCAGCAAAGTCACAACTAAAGCAGACAGGAAGGAGGTGAAGAAAGTTTTAACCAATGCTGAGCAGCCAGACAGTAAAACCTCTCATATAATGCATGCTTAACAAATTCAAACAAATGCACTTCAAAGAAAAATACAAAACAGAGAGCTCTTTGCTGTTGCTACTCATGAAAGGGATTTGGGAGTTATTTGGATAGGCAGCACCAGGCTCTGTGGCAAGAAAAGACAAACCGAATATTACAATTATTTCCTTATGAAGTGAATAGAGAACAAAAAAGGAAAACATCACGATGCTATTGTACCAATCTTAAATCTCAAATACATGCACTTCTGGTCATTCATCTCAAAGACCAACGTAGTAGCACCAGATGAGACGCAGAGAAGTTAAACAGTAGTGATCAGAAACAATTAATAGGTTCTATACAAGGGAAGCTGAATAGGACATTCCTTCATGGAAAAGAGATTATTAAAGTTGGATAGGGCATAAAATCAGTGGTATAAAGATGGTGATTCACTGTTTCTCAGAAGTGCAAAAGCTATATAGTAATTTGAAACAAACAAAAGGAAACACTTTATTTTACATGTTGCTTAACTGAATTCCTGAACTTACTGCTAGAGGATGCTTTGGAAATCAAAAGTATAGATAGGTTTAAAAAAGGATTAGACAAATGTATGGAGGATATGTCCATTGTTTGCTGTTGAATTCAATGGTCCAAAATGCTTTAACAACTGATTGTCAGAAATAAGGACCACTTTGTATTATCCTGTTTGTTACACTCTCTCTCTGAACAGTCACAACTGGTCACTGTACAGAATGCTAAAATAGATGGACCTTTGGTCTGACCAGTGTGGCAGTTCTCACAGTCTTGTGACAGACACTTTCTCTTTGACTGTGTTCAGTGTCATGCTGAGGCAACATCAGTTGAGCAATATGAGAAGTTCAGTATAAAAATAACATCCTTTTCAAAGTATTCTTTCCGTTTGTATCTACCCCCCCTCTCCACTGTGGCAGGCATTGCCAGTAGCTAAAAATATACAAGCCCATAAATAACATCAGCGCCAATCGTGTGTGGCAGTGATCTGCTTGTACCATACTTGTCCACATCATTTCTGTTATCAGTTTTACCAATTCATAATTGGCAACTGCTTCTCCCACATACTCTGGTAAAAGTATGGCATTGCCACATACACTGAAAACTAACAAAATCACGCTTTGTTACATTAAAAGTAGAACTATTAATTTTTCAGTCAAAGACACCTCGCTAAGCACATTCTGCTATGAGGCTGTTCCTAACAAAAAGAGGGATCAATTAAATGGCCTTCTGATCGTTACCATAGGAGCATTACAAAGGGAGAAAGACAGTTTTGAAATTAGCAGCTCCAAGATAAATTCAAACCAGTCCCTTTATACCCTTGCACTAGGTTAGTAGGCAGGAGGAACAAACTTTCCAATGCAGATATATCTGCCAGTGCAAACATGGTATTTACCACATTCTTTCAAATGGCTATCTTTGTTTTGGGAGTACTAATTTATTTTCACAACGTAACTACCTATAGTGTAAATCTATGATAGCTGTGATTATCCCAGAAGCATTGTGTATTTGTGATACAGTAGCATATATTGTAACACTGAAGAGTGGCAGTGTATGTGGGAAATCAGTTCATTATGTTTCTCCAGTTCCAACAACTGCTGAACTGTGGCTACAGGAAGATCCAAAAAACAATTTTCTCCTCCTGAAAGAACTGCTGGTAAGAAAGCTAAGTAGCCATTAGGTGGTGCCTAGGAATTGGTATAGAAAGGGAAGGACTTCCAATCTGGTGCATTCGCTTTTGCAAAAGAACCAGGAGCATGCGTATACTTACGTGCATTTTTATCTGAAGAAGTTGTCAACAACAACCTACCAATTTCTATAGCGAGAATGCATTGTGCAGAAATAAATCAACATGCAAAACCAGACACTAGATTGAAAAAGTGCATAAAATGAGTCTATTTTTAATGTATGCTAAAATATGCCTTTTGCTATTTAGGTTGAATAAATTAAACTGCTACTTTCCATGTAACCCCATGACCTCCCAGGGCTTTTATTTTCAGTAGTGTTTTGAAAAAAAAAAAAGAAATTTCCCTCAGGATCCCTAAGTTCTTCTGCTATGAAAGATCTGAACTGAGATAGCTGGAGGCAAGAAACAGCACAGTTCCCAATTATGACACCATTCACTGTGCTACTATTAGAAAAGTACCATTTAATTGTCATTCCATAAACATCTCCTGTTTAAATGGCTGAAGATTTCTTTTGCTAACAAGTTTTTGTTTCACTTTGTGAAATGTGTGGTCTTGAGTTTAAACTATTATAAAACTGCATAATATATCCTGTGTTTAAAATGCAACTGATTAACAGAATTTGTATCTTATGTTAAACTCATATTTCTGATTTCATTGCCTAAATAAGACATATACTCTGTTCATATCTTTGATTTAAACTTAAGACAAGCCTGTAAAAGTAACATATATGCTAAAGATCCCTTTGGCCAGTTGGAGTCAGCTGTCCTGGCTGTGCCCCCTCCCAGCTTCTTGTGCATCTCCAGCCTTCTCAGTTGGTAGAGCATGAGAAGCTGAAAAGTCCTTGATTTAGTGTAAGCGCTACTTAGCAATAACTGAAACATCAGCGTGTTATCAACATTATTCTCATACTAAGTCCAAACACAGCACTATATTAGCTACTAGGAAGAAAATTAACTATCATCCCAGCCGAAACCAGGACACTAGGGTTCAGTCACAGTGGACTGAAAGCACCTGATGTCTTCTGAACATGGTTTCTGAGCAGTGTCAGGTAGAGGTGAGAGATCACCTGAAAATCCTGAGTCTGAAGGACCCAGTCAAGAAATTATGGCCACATAATAAGTCACATAATTCATATGAGTAGTAAGCACCTGTTGGCTCAGTTTTTCTCTGAAAGACTTCCTGGGAACTGAAAGATTTGATATAGATTAATGACTTGCTTTGTTTTGTATGCTTTGGAGTTTAATACCATATCATTTCTTCTGTTGTATTATCCTGACATTAAGAATAACTTTTTATCATCCTCTCTGCACAATAAATGTATACTTAATCTACATCCCTCTGTCTTACAGTGCATTTATATGCAGGCAAACTACATACCTGTATCTGAACAGAGAACAGGTATTCCACTTGGTGAAAACATTTATAATGCAGACCCCAGCAAACTAGGAATGAGAAATTACCCTAAGGATTCAAAAGTAAGTCTTTTCTAATAATTTCATGGTTACTGAACATATCTTAAAATGAATTATTTTACCATCATTTATTTCATACACAGTGTTCTTTTTTTTTCTACAACATACTTCAATAATCAATATTACAAAAAGCAGACTGTACAGACAGGACCCTTCAGTGGTGTGCTTACTGCAGCCTATTTTCTTTCAATTAAGACCTTTTGGTTGCACATGATTGGAGGATACATATTTTTATATCAGGCTCTGAAGGATGTGAGGGTGTAAAATTATGAATATTACATTAACAGAGAGGATAGACAGTGGGACAGAACAGGAATTGAAATATAAAATCCGGTAACTTCAATGTAAATGTTTAAATCAGAGTCATTAATGAGGAAAGCACCTGTGCCAGAGTTTCCACTTCAAATCCATTCTCATCACCACTGGCAGAGGTACTGATAAGATGTCATGAGTTAAAATAGAAAGACAGGAGAGGATATCTGTAAACTTAGCTCTTTCCCTCCCAAAACACTGTTGTTAAAACAACTGGCATAGTGTGCCAGTCATGCTAATTCTGAAACTGTAAGACATATGGGAAAAAAGTAGCTTGTTATCAAGATTTTCAAATTGAGACTTTTAAACCGATCTTTATTTTGTGTGTTAATAAACCTAAAAGGTTAATACAGAGTTGACACCATACAAAGAAGTAGTAGAACTTTTGTGGTTCCTCTGTGAAAATGTGATGCGGAATGTGCTCACAAGTTTGTTTTTTTTAACTCATACCTGCCTCTCTATGTTCCTGGCTTTTGCCTACACTACAAAAGGTTTCTAAACTTTAAAGATCTCCTCTTTATAGATGCTTCCTAACAACTAAAGCACAGGTTCACTTTCTGCTTGTCGCAGGAAAGGGAAAGGCCCATTAGATGGCTTGTCACCATATTGTGAGTCTAAAGAAATAGAACCTTTGGCGATAATCTGGGGCTGACTAAAGGAAATCTCAGGTGAGCCGCTGGGTCATTCAGGCAGGGCTGCCTTTAGGCATAAGTACAGAAAGCAGTTGCTTAGACCAGAAATTCACAGGGGCAGCGGAGGAGCTTCCCCAAGACCATCCTCCCCAAAGAACTCCCTTAGTACCAGTTGGCTCTGGACTCACTGCTTATGTCCTTGGCCCCAGTACGCATCTGCCTTTATTCCTCCTCCCATGCTACTGAAGGGCAAGGCCCATGCCAGTAGAGGTATTCTCTCCAGCAATGAAAAGTAGGAAGATGGCACAGAGGTTTGTCTTTCCCCTTGCCTTCCCTTCTCCTCCTTGGTTTGGGCAGGGGGAGCTGGATCCATCCAGTGCTGGTTGTTTTGGTTTCCAAAGAGTCTTTTAGGAATTTCAAACACAGTTCATTTTTCTTCCCTAATGGAACAATTATCTGCTGGAAAATCCTGTCTTATCAAAACAAAGAATACCGTCAACATTTTGACAGAAAATTACTGAAATTTTAAAAGGTCAGAATTTTTGGATGTAGTAATATTAGTGGAAACAATAAAGTACAGATTACATTTTTTAATCTTAACAAAAGCATTTTGTAAGTCTGAAAAACTTTTTTTTAATATCAGATTCTTTGAAAAATCCTAAGATTTCAATATTTTTCCTGATTAGAAATGAAATAAAATTTTTGGCCTGATATCTGCTGGTATCTGACTTGTAGCAAATATCATTATTTTGAAATCACCTACACCATATAGGGATAGTTGCATTGGTTTACTCATAACTTCTTCTATAAAGTCTTGTATTCAGGATTTAGTCAAGAAACTGAACTAGAATCATTTTTCATGGCCTTTCCACAGATTCCTGAATTGTATAAAAAGTGTGCTAACAAGTCATCTCAAGCTGAATGCAACTGTACCTTGGCTGAGAAAATGCCTTCATTTTCAGCTTTCTCAGACTGTACAGAGCAGGTAAGAAATAAAGCAGAAGTATCAAAATTATTGTCTCTAAGCTAAATTCTGGTGCTTGGCCAGACACACAACCAGTATTAGAGTAAGAACTGCTCAAGGAAAATTATGCTCGAATTGGGCTATAAAGGAGACATTCCAAACCACCACCAAGGCTTGAAAGGCTTAATGAATGCCTGAAATAACCAGAGCAGTTTTTCCTTTAAATGTTGCCATATAACAATATACCACTTAAATTTCAGGTTCTAAGAATGAAATATCCAGTTACAATGCTTCCCATCCATTTCCGACTTAAGCATTTCAGGTCCATTAGAAATCTGTCATTTCCTTATTTTGTCACAGTTACCGAAGTCAACCAAAAGACAGGCTGGGAAGTGTCCTGGTTTCAGCTGAGATAGATAGAGTTAATTTTCTTTACAGTGGCTGGTGTGGGGCTATGTTTTGGATTTGTGCTGAAAACAGTGTTGATAATACAGAGATGTTTTAGTTGTTGCTGCACCAGTCAAGGACTTTTCAGCTTCCCGTGCCCTGCCAGGTGCAGAAGAAGCTGGGAGGGGACACAGCCAGGATAGTTGATCCAAACTGACCAAAGGGCTATTCCATACCACATGACATCATGCTCAGTATATAAAGCTGGGGAAGAAGAAGGAAGGGGGGACATTCGGAGTGATGGCGTTTGTCTTCCCAAGTAACCATTATGCGTGATGGAGCCCTGCTTTCCTGGAGATGGCTGAACACCTGCCTGCCCATGGGAAGTGGTGAATGAATTCCTTGCTTTGCTTTGCTTGTGTGCACGGCTTTTGCTTTCCCTATTAAACTGTTTTTATCTCAACCCTCGAGTTTTCTTACTTTTGCTCTTCTGATTCTCTCCCCCATCCCACCGGGGGGGAGTGAGCGAGCGGCTGCATGGTGCTTAGTTCCCGGCTGGGGCTAAACCGCGACAGAAGTCAAAGGTAAGGATAATTTGAAATTCTAGAATAATTTTGATCCCAATGAGTCCTTGGCAAAACCCAGTAATTTCAGTGAAAGCAGGAATCATGATCTTTAGAGGTCATTGCATAATAACAGAAGCCAGAAATCTTCCTGAGTATTACTCTAAGAAAAGCATCCCTTTTCCCCCATACTGTTACTTTTCTTGTGTCCATGCTTTCACCATAGTTTGTGGTTACAGTGGATTCTCTATACAGTTATTTTGCAATATTATCAGGAATCTTTTTCCTCTTGCCACTCCTCATGCCTACAAAGAGGCTAGACTGAACTAAATGACAAGGTTTTGTGCAGGAATCCTCAAAAAGTCACTTCCTGGGAAATCTGAGAACAGTGTTTGCAATGTGAAGAAGACAGGGCACTATACATGGGATAAACCAGAGGCTGATACATGCTGATTGGTAGGGGAAGGCTTTCAAGGCAGTATAAGACAGGAAGGAGAAGGACAGTAAAAAATACTGAGAATGTATTTGGCTCGAGGAGGGAACCAAGTTGTGTAGGACCTTGCAAGTGTAAAGATTAGTCCTATAGCACGGGACATGGTAAAGCAGAGATTTCAAACTAGTGATGGGTATGAGCAGAATGGCAGGTGAGAACATAACCTAAGCACAAATCGTTTGGGTGTGCTGAAAGGAATCAGGAGAAATGCAGTAAAGATAGAAAGAGGGCAGCTGCATGAATGAAGGAGGGAGATGAGCACGATTGGATCCATGGTTTCCTAGGTGAGAAGGTCAGGGAAGGGATTTAGTGCTGGTCCATATGATATATAAAAGGTAACAGGAAAGCATAAATCATAATCCCAATGATTTGGGATTATGAGAAGTGAGAAGCACAGAGGAAAGCAGGAAGGGATCAAGGCTGCAGCTTTAGTGTCTGGAATTAGTCTTGCTTTCCTTTATCTCTAGTTGCCCTAGAATTCTCTGATGCCTGCAAAGCACTGTGAGATCTTTAGGTGATCAGGGCTCTAAAGTGGCAGTGTCAGGGGACCTCAACTAATGCCTGTTGGCAGATGGCAATTCTGTTGTCTCCATACATATGCATTAACTTGAATGGCTACGGTACCACATATTTGAAATACTAGAGAATGTCTTGAAATCAGTGAGCCTCAAACACCTATGGAGGCTAATAAAAATCAGAAAACCCCAAAAGTCTAATAGGCAACAAATGGAAGTGAGGAGAAAATCAGGCTCACGATTTTTCCATGCACTGCTGCAAGAATGTGAAGAATGCATCTGACACCTCCTGCTGCTGTTTATATACTGCGTTTGCCAAATGACTGGGGGGTTAGATTGTTTATCCAGCTTACCCTCCAGTACTGGACTCCCTACAGCATGACCCCACACAGCTTTCATAGCATCCTGAGCCTGCTGCTGACCCAAAGATACAAGTCCATGGCTACTGAAGTGTCTCAGTCGGGATGAACAGCACCTACAGCTGCCTGCAAGGAATTTGGGCTTGTTTTGTAATGGGTCTCAAAACTGTCCAGCACTGATGATGCTCAATCAGACTGAGCTGGAGCTTATGAATGATGACTCAGGTACGGACCCTGCATGACATGCTGGGGTTTCATTCTCTTTCTCATGAAGCTTCACTTTATGTATTTGGACAATCTCTCACAGTCAGCAGCTTGCTCTACCGATCCTTGAGCACTGCGTTAGAGACAGGATTCCAGACAATCCCAAATGCCTCTCTCAGTGGTGAATGTAATCTGTCACCTAATGGGAGACAGTGCTCAGTGCCTCACAGGAATCAGTTACTGGAAAAGTTAGAACCAAAAAAAAGAAATTAACTAATTCTCTTTCCCTATCCGTCTGTGAAACCAAAACCTACATTAGGTGCATTTAACACATCTGGGGAAAATAAAAAATTGAAAATATTTTTGAAGTGTGGGTTTCTTTTTAATTTTACAGGTATTGATGAAGCACCAGGAATGCTAAAAACGAAAGACTATTCAGGAAAAAAACTGCAGACTACCATATATAATCCAGAGTCTATGTTCCTAAATATATCTGTAAATTTTATAATTTCAAATTAAAATAAATATTATGACCAGAAATGGGTATAAACCACAGTTCCAGAACTAAACACCCTTTACCTTTGAGGCAGTTTCAATATGAATTGAAATATCTTTTCAACAACACCTTTATAATTTGGGCCCATACCTAGATGGGATAAATTGGGCTTTATATTTTACACATCATGTAATATTTTAAGGTGGTAGTCCCAGAGACAATGAAGGAAACTTTTGGTGAGTCTTTTGTGTATGAACCTTTGGAATAAGTTGCTTTAGACATCTTGTTAAAAATCCTGCCAGTTTATTCTATATACTGTCACCTATATTTTTTGCCTTAGAAATATGACTTATTAATCTGTGTGATTATATTGCCATATAGACTTTAGAAGAATAAGTATGCCTTATTTGAATGAATTGAACGATACTAGTTGATTTCGAACCCCCTAAATGCCTCTATGGAAGCTGTCTTCTCCTAATGCACTGCCTTATGGGAATTAGAGTCTGGGCCCATATCACCTGTTTAGAGGTGGGCTGTGATGATGAGACTACATCTCCTGCAGCGGAATGTGGCCCTGCTGCCCAAACTAGGAAACTGCACTTTTATTTCGATCTGACTCATAAGGAAACCTTTCTTATCGATCAAGAAGAAACAAAATATGTAAAGAAAACAGTGACCCAGCTTTCTGTCTGCTTGATAGCAGACCTTTTGTGAGCACTGGAATGCAAAAAATTGTTGCAACCTAGGTACAACCACATACCTTTTTGCATCTAAGAGAAAAAGACCATACTCTTCTACCTCTGTGCTGAGAACAATTTAGGTTTTGTATTAGAACTTATAAATGCAATGCATTAAAACTTTGATATAGAATTTTAGTAATAATTGAATAACAGATATTTTAAATGTTTTCTGTTTCAGATTTATGTTGATGATGTTGTGACCTTTTCTGAAAAACATTTTATTTGGATATTAGCAATTGTATTATTAGTGGGCATTATCTTTGCAGCATCTCTGAGACAAAATTATGATGGAATCATAAAGAAAAAAAAAAACTAAATTCAGGGGGAACAACAAAGGATCACCATTACAAACTTCAAATACTGCAACTGCTACTTCTGCCTAGGGGGAGGAGCAGTGTTTTCAAATTACGTACAAGAAGATACCAAAAGATAAATTATTTCTTCCCCTGAATGTTTATTGAACCTCTTACAGATGCTTTATGTTAAAAGTAGCTCCTGATTTGATGATATATTACTAATCTTCCGAAATTTTTATTTTTACATATGTAACTTCTCCATTAGAATTTGAGTTATCATTTCCAAATTGTTTTTGAAATCTCCAGAAAGTATATGTTTACAAGATTTTTTATGCATAAGGTTTCAGAAAATGTAAAGAATTACCTTCTCACCGTACTGTTTTAGTCAGTATTAAACACAAATAAACAGGTAGAACCGAGATACATTCTTATAGGCTCTCTCATGATTATTTTCTCAGCTTCCATCACCAATGAAAACTGTAAACCTCATAAATAAATCCTGCATGTTAATTAGTTTAGACAGTTGTGAGTTAATATTTAATAACTGTTAAGTCATTTCTACATAGTGACAAGCTGTAGTGATGATTAATGAAATGGTGTGCACTTACACTCTCTTTGGTAGCAATGTCCAAGCGTGCTCTTAGTCATAGTTATTTAGGACTATTTATTAGTCCTGTTTATTTAGGACTACTCCTAGCCCTCTTGGCACACATCAGACATCCGCGCAGTAGAGGCCTTAGGGCCCTGCAGCACGTGTAACTGCATTCACACTGCACTTCAACGCACTGGGGCGTGAAAGCTGCCATACCGCCTTTGCACCTCGCCGCTACAGACCTTACTAGCACACACACCACTCCCAACCTTCTTCCTCCTGCACATCCACTGATAATCCCCACATGCCACTAATGCCTTTGCCCATTAGTCACAGAAAGCTCTGACTGAAGAGCTCTGCTTTGAGGCTATCCATACGCTCTGCAAGAGAGCCTGGTAGTAGATTAGTACGTTGGACTTCAGCATCCATGTCAGCTTGCAGCAGAACATTCCGTCACTTTCTTCAATGAGGTATGAAGAAAGACATCTTTTTCTTGTTTTGACCATGCCACCCACTAGCTGCACTTCTTGTTCCTCAGTTCTTGAAGAAGTCAAGAACTCAGTCAAGAACTCAGTTCTTGTTCGTCAGTTCTTGAACTCAGTTCCTCAGTTCTTGAGAAGACATTAAACAACTGATCCTTGCTGACCTTCTTCATGTCTTTCAAGATGTTACAGACGTCTGACACACACTGCCATACCTCTGGCATGAGCCAGAAAGGAGCCAACATGTGTGGAAAATCAGGGACTAGGCTGGGAATGTAGAATCAGGAGAATTTCAATGTGACAACTGAGGTACACCCATTCCAAAACAATTTAGGTTGTTATTTCTAGGTGACAATAAGAGCAAAAACTCCAATTTTGCATTTGGTCTACTAAGCTTCACTTTTGGCTAGAGAAGAGATGCAATGTGAGGACAGAGCGCATTTCCCTCCCTAAATGCTTAGCCTCTGTTACTGCAGAGCTCATCCACAGATCACAGAGCTTGGGTGTCAGGTTCTCCCCTCTGCTTCGTTAGCTTCATATGCAAAATGGAAGATACTAGAGCCGACTTGGATAATTAGTAAAGTAATCTCTCTAGTAGTTGGATGTGCTCCCAATCTGTCTGCTATTCATATCACCTAGTTGCAACTTGTACCAGAATCATTCCTGCTCTGTGCAAGTCTCGAATTATTTGCATTTTTAAGGCCATCGTCACAAACACTGAAGTGACTCATAACTTTTAAAACTGAAAAATTAAGCCTATATTTGAGTTGCTGTCAATACAATGGCTGATTCTAAAACACTTCCTTCAAACAACTCATCTTCCTCCTTTTTTTCCAGAACATCTTTTCAGGTTTCTGACATTTTTTTACATTTATTACATTTTATTACATACAGAGGTATAGTTAGCTTCGCCAGCTTTTGTCCAGGAATCTGATCCTAAGTTTACACAGGTCTAGTCCAGTCATCCCAGATGAGTGCTCTAATTAAAGTATCAACCTACTGAGACTCTGTGTGTGAGTGTGTGTGGATGAGTGTCTATCTGTCTGGGTCCATGTGCTGCTGTCTTGCGCTGGCTCTGACAATGTCCCTTCTCCTCCCCTTTCGGTCCTTCTCCCTTTTCGCTCCAAATCCACCTATGTAGTTCTTATTTACACAAACTGGAAACATCTTTTAACAGTTCCCATGCTCACCCCAGGATGCGCCTACGGTAATAAAGAATTTATTTTAATGAGAGTATTGCATTTGTTAGTAATTTTTTAGGTGATTAGGTAGAAACATAATAGGAAAATAAGCTAGTTTTTTCTCTTCTGGATTTTTGGTGGACTTTCAAAGCTTCTTGGAAACAAGGTTATGACATAGATCTCATACTTCCTGCCTCTCTATCCATCATTTTCTCAAAAGACCACCAACCGTATGGGTCTAAGAGAAGCCTGTTGCAGTCTGAGTTACAGATAAAGTACTGGAAATCTTGTGGGGGAAAAAAAAAAAAAGAATACATGGGAGCAAAAGTTAGCAATAGGAAGTCTGCCATAGAAAAAGGAGAAAAAGTACTCAATAACATCTTACTGAAAAGGTTTACAAATACAGTCAAGAGGCACAATAACAAATGTAAAAATAGAAATACGCGTTGCATAGGGACAGCTAGAATAATTCAGATGTCTCTGAGTTCCCCTCTCAGAAAAAGGGGAATTTTCACTATCGGATTAATAAATGATCCAGATATGTTCTCTCCATCCAATAGCTTCAGCAGTGCCTTGAAATTCTTCAGTCTTTGATGATGAGGCCTACATATTTAGATAAAGTGTAGCATTTCCAGGAGCATGCAGGAATTCAAAACAAATACAGCCTTTCCACGACTATGCAGTTGCACAGAATTCCTAAAAGGAAGCTCTGCTTGGAAGACTAGGGTCTTTCCAGCACTGTGAAATTTAAGATGATGATATGGGTTGAAAGAAACGAGATGACATTTCTGTTGAGGGGATTCATATGTACATTATGTAGGAGGAAGAGTCACAGGGTTTTAACTGCTGACCTACACAGGGTCAGGTTTGTGGTTCAGGTACAAGAACAGGGCTACTGCTTCTAGGGGATCTGTGGCAGGATGTGAAAACTGAGCAGCGACATCTGAGACATGATTCATAGGGTATGCTGCAAAACAGCGCATGCTGCAGGTATCCGAGATGTTGAAGTGCAACAAATCGATCTGCGAAAAAATAAAGTTCTTCAGAGCGGTCCTTTCTGACCCTTTTCAATTTCTTAAAATCTTTTAACAACAAGGACACCAGAATTATAGAACATGGCATTAAGGCTACTTTTAGTCCTAATGTTACATTCTTGCACAGCTTGCTAGCTTACAATATACCCAAAAGGTATATTCTGATCTTATAGATACAGCGTGATGTAAGAAGTTTGTTTGGGTTGCTTGTTTACTATGCAGCCTAGCTTCTTTCAGAGCTGCCTTCCTATTTATTCCCATAGGTGTGACCGTGTATTTGGCTATATCTGAATGGTCCCATTTAGGAGGTGTAAGTCAGAGCACAACCAGGCCATCCCTAACTGACCATGGTGCCCCCAAGCCTGGCTGCCTGAGCTGACCATCCATCAGCTCTTGAATCAACACTGTTTACAGCTCAGAATTTTAAGTTAAAGTGTCATTGTTTGCCTTAAAAATGAAGTGATGACTGGGAGGTCACAGACATTTGTAAAGCTGCAATGAGACAGAAGCAGCTGCCAGTAACCTTCCCAGCTGTCCCAGGCTAAGCCATTCCTTCTCCTCCATCAGAGCCTTCAGTAAGTTAACCTGTCTGTTTCTGACCCCTCTGTCCTCAGCCTATGTATAACTCTCCCAGGCTCTCTGAGTCATACCCAGTTTTTATTCACAGAGTTTTTACATTGACTTTCTAATCATTACTACAAATCCTAAATAGCATCAGCCCTGCTCTTGATTTCTGCACAATCATCTGGAATCATCTCCACTGATTGATAATTTCGTTTGAGCTACGTCGGTCACCCTGTATCTGACCCATGCAGAGCGAGCTTCCTTCATAGAATACAGTGTTGACTTTCCAGAAAAGCACCTGAGAACTATCCAAGTATATCATGTCTGCACCATTACCCTTACGAGCAACTTTGTAATTTAACAAGAAATTAAACAATTTTTTCCATAAAGCCACATCAGCTGCTACTGCTATATTCCCATCTTGTAATTCCTTATTGCATCCTGTATCAGCATTTATTGTCTGTGATTGATGTTAGATAAATCAGTCTATTATTATCTGTGTTCTCACTTGTCCAATTTGAACACTTACAGTCAGTCTTCATGTCTTGCAGAATTTCTGCAATAATTTAAGCTTTATTAAAAATTAATGTGGTTTCATGCTTCCTGATATCACACATGCAAACTCCTTTAGAACTCTCACATTCAAGTTCTTTATGACCTGTGTACTTTAAAATGTTTCCCTCTAAGAAAAGTTGTTCAATATCCTTCTTAATAATGACCAGGAAGGCACTTAGTTATCATCATATGATACAAATACATCACACATTCTTTCAAGTATAGAACAAATTTATTTATTAAACAGTTCTACTTTTTTGTATCAATATCAACATTTTTTTAAAATCTAGCTATAATAGGCCTGTAATAGTGTCAAGATCTGGACAACTTGAGCTGTTCCTAAAACTACCAACCATGCATATTCCTTGATGTTCTCATCCATTTTTCTACGCTTTGTAACTTGTAATGATTGCTAGGTTTGCCTTTTTTCTACTTCTTGTATGTATTTATTTCAAACTGCTGTGTTCACTTCCCCACTAAACTAGAAAAGTATTTTTCTGAATCTCCCCTTTCTTGATCGCAATATCCTGACTTCTGTACAGATGTCTTCTTCTTTATAGACCCCCCCTGCTTTGATACAGTTTTTTAATGTAATTTTTCTTTTCACTCAGTCATTTTCCACAGCTTTTTTGGGAACCAGTCAAAAACATATGTCTTGGGAACAAGAAGACATAGCCAGTGTCCGTGTGTGTATATAGTACGGATTGTAACCTTGTTTGCACATACTGAATGTAGCCATACCTCAATACTCGGGCAAGCACTGACTTTCATTCTAGCAATTATCTTTACCATAATAAAGTCTGAAGCTGTTAGTTTCCCTATTATGATTTTTTTTGGTCAGAAAATCATTAGCTAGGATTTTTAGGAACTCTAATAATGCTTTAGTGCATAGCTCCAAGTTATATGTCTGATCTGAAGTTCCTCATAATAAAAATGTAATTTTCTTTCCCAAAATTATGGGCAGATATTGAAAGAAAAAGTTATCTTGTTCTTTAATCTTGACTTCTGTGCAAGAGGCCCTCACTGGTAAACCCACTTTAGGCTTATTCCTATTACATTGACCAATATGCAGTTACTTTCCTATGAATATGAGAAGTTTAAAACTGTGTTCAATACTCCATTTCCTCATTTATTACTCAATTCCTGGTCTGCCAAAACCTCTGCCAGGGCAGATTATTTACAGGAACTAAGGGAGCCTAACCTTTTAACTCAGTTAAGAATGGCCTCTCACGATTCCTGAAGATATTTGCTTCTGGACAAAGTCCTTCAAACCTCTGGAAATGGAGAGAAGGAATTGAGATGTGACCTGACACACTTTTGCCTTCTAACTCATTACTCTAAGAAAAATAAACTGAGTAGTTTTTTTCTTCCACATCTACTTTCCAGCATGGGAAGTTGCCCTCAGTACCCAACCTTTCTTCTGGAATCACTGGGGTGGAAACATTTAAAAAAAATAAAAGCCCTTGGCAAATATAATGAGAATCGGGATAAAACCTGCCAAGTGGGCAGTATTGTTGGGCTGAGCATTGTTCAGACTGATTTCAAAATAAGACAAGGCCAATGAAAAGAAGCTGAACCCAAATTTTCCATAAAGCAAACTATGCAAACTGAAATCTGATTGAACTTCTTGTTTTCAATTCACAAAAAAACCTGAAAGAATCAGAACTGCAGCGAACAGTGGTCTATGCTTAATCTGATGGCCACAAGAGGGTACAATTTGTAAATTGTAAATGAGTATAATGGTCCCACAGAGGTTTCCCTAAGTGACATCAATCTTTTTTGAAGTCACAAAAATCCATCTCCAGAACTGCCTAAGGGAAATTCTGGCACAGCACCTCCCCAGGCGCGTCCCCTCGGGGGCTGCACCGGTCGCCAGACGAAGGCGGCGAGCGTCTTTCTGTGCACGTGCTGCGTGACGGTTTCCCTTCGTCAGTGCCCACAATCAGCAGTTCTCAGACAGCTGAATCTTTCCAAACCTTTTTCGTTGCATTAGCCAAGAACACCGCACTAAGAACAACTAAGCACAACATACTTTCAGCTACATTATGGACAGGTGAACGATACTCTTGAGGACATTTGTATTCTAAACCAGTCCTTAGGCATCCGAGCCAGGCCTAAAAGCAAAGGCCAAATGGCTTCATCTGAGCACATCAGGAAACTGGGGATCAGCTGTGGAGCTGGACACTGTCTTTCTCATGGGACAAGCAAAATAGAAGACAGAGAAAGGAAAGCAGCGCTTCACTGGAGGCTTCCTCGTGACACGTAATTAATTCTGGGGTGAGAGCTCATAATCTGTGGGTTTGGCTCAAACCAGCCCCAGTATAACTCACTTTGACAAACAAGTATCAATACTTGTTTGAAATATAAAATAAAAATAAATCCATCTGAGTATATAACTTGCAATGAGCTCCCACGTACGTAGCATAACTAGAATATATTCTGAAACGGACTCTCTCATGCAGTGGTGTGTCTGTGGGGTCCCAAATGCACTAGTATTTTTGCATATTTTAGGGAAATCTGTCAAACATATGTTTAGATGTTGGCAGCGCTGGCAAAAGCAGAGACTCGACAGCTTCTGTTTGTTATTGCAATTGTTAGATCCTATCTCTGTCTACAGAGACCCAACAGCCGCTCACCAGAAGCTGTTTAACTTTTGGATCACTCAGCAATGTGTAGCAGGAAAAAAAGAAAGAAAAAAATGCTCTTGCGAGAGGACCGGTCCAGTTGTGCTCAACAAAGCAAAGACAGCCCGAAACCAGGTCCCAGTGCCACCCAGGGAGGTGAGGAGCGGGAGCAGCTCCCCGAGGACTCCCCTGCGGTGGGACGCGGGGCCGCGCGTTCGTCCCCCTGCGCACACGTGGGGCTGCCGGCGGACCCCGCCTCGCCGCCGCGGCCGCGCTGTCAGCCCCCGGCCCCGGCAGCAGCCGGCGAGGGCCGAGGCGCAGAGCGCGGGAAGAGCCGCCGCCGGGCGCGGCACGCAGCGGGGGCAGGCAGCGGGGGCAGGCAGCGGGGGCAGGCAGCGGGGGCAGGCAGCGGGGGCAGGCAGCGCCGCCCCTCTGCTCCCTGGGCCGCCGGTAACGGCCCGGCCAGGGCCTCACGCGCGTCCCGCCCGCGCAGTCCGAGAGCGATCCCGGCAGGGCGCTGCGTTAGGGCGCTGCGTGGGGGTGGTGCTGGGCGCGGTGCAGGGCACGCTGCTGTGCGGCAGGGCTGCTGGTGCTGCGTGGGGCGGCCACGAACGCGTGGGGCCCGGCGGCGCGTGCCCGCCCGTGGGCGCGGAGCGCGCCCCCAGCCCGCTGCCCGCTCGGGGCCGCTGGCCCTTTAAATGCTGGCGGGCGGCCCGTGCTGCCGCTGGCTGGGAGACCCCGCGCCTCCAGTGAGAGGTGAAACCAAGATGGCGGCCGCGCAGTGACTGAGGCGGAGACGGAGCCGGTGGGAGCCGGGCTGGACGGGCCGCGCTGCAGCGCTCCGCGCCGTTGCCCCTTGCCCCCGCCGCAGGGCAGAGCGCCTCTCTGCCGGCCGGGCTGCTGAGTGCCTGGAGCGCAGCCACGTCGCAGGGTGCGCTGAGGCGTCGGGACTGAGCCGCCGCAGCACCGGGAGGAGGAGGAGGAGGAGGAAGAAGAATATGGCGGCGGAGTCGGGCTGGGAGTGAAGCCGCCGCCTGCGACCGGAGCCCATGGGGGAGACGGGGCGCTGAGCCCGCCCGCCCGCTTCATCCCGCCCCGGGACAGGCAGTGCCCGCAGGCCCCGGCCGGACCCGGCGGGAAGGAGGGCGGCTCCTCGAAGCCCCGCGCTGACGGGCGGCGAGCGAGGGGCTTCGGGCCTGGGCAGCTGCTGCACAATAGAGCCGAGCTCCAGGCCGGGGCGAGCGGCCCCTCTCCCGCCTGCGTCCCCCCGCCTGCTTCAGCCCGGCCTCGCCAGCCTCCCGCCTGCTTCCCTCGCCAGGGCCCCGGCCTCCGGGGTCACCTGCTCCTGTCACCCCGGGCCGGCTGCCGCCGGTACCATCTGCTGTCCACTGCTGCTTCCACTCCCGTGGATCCACTTCTTCTCCAGGATCCCTTCTTCACCTCTCCTGCCTGCCCTTCGCCCTGCAAAGAGCCTCTCTCCTCTCTGCGGCTCTCCCCTGCGTAGGCTTACTCGCCTTTTGTGCAGCGCCTGACTGTGCCTGGAGCAGCTCCCCTTTCACATCTTCACCTCTTTTCTTGTTCCCTCTCTGCCCCTGCGCCCCCCAGTCCTCTGTTATCCTCGATAATGAGGATCCCGTTGGAGCACTGAAGAGGAGTAAGAAGAGCTTGCTTGACGTGCCTGTGTGGGGCTGCTACCTTCTTTCCTGCTCCCCTCCTTTGAGGGGGGCCTAGCCCCCGACCAGCCTCCTGCTCCTCCAGCAATTGCAAGCCAGAGTGGTGGCTGTGGTGTGGCAGGCGGCAGGATGACTGACACCCGGCGGAGGGTGAAGGTTTACACGCTAAATGAGGACCGCCAGTGGGATGATCGAGGCACAGGGCATGTGTCCTCTTGCTACGTGGAGAGGCTGAAGGGCATGTCCCTGCTAGTCAGGGCAGAGAGTGATGGTAAGTGTGTATGTCTGAAGGTACAATCTTTGCTCATCCCACCCAGAAAAGGAACTGGGCTTAGCTTTGTGTCTGTTGCCTTCATGTTTTGCTGTGTAATTCAAATGTGATTCCTAAAAGCAAGTGGGCACTAACCATAGTTCATTCGTGTTAGGCCAAGTGAAAGAAATGGAAGATTGCCATCAAGTGCAAGCATAGTAGGCACTCGGTTCATAGTGAATACACAGCGTTGCATACAAAATGCATTCAGGTCTTGTTGTAAATCTTACATGGGTTTGGATATCTAGTGATCTGTCATTAGATGTCCAATGTACTCCAGTTTCAAAACTGATCATTGTGATGTATCCTTCCTTAGATGTTTCTGGAAACAATCCCCTCGTGAAAGGAGTTGTTCAAAACTTGGATCGTGTTTTTTAGTATAAATTTTTAAAAGGCCAGTGGATGGCTAACACCCTTTTTTTTTTTTTAACAGAACAGCATTTTCAGATATGCTTTTTTTAATGGAATAGTAGTTCTCAGTCCTTCAGCAGTTCTAGATCTGCCTGTAAATAAATTTAAAACGATGCATTATCAACTTCCTTCACGTTTTCTGACAACATATGACAATAGTGTAGGTTGAGTAGTACTAACTACCCCTGTAGCTACATGTTTGGACTAGTCTTAATTATTGGTTAAGTAAGTTCATAACTGCTATGATCAGAGTAGATTTTAAAACGTATACTTTGCAATATCTAACGTACCATTTTGCTAGTAAAGTCTGTCAGTGCATGACATTACTTCATTAGATATATAGCTACTGTATCTAGTGACTTGTAGATCTAGTTGTAGCTTGTGACTGTCAACAGACCTTGTTATTTTCTTTGGCTTTCTCATTGTAGGAACTAGGATGAAAGGCAACTTGAGAATCATTAATTCTTACTGTTTGAGAAAGTTCTGACAAACTGTACAATAATCTCTACAGCAAAGATTATGAACTGATATGGAGAAATCAAACTTTCATCTAAGCAGGATTTTGATAAATGAGCTGATAAGCATGAATCTCAGGGTTTTGTAGTTTCTTGATTATACTTTAAAAAGTTAAATGGATACTTGACTTTATTTTATACTGAAGGAGATGCATTTATAGTTTGGCCTACTTCATAGTGTAAGAGAAAACATTCAAAATGGAAATAAACTTAGCTTTAATTTCAGCATGAGGGAGGTAAAAAGAAGGTTATCACTAAATTTTTAGGCTAGTCTTTGCGGTATATTTTGTTGTAGATGCAGTCCTTTCTGTCTACATGGCTGCTGTGCTTATGATTAAAAACTGTCATGTCTTCTATACACTGAACAATTTCCGGATTTTTTTTTAATCTTTTTAGAAAAGAAAGCAAAAGAACTGCAGTTCATAACCTGCTTGTGAAGAAATAGCCCATTCAAACTAAAATCCCTTTATTGACTTTCAGTGGGATATGTATGCTTAAGACTGATTAGAACTGGGATTGGACTGTTGTTGCCAGCTTATTTGTTGTAAATGAACATCTGTAAGAAGGAAAATACAAATTGGTATAAATGATCCCAAAACAAAGATGAAGTCATTACTTTGTGTTGCATAGCTAAGATACTCTAACCAAAGCAGAACTGTCTCAGACTTACTAATTGCACCTAATACATGGAAGTATATTTAATAGGATGCACACGTTAGACCTCTCTCAAACAGCATACATATACTTCAAGAGTATTAAATAATATACAGAGCTTAAGTTCTTAATTTAGTAGGTAGTACAGTCCTGGGTAAATGTGCACTCTATTAATAGGCTAGTTTTTCTAACTTGGTTGTGTAAACATCTCATAAAATTTGATTTATATTTTGTTTACTCACAGTGTCAATTGTTTGTGGGCTGATTTTGAAGGCAAATACAGTCATTTTTAAGTGTGAGCAAATGGTTTGGAAAAACGTAATGCCAGACTTGTGTTTTAGGTACTATGCAATTCGTGTGTTCCCTCATGTGCTTTTTTACCTACATGAAGTAGTTGACTGATTTTTTTTTTCCCTAGTTACCAAAAACATACAAGTACTAGGAACCTGACCTATATACCATTTGCCTCCATGTTTCCATTGCGTTCTCGTATTGTCTTTGTCAGCTCCTCCTCTTTCCACAATGAAACTTCTTCCTTCCTCCTTTTCTAAACTAGCTTTTCCTAGCGTTTGAGCTGAGATTCATCCTGTGCACGCTGGCATGTGCTTACTGACTTACTCCAGGAAGCTGACTGGAAATCTCGGGATCTGCCTGAAGTTGAGGGCTCTGTTTCCTGAGTGGGGGAGGCCGTGGGGGATGTTAGCAGTAGTTCCTGCTGTGCATGGGAAATTCCCGCTCCTGTTAAAGGGCCAGTTCGGCTGTGCACAGAGCAACAGCAGAATTACCAGAGGTTCATCTGGCTGACCGTGTGGGCGAGCACATAGTTCAGGCTTTTGATTGTGCAGCTGTGACTTGGTGTAGCTCCACAGCTGCTTTAGAAGTGGTTGAGATTTTATGGCAGGGTCAGGGTGTTCAGATAAGTAAGGGAGCTACAATCAGTATGCCAAGTCCAAGGTAAGCTATCAATTGGAGCAGTAAGAGCTGAATAAGAGTGCAACTTTTTTATCTATAGGAGTGTTCTTTTTTTTTGGTTGCTGTTTTTTAACACCGTCTTAAAAGAAATTAGAGCATATGAGTGATTTGTATTGCTATCTGAGCTGTCTAATGCTCCCAGGCACTAAACTTTAGGAGTCATTGCAGGCAATTTGGAGTAATCTATTATAGTGCAGAAATATCATAAACTGCTTTCAGATCAGATATATTATGCTTTGAAACAGGGAATTGTTTGGGTTTTTTTACACTTAAACAACTGTTAACTCTTACTTAAAACCCTGAAAAGTTCCTCTGTGTGATTCCTAGTTGCAGTGTATTCTACTTGAGTTGCAGTAGAGCAATAGTGAATTCTTTTCTTACAAATGATCACCTTCCATGTGAGTTTCTGTGTATAATCAGAAGGCTTTGATTTCTTACCTGTTTCTCACAGGGTATTTTAGGCTGCTGTGGCCTGCCTCATTCTTAAAATGTCTATGTGCTTCTAGATTTTCACTGCATGGTTTCAGATCACTTTTTTTGTTCTGAGCCCAGATGACTGAAGTCACCTCAAAAATGAACTTTTCTGTTCAACTAACTTGTGTTAATTTGAAGGCTTAAACTTTTAATTAAAACTTACTAGTTCTGTAACTAAACTTTTTGACAAGCCAAAGTCAACTCCCCCATTAGAGGCCATATTTGCCAGCTTTCTTTTAGGAACTCACTGATAACTTTTATTCAGAAGTTGTAGTTTGCCACTTCTGAATTCTCTATGTTAATGACTTTTGCCACACGGTAGGCATCCGCATCCTTGCTGTTTCTTTAGACTAGGTATCAGTAACCCTGTAATACTGGCAGAAGGCTTAGCCAAAATTTGGCTTAAGTTTGCTTTACATTGTTCAAACTCAAGGGATGAATTTTATTTATTTTTTGGAAAGCAACACAGAAAATTTTGTGGTTATGTACTTACCTTAGGTTAAAATGAAAAAAAATATGGGGGCTAGAGGGGATTTTTGTTTGTTTGTTTCTTTTCTCCTGGTTCTTCCCTCTCCTTAACGTTTGGGTTTGACCTTTCAGAAATGTGTTAGACTGAGGAATAATCTCTTGCAAATGCAGAGCGCGTTCTTGGACCTCGGTTTGAGCTGTTTCCTAAGTTTCTGTGGATTGGTTTCTGTGATTCAGTAGCAGCAGAACCAATTGCAGAATTTAAACCTCTGTGTGCATCTTGCAAAAAACAGCTCTTGAATTGAAATTTTCGTTTAAACATGAACATGTTTATACTGGTGAGGAGTAATGAGCAACTTTGTACCTCTTCTCCTTTTGAGGAAGGATCCACATAACAGTTTGGGAGAGGAGCAGTATTGCATATCAGCAGGTCTCTTCCATATGCATATATGTAAACAAGTCTGCAGATTTGGTGTTTAAGACTACTGGATTGGGATATTTGATGTTCTCTAAATATCTTTGAAAACAACACTGTATATTTGTATGTAATCTCTTTTGAACAAGTCTTTCCCTGTACGTGCATTCCCTTCACAGCACAGAATGGTGGTGTTGCACTAACAAAAAAACACAGCTGTGCTATATTGCATTACAGTGGCAAATAACAGAATTCTGCAAATCAATGTTTTCTTCTTTATAGGTGGTTTCAGATGTTACTTTCTGGCACTAATGTTTTGCAGTTACCTTTTCAAATTCATGCAAGGCTATAATTTAGAAAATAACTAGACCTGCTTAATTTCAGGGGGTTTATTAAAACCATAGCTTGTATTAAGGTGAGTTTTCAGGTCTTACCTAACTTTGAATAGAGTCATTGGGTTAATGAAGATGAAGTTCTGTTGGTGTATTTTTATAAAGTAGACTGGATAGTCTTAACGTATTCTGGGATAGTACCAAGAGAAAAATACCTACATAGAAAGTAATTGCTTATGACAAATGCAAGAGTAAGCATCTTGAACTGTATTTAGGAATCAATACTGATACTGACTTTGAATGGAGAAGAACTTGATTTGCTGTATGTTAAATTTCTGTAACCTTTTTCTAAAGAATGTGTTTGTGTTACAGACATCTGTTACTGTTGCCTGGTTCCCAGAAGCAAGTAACAGAGACCTAAGAGTGCCTCATACCAGGAAGGGGCCTGATCCTGTAAAACTTAACTGTATGAAAATAGACTCAATGAACTAACTAGTAGAATAGTCACTGATTTTTGAGTCGTTGAACCCTTTTTGGGGAAAAAATTGCACAAATGGAGCATCACATTCTCCAGAAGGATGGATTTGGGACAGTTATAGGTTATAGAGCACAGTTTATGCTTCGGTATGTTTCTGTGTCCAAATTAATATTTTTCTAGTTATTGTCCAGAATGGTGAGGAATAAGTTGAATCATGTGATAATGAGAAGCATTTCAAGCCTTATAAGGCTTGATTTGTCTCCCCTGCAAGCGTCAGGTTTAGTAGAGAAGAAATGCTCTTTTGTGGTAAGTCTAGTAAAGAGGTCATTCTCTACTATCTGCTTCTAGCCTGGAAGTTGAAATGTCTGCATTAAATTGTCTTCAAGATTTTTTTTTTAATAGTATTTTGTCAAACATGGCATTCAAGTTAGGTATGATACTCTGCTAATTTCAGGATTTCCATGTCTGTGGATCTGTGTTCAGCAGTTAAAATGTTGAAATTATGTTAGAACAGAAGAAGAGAGTTTATGTTATAATGTTGAAATTCTCAATTGCTTTTAATTCTTACAAGATTCTAATTTGTATTTGCTGCCATTAAATCTTTCTAGACAGTAAAGACTTTCTAGAAGTTAGTCAACCAAATTGATAGCACCAAATAATATTCTAAAACTTCATGTAGTTGAAGCTGAGGCTTTGAAACTGAAAGTAAGATTGAAGTGAAATACTGCCTATAACTGATGATTGTAATGGAAAAGGGAATGCTGTTTTTAGATGTTCACTAGGCAAACCCAAAATTCTAAGCTCGAGACTATAGCCTAAGTACCACAATGTATTGGATTCATCAATAAAGCTCACCTGAGATGTTTTCCTTTGCTGTTCTGCTCTATAGTTTGTGATTTTTATTTTTCTTTTTTAGTTATGCTGTCACACTTAAGCAAATAATCTGCTTTGTTAACAGAGCTGATGCGGGTTAGAAAACTGGAAAAACTCTTATAAAAAAAAAAAAAAGAAAGGGTAGTATATGTGGCTTTGGGAGGAGATTGCTTTTTCGTTGTGTCTTGTTTTCCCTTGAGCACTATTTAGTTCACTTTTGTTGTTGGATTGTATCTTAATTTGTAAACAGCTCTTACTGCAAGAGCAGTTGAGACAGCTTCTCAAGCCAATTTCATTAGTGAAGGCTGCTTCTTGTAGAACAACAGACTTAGAAATTAGGAAGAAGTAGCCATCACAGGTAAGTTACTTTGTTAATGAAAAAAAAGATTAATTAATTGTATCTGATTATCACATACATAGTAAGCTAATGAATATAAAAATCCTTGGTAAAGCTTCTAAATTCATGAAGTAATAACCTTTCTTACCCCACCTGGAGTACCACATCCAGCTCTGGAGCCCTCAGTACAGGAGAGACATGGACCTGTTGGAGCGGCTCCAGAGGAGGGCCACAAAAATGATCAGAGGACTGGAGGACCTCTCCTATGAGGAAAAGCTGAGAGGGTTGGGGTTGTTCAGCCTGGAGGAGAGAAGGCTCCAGGGACACCTTATTGTGGCCTTTCAGTACTTAAAGGGGGCTTATAAGAAAGATGGGGACAGACTTTTTAGTAGGGCCTGTTGCGATAGGACAAGGGGTAATGGTTTTAAACCAAAAGAGGGTAGATTCAGACTAGATATAAGGAAGAAATTTTTTACGACGAGGGTGGTGAAACACTGGAACAGGTTTCCCAGAGAGGTGGTAGATGCCCCATCCCTGGAAACATTCAAGGTCAGGTTGGATGGGGCTCTGAGCAACCGCAACCTGATCTAGGTGAAGATGTCCCTGCTCACTGCAGGGGGGTTGGACTAGATGACCTTTAAAGGTCCCTTCCAACCCAAACTATTTTATGATTCTATGATCTTCTATTAGTCAGTAGCAATTCTTCGGGAAAGGAGTGCGGAGGTTTTTTGTAAATGTAACCTATGAGATTGAGGATGGTGATACTTAGTAAACAAACACTGATTTGGTATATTTTTTGCTGTGGATTTTATAATTGGTATACTCTTCAGATAGTGGAAACTAGCTAGTCATTATTGATTCTACTGTGAGATTTGGAAGTACAATTTTCAATTCCAAGTATGTTTTTCAAATCCAAGGAATTTTGTTTTCTTGTCCTGCCTTCCAGATTCTCAGCCTTCCATACTTGAGGTGATTGAAGCATTTTAATTTTTCCTTAGTGTAGATTTTGTGAGGATATTTGGCAAATATTCTAGTAATATAAATATAAGACTGCCTTAGAACTGTAGCTGTGAAACTGAGAAGTTGAGACTTTTTGTAAAGAAAGTTTGGACTTTTCTTAAAGAATAAGTTTAAGCAGGTAAATGAATGGACAAGTGCCCCTTTAAAGAGGTGCTTGCAGCCTTATGTTTTAATTACAA